>NC_062546.1:188191544-188500125 GCF_016906955.1 Phacochoerus africanus
TTTTCATAGTCCAGATTTTCAAAACAGCACCCTTGGACAAATTTGAACAACTTCTTAGTTAATGTGCTTAGTTTTGCTCATGCTCATCCATTTTGAAGTCAATATAATCACATCCCATTGTCAAAAAGTTATCATTTTGACTTTATCATGCTTAAGAACCCACAATGTTTTCCTATAATTTGTCAGTTTTGACTTTTAAAATACTGGTGATGGAACCCATTTTTCCATCTCATAATCTACTTCATGTTCTCATCATCCATTCCCCACTAAAATTTCCTCTTTCCTCCAGGCTCAAATGACATCTCACTGATTTCAGGATAAAGTCAAAACAACTTTACATGTTTTCTTGTACCCTTATGACTGGTTCTCTCTTTATCACAAGTGTTTTATCAAAACTTTCGCCTCCATATTCTACCAGGGCCTCATCTAACTTACCTAAATTCTTCAAGTTCATCATATTCTCTCTCCTTTCTAGATCTTTGATAACAGGGCCTTGCTTTTAACAGGCCTTCTAGTATATGTTTAATTGTTACTTCCATTACTGAAACAAACTTGAATCTGTTCACCTGACTTGTATCAAAGTTAACCTGTTGACAACAGGTTGTGGTGAAGGAAAGTACAGCGTTTATCACAGGATGCCAAGCAAGAAGAACAGGCAGCTCATACTCAAAAGACCCAAAATCCTGATGGCTTTTAGAGAAGGATTTTAAAAGACAAAGTGAGGGAGAGGGTCCTAGGGTGTGTGATTAGCTCTTGCACAATTTTCTGATTCGTGGTGATGAGGTAACCAGGTGAGGTCACAAGGGTCAATGTTATGAATCTTCAAGTTCCATCTGTAGGAACTACATGTTCGTGGTCATCATGTGATTAGCACCTTCCACCTGGCAGGGTTTTTAGTATCTGCAAAACAACTTAAGGATATGGCTCAGGGCATTCTCTATAACCTTTGATGAGGAACTAAAGGCCCTTGACTTTTTTATGGCTAAATTATTACTATTTTGTGTTGTTTGACTGCTTACCTTTGTTTCTGCATCTTATCACTTCTGTGACTAAAACTGCTTTTTGGAACAGGAGGTTAAAGTTTTTCTACAAATATGAGGCAGAGGACACAGCAGGGTGAGGGGAAGATCTGTCTCCACCAAGACCCTGAAGGATCCTGCTCAGTTTCACTTCCATCAGAATGCAACCCTTTCTGACTCCCTCTGCACATGACCATGGGTTGCCTTAGCAGGCTTTTCTCTCACATAACAACCCTTGTCACATTTTATTACTCTCATCTATTTAATGGTCTAGGACTAAGGGATGGGCTATATCAAATGTCTACCATAATAACTATAAGGATTAGTATTTATTAAGTACTTTTGTGTCAGATATTTTGATAGGGAATTTACATATTTTCGCAGTGACTGATTTAGTAGCTCTCCAAGTCCTTTTCCTTTACCTTCTGAGCCCTCAACTAGACTATATTTCCTAGATTCCTGCATAGTTATGTGGGACCATGGGACCACATTCTAGCCAATGACAGGTGAATTTAAGTGATAATCATCACTGTAAGAGCTAGTGTTTGTCTCCCACACAAGACCACCTCTGTTATTTTCTCTTCCAAAGAAAAGCCTGAATAGCCCTGTAAAAAGTTACCAGCCCAAACAGAATACCCACTGGACTTTATAGGAACCAGAAATAACTTTTGACTGTTTTAAGCCATGGAGGATTTTAGTTTTTATAGTATCTATCATTCTCTAACTAATGCAAACACATTGTCATTAAATCCTATGCTGCAAATATTATCATTACTATTTTGTAGATTATTAAATTAACATTAGAAGAGGTTAAGTTGCTCGTCTAAAGTAACACAGTAAGTAATAGGGCTTAGAGTCAAACTAAGAGAGGTTGAACTCAGACTGCAAATTTTAATCACCATCATGCCTTTCTCTCTACCACAAGTTAAAACAACCAAAACTCCAAACTGAACCATATTTTAAAGCTAAGGTAATTGGAAGAGTGAAAGAACAAGATTAAGGGAATAAAATCATTAAGCCCAGATTTTGCGTCATGTACTTATAATCATTTAGCCCATGACCATGGTAGTATTTCAAATAAGCAGTGAAAGAAACATATTTCGTACTTTATGCTAATGCATATTACAGATGTATTAAAACATCAAATGCAAAAAATTAAATCATAATAAAATAAAGAAGGATATGTATTTGATATTATATCTAACTTCTAACTTAATGTCCAACACTTGGTTAATATTCAATAAATTGTGTGAATGAATGAATATTACTTTAAGACTGGTTATTTCATTCCATGTCTCCATTTCACCCTTGTTTAAAAAAATATGCCTTGGAGCATATTTTGGGTATGTGTGGAAGGAGGAAAATCTCTAAAGAATCTCTAATAAGAATCAAGTTTTCTGTTTCTGGGAGATTTTATATTAGAGGGAACATTTTAACTTAATTAAGAAGCATTAAACAGAGTCTTATTAAAGGGTGTGAATAGGAAAAAAAAACTTTGTATAAAAATAATCAAAACTGGCACCTTACATTTCTAAGGACAGAGGTCAGTTCATAATTATTCAGTTTCATTGCCATATTCACTTTATTTCTAGGATTTTTACTGTTAACAAAATGAGTTGAGGCATGTGATCAATATAATGTGTCCATTAGCAATGGTTTTTAAATAATGTTTGGTTTATAGGCCACAAACCCCTCAAAATCAAAATTTGGAAAGTTCTCTTAAAGTTAAATAAGCAACAAAATTATAGTTATCCATAAAGTATGACACTGTGATCAAATCCCCCAATTCGGAAAATTTCTAGTGACCATAGAACTTTAATGAGGAAAGTCCAGAGGTGTAAGTCAATATTAGTATTTTTTATATAAATGTTATATATTTTATAATGTATCCTTTCTTATTTCAATTAAAGAATTAGTATGAGAATGCCAGAAATATTTCCGTGACTTTCTTCAACCTTTACCTAATTGTTTTAGCATAGTTTGAGGTCTATGCCCCCACTGCCCTTAAGTGTGGGCTATGTAACTATACAGTAGAATGCAGCAGAAGTCATACCCTTTAACTTGGCGACCAAGTCTTAAGAAATCTGCAGCTTCTATGTGTATTTTTTTGGCCCCATCCATGGCATATAGAAGTTCACAGGCAAGGGATTGAATCCAAGATGCAGCTGTGACCTACGCCACAGCTGTGGGAATGTTGGTTCCTTAAGCCACTTCAATGGACCTGAAATGAAACCCCTACTGCTACAGAGATAATGCTGGATCATTAACTCACTGTGCCATAGTGGAAACTCTTGTAGCTTCTATATATATGCTCTTCTTAGATATCTGCTTCTTGAAAGCAAACCACCATATAAGAACTCTGTTGCCCATCACCAAAGCTATCCTTTTATGCCATGAGCCATCCCTTCCAATATTCATGTCCTGTGGAGTTCCTTTTGCTAGAAGCAGGACAGGCCCTGTGTCTTGTTCATGACTAATAGAAAATAGCCACAATGATGCTGTATAACCTTGAGATTAAGTCATAAGAAGCTTAACAACCTTTTGTCTGTGCCCCATGGAGTTCTCGCTCTTGGAATTCTCCTTCTGAGAGACCACCATCACACAGAGAGACCATATGTAGGCACTCCAGTTGACAGTTACAGCTGAGCTGCCAGTATCAGCTGCCAGTCATGTGCATGAGCTTTTTGGGCATTCAGCTCAGTCAGAACTTAAGATAACCTCACCCTATCAGATAATTGATGGCAACCATATGAGAGACCCTACACAATGAGAAGTGATTATAAATGGTGGTCTTCTTGTATAGCAATGAAAAGCTGAACACATTTCAACTACTCTGAGATCTTCCTGCAGTGAGGAAGCCCATGTAGCCTCACAGAGAGGGAAAGAGAAATCCTGTGCTGAAATACCAACAAAAACAGACATGCAAGTGAAGCTGTTTTGGACTGTCCAGTTTGGCTTAGCCTCTAGCTGAAAGCAGATGATTGAATAACCTTGGTTGATATCACATGAAGCAAGTGTATTGTCTCACTGAAGTCCACCTGAGTCCCAGTCTCATGAGAAAATAAATGATTTCTGCTCTAAACCACAATGTTTTGTGGTAATTTTAATGCACCATGAGATAACCAAAACACAGTCTGTAAATAATCTATAATAGACCCATGATTAGGTCAATATTTTTGCAGGTAAATTTTTTTTAAAACTCTGAGATTGATACATACACACACACAGGAGAAATGGACAGCAGAAGTATGGATGTGCTTTAGGACAAGTTTACACATGCATTTGAAATAAATTAAGTTATTTAAATACTTAGGGCTAAAGTGCTGGGTAGGGACAGTGATGGAAACGGGCAGAGGAAAAGACTTGGTTTATCTGCGGGGGTGGCGGATGTGAGAAAGAGGCTATTTAAAAGGATGTGGGGCTTGGGTTGCTCAAGATTTCTAGCTGTCCACAGTACAAAGAGCAATACATCTATGGGTTGCTTCTCTCTCACACCTCCTTTCCTTTGACACACTGCTTTCTCCACTTCTGTATAGCCCTCAGACTCAATATGTTGCTACTCCTCACCACAGTGTCACCAGCATGGCCATGGATTACCAATACTTGAGTAATTAGGAGAAAACCGGAAATCACCAATGCATGAGTCTCCCTATGACTGACAGTCCTCTCCCCAGGCGCCATTTTCCTTCCAGGCCCCTTCTCCAGGTAGACAGTTCTTCTCTGTCTACACAACAAACTCAGTAGGTGCTACTGGAATCAGGGCATCTGTTCACCTACAGTCCTCTGCACAATATCCATTGGCAGTTTATATGTTTAGCAGGAGGGAAATGAGTTGATATCAGCTGTTCCCTCAAATCATGCACCTGTCACTTCTCTTCACAGTATCCTACTGGTTTGAAACCCACTACTTTCCAGAAAGCTCCAGCCTCAGGGGTTGGTTCATTATTTATAAACAGCAAATCCTTAGACCCCAAATCCTGGTGGCAGTTTGATCGGAAGAACTGTTAATAGAACAGTGTAACTGTGACAGAATACACAGCAGCAGCCTCTGCCACTCTGAAGCTTGACAGCATGACTGTCCCAGAGTGACGGCCTATTTGCTGAGAGCCTTACTCTCCCAGAGCTGAGCGTGACACCTTCCCCTTCAGCCCAACCTTTGCAGCGAGAGCGCTTTTCCAGCACATTTGCTAGTCTCTATCCATGCTCAGGTCAGCTCTGCAGAGCGTGGCCTGAGATTTTTCATTTCTTCCACTAAAAAAAAAAAAAGGAAAAGAAAAAATCTAAAGTATGCAAATGCTTAGCCCAGAGGAAAAGCTGGCACTTTCATCTTCCAGAAAGTAAAGGAAACAGTGGCAAGAACCACTAGTCTGGATTTAATTCTAACCTACAAAGAAGGACATGTTGGGGGTGCTGGGGGGCTGAATAATAAGAAACCTGGAAGAAAGAAGTGACCTCATCTTAGAGTTGCTAATTATCAAATGATATAATGAATATATCAGATTCAGACCTGGGCTTTATAAAAGCAGGTTTCAAAAGGTTTCAAGAAAATATATAAAATATATGCCTCGATTTGTTAGAATGTCTTAAGTAATGGGAGATGAAAATTCTTAAAATAAACAAACCAGGAACAAAGGAAGAGAAAAGGACACGACTTTACTACAACTGCAAATGTTTTCAATGATGGAGAAATCTGAAGGAACCTAGAGAGGAAGGTGGTAAAAAAATAATGTGGCTACATGAAAAACTTTTGACCTACAGATTTTATTTATTTATTTATTTATTTATTTATTTTGCTTTTTAGGGCTGCACCCATGGCATATGGAAGTTCTCAGGCTAGCAGTTGAATCAGGGCTACAGCTGCCAGCCTAAGCCATGGCCACAGCAACACAAGATCCAAACTGCATCTGGACCTACACCTCAGCTCATGGCAAAGCCGGATCCCAACCCACTGAGCAAGGCCCGGGATCGAATCCACATCCTCATGGATACTAGTCATACTTGTTTCTGTTGCGCCACAATGGGAACTCCCTGACCTACAGATTTTTAAACACCACACTCATAAGATAGAAGGAAGATGTGGGGCCTAAAACAAATTTAAAAATAAATGAGTGACAACTCAGCAATTTCGGTGACAAATAAGTTAATTTTTAGCATAAATGAAGGCTTGTTGAAATGCTTATAACCATTAACAAGCTTCTACTCTACTCAATATTCTGTAATAACCCATATGGAAAAGAATCTGAAAAGGAATGGATAATATGAATATACATATATAATATATATGTGTATGTAACTGCATCACTTTACTGTACATCTGAAACTGACACAACATTGTAAATCAACTATCCTCTAGTAAAGTTTAAAATAAAATCATAACTGAAACACTGAAGAGGAGTAAATTTGAAAAAACTAAAGCCATAAAGAAACATAAATAAATAAATCTGAGCTAAAAAAAAAATCCTTTGGTTGGATTTGGATAATGAAGATTGGGGAAGATGATTAGAAGGATCACTAACCAATGACAGAGAACAGAATAACAGAAGTAATAAACAGATGCTTTGCTTCAATTACTCCTATAAGTAGAAAAGAATCCAAATGTTATGGACTTAATGAACTGTATTTAAATAAAATTGGTAGCTGGGCTAGATAAAAAGTCTCTGCCAGAAGAACTGGAAACTATTCCTTCTTTGGAGCCCAGGACAGGTGCGGCATTAAAAGAGAAACATGGTCAATCCGGAGTTACCGTCGTGGCACAGTGGTTAACGAATCCGACTAGGAACCATGAGGTTGCGGGTTCGGTCCCTGCCCTTGCTCAGTGGGTTAACGATCCGGCGTTGCCTTGAGCTGTGGTGTAGGTTGCAGATGCAGCTCGGATCCAGCATTGCTGTGGCTCTGGCGTAGGCCGGTGGCTACAGCTCCGATTCGACCCCTAGCCTGGGAACCTCCATATGCGGCGGGAGCGGCCCAAGAAATAGCAACAACAACAACAAAAAAAGACAAAAAGACAAAAAAAAAAAAAGAGAAACATGGTCAATCTGGAGAAAGGCGGAGGAGAAGAGGTCTGGAGCTCCCTCACCCGAAGTGTCCTCTGCAGGCCAGCAGCTTGAACAGCACCTGAGTACCTCTTGGAAATACAGATTTACAGTCCTCACCTCCGACCTGCAGAATCTGAGGTTGAACCAGACATCCTGTGACCCACCTACACATTAAGGTTTGAAAAGCTCTGTTCCAGAAAAATGTAGATGGGCAAATAATTTGATTTTAAACACATGTCTATTCTGTATACTAGAGCATTCTGAGTTTTGACACTAATCTCTGCAGAACTGAAAAAGGAATTATTCAAGAGATGATTTATGCCCATACTGAAGGGATGTAGTAACTCCTGAGACTGGCAGAAGTCCACGAAGAACAAAGCACACAAACTGAACCCATTTAAAAGCTAAATTTTGGGCAAGATAGCAAGAAATGCTATGTATCTTTTCCCCTTCTCCTTCTCTTCTTTCTCCTTCTTCTTCTTCCTCTCCTTCTTCTTATTTTGTAAGGAGCAGCACAGCAGAAGTATTAAGTAAGAACAAAGGCTCTGGTAGCAGGCTACTGGGTTCAGATCATAGTTTTGACACATACTGAGTGATTTAACTGTTTGTTTTATAATAGGGAAAATGATGGCGCCCCATCTTATAGGTAACTGTAAGAATGAAAAAAGTCAGCAAAAATAAAGCAATTCTAAATGCAAGTTGGAAGCTGGTTTGTATCTGGGAACAGAAAGAGGACACTGGTGGTGGAAAAACTGGAAAATTCCAAATCAAGACGTTAGCCTACTTAGTAGCAATGCAGTAATGTTATTTTCTTAGTTTTGCAAATTCACATGGTTATGTAAGATGTTAATATTAGAAGAAATTGAGGAAGGGTATTATGAAACACTTTGTACTATCTTTGCAACTTTTTTTTGTTTTTTGTCTTTTTAGGGCTATACCCGTGGCATATGGAGGTTCCCAAACTAGGGGTTGAATCAGAGCTGTAGCTACTGGCCTATGCCACAGCCACAGCAATGCTAGATCCAAGCCGCATCTGTGACCTACACCACAGCTCACAGCAATGCCAGATCCTTAACCCACTGAGCAAAGCCAGGGGGTTAAGGATGCTAGTCAGATTCATTTCTGCTGAGCCATGACGGGAACACCTGCAAATTTTCTATAAATCTAAATTTATTCCAAAATAAAGTATTTTTAAAGAATCATAAAATAGTGCTTTACATAAAATACCCAATAAATGTGAGCTATTATAATTGTTTTGAAATTTCATTCATTGTCAGAATGTAAAAATCTAAGGGATCAGATACAGTTATACAGATCCTGATCCAGCAATATAGGTATCACGTTTTGAGAGAGCACAAAACTAGAGAGAGTTAATTTACTTAAAGCTTGTACCCAAGTTTTCTTTTTTTTTCATTGTTTCAAGTTTTATTGAAGTATAGTTGATTTACAATATGTGATAATTTCTGCTGTAGAGCAAAGTAATTCAGATGTACATGTGCACATATCCATTCTCTTTCAGATTTTTTTCCCCACATAGCTTATCATAGAATAAGGGTGGAGTCTCTGTGCTCTACAGCAGGTCCCTGTTGGCCAATCATTTCATATACCACAGTGTGCATATGCCAATCCCAAACCCCTAGTCCAACACTATACTACTCTGCTCCAACTCTTCCCTTTGATAAACATAAGGTTTTTGTTTGTTTGTTTGTTTTTGCTTTTTTAGGGCCACACTTGAGGCATACAGAAATTCCCAGGCTAGGGGTCTAATCAGAGTTGCAGCTGCAGACCTACACAGCCATAGCAATGGTGGGATCTGAGCCCTGTCTTGTGATCTAGATTGCAACTAAAGGCAAGGCCGGATCCTTAACCCCACTGAGTGAGGCCAGGGATTGAACTTTTATCCTTATGAATACTAGTTGGGTTTGTAACCCACTGAGCCACAACAGGAACTCCAAATATATGTGGTGAGTCTGTTTCTATTCTGTACATAAGTTCATTTTTTATAGTCTTTTTTTAATTACTCAATGAATTTATTGCATTTACAGTTGTACAATGATCATCACAATCCAATTTTATAGGCTTTCCATCCCACAACCCCAGTGCATCCCCCATTCCCCGAACTGTCTCCTTTGGAAACCATAATTTTTCAAAGTCTGTGAGTCAGTATCTGTTCTACAAGGAAATTCCTTCTGTCCTTTTTTCAGATTCTACATGTCAGTGAAAGCATTTGATGCTGGTGTCTCATTGTCTGACTGCGTTCACTTAGCATGATAATTTCTAGGTCCATCCATGTTGCTAAAAATGGCAGTATTTCATTCCTTTTAATGGTTGAGTAATATTCCATTCTGTATATGTACCACATCTTCTTGATGCCCTCCTCTGTTGATGGGCATTTAGGTCGTTTCCATGTCTTGGCTATTGCAAATAGTGCTGCAATGAACATTGGAGTACATGTGTCTTTTTGAATCATGGTTTTCTCTGGGTAGATGCCCAGGAGTGGGATTGCTGGATCAAATGGTAGTTCTATGTTTAGTTTTCTGAGGAATCTCCATCCTGTTTTCCACAGTGGTTGCACCAATTTACGATCCCACCAATAGTGTAATAGGGTTCCTTTTTTTCCGCACCCTCTCCAGCACTTTTGTTTGTAGAAGCTCTTTCTTTGAAAAGATCAACAAAGTTGATAAACCCTTAGCCAGACTTATCAAGAAAGCAAAGGATCGTAAGAGACTACTATATGCAACTATATGCCAATAAATTGGAAAACCTAGAAGGAATGGACAAATTCTTAGAAAAGTACAATCTTCCAAGACTAAACCAAGATGAAATAGAAAAGATGAAAGAACCAATCACAAGCACTGAAATTGAAACTGTGACTAAAAAACTTCCAACAAACAAAAGTCCAGGACCAGATGGCCTCACAGGCGAATTCTATCAAACATTTAGAGAAGAGCTAATACCTGTGCTTCTGAAACTATTTCAAAAAGTTGCAGAGGAAGGGATACTCCCAAACTCATTATGTGAGGCCCCCATCACCCTCATAACAAAACCAGACTAAGATAAAGAAAACTACAGGCCAATTTCACTGATGAATATAGATACAAAAATCCTCAACAAAATACTAGCAAACCGCATCCAACAATACATTAAAAGGATTGTACATCATGATCAAGTGGGATTTATCCCAGGGATGCAAGAGTTCTTCTACATCCACAAATCCATCAGTGGGATACACCACCATTAACAAACTGAAGAATAAAAACCACATGAGCCTCTCAGTAGATGCAGAAAAAGCCTTTGACAAAATCATTTGTATCCTTTTTTAAGATTCTTCTTATAAGTGATATGATATTTATCTTTCACTGTCTGACTAACTTCACCTAATCCAAAAATTTCTAGGTCTACCAGTGTTCTTAAGCAAGAGACACTCTATCTTTGACACAGCTTACAAAGTCAAAAGAGATGCAGAATAACGGGCCTCAGAAAGGATGTGGTCAGGGAAACTGGGACTCTCCTGTAGCAGGAAAGAATGGACAGTCTCATCAGCATGCAGCTCAGTGATGTGTAACCTACAATAGTTTTCATCTTTGGGCCCCTTCAAGACTCATGTTCCAAGGACAACTAATTGGTCCAACCTGATCTATGTTATGTGGCTCCTCTGGAGTCCAGCATGTGAACAGAAAGGGGAGGGGTTACAGAAAGAATCTATAACCAGAGGGAAGGGGTGTAAACAGGAGGCAGGTGAAAGGAACAGAAATCCAATGCAACCATAAACACAAATTTGAAAAGATCTTAATAAACAGAGGAGGATTCTGATGATATAATTTCTGGCTTAAAGGTTAAGGGTGTTTTATAAACGGAAAAAACAAGCTAAGAAACTCTAACACCCTGCAAGCACAGAATGAACCAACCTGTCACTGAGACACCCAAATACCAAAATAGGAGGTCAAAGTGCAAATACAGGCTGTAAAGGCTTTTCTTATCTTGGCACTAATTAGAAGGACTTTGTGTTCTAGCATCGGCTCTTCATTTAAGTGGGATATTTCCAATCTGAGTTAAATAAGTGAATGTCCTTGGAAGTTCTGTAACTGTGTCCAAAGTGGGATCAGTGCATACCAAGGAGGCAAAATAATACTTTGGGGTCAAGGTAAAACCATAGAGCCACTATTAATATTTATATTTTAGGTAAATCAAGACATTCATTTAACTTAAGTGATATTTATTCCACAGATTGCTGCTGGCCCACTCCCTAGGGCCAGAAATCAGGTCATCATGTGTCAGATGCCTTGTACCATCCATGGGATTAGAGCATGAATTCTACCCAGTGACCACACTCTCATACCCTTTTAGTGGGCTGTGACATTCTTCAATTAAAATGGGCTCAGGGAAGTGGATTTGGGAGGTAACATGAGAAAACTTTCTGAAAGAGGCACCAGATCATAAGAAGAACTTGAAATGCTAGACAAAGAAATGGAAACAAGACAGAAGAGCATGTGCTTCTGTCCTCAGTACACACTCCTCATTAGCTAACTTAAGAGATGAAAGCAATCATCATCGAAATAAATCTGCAAGAAGCTGGCCGACAAGTTCAGAATTGCTAAGAAGACTGAAATATGGATTTATATCTGTGAGTGAGAAATCTTGCCTTAAATCAATAGTTCTGACTTTGGCCCTGAAGCAATATTGGGAATGTTGAGAGACATTCTTGGTTGTCAAAACTCGGAGATGCCTGGAGATTGCCAGGTAGAGGCCAGGGATGCTGCTGCTAGTCACCCTACCATGTACAGGACAGCTCCCTCCAGCAAAAAATTATCTGGCCCAAAATATCCATAGTGCCAAGACTGAGAAACTCTGAATTGAATGTGTATTAAGATATTAGCAAATAATAGCTATACCTATAAAATTTATAAAGTAATAAATATGTTAGAAGTATACATATATACATATAAATTACATATATGCATTACATATGTATAAAGTAACAGATATATGGTAGTATAAACTCCAAATGCTTTTATGATAGGTAGGGGATTGTGAATCAAAAAAAAAAAGTTTAGACACCATCAGAACAACATAGAATAGATGCTTTATAGAGAGTTCCTCCTGTGGCTCAGTGGTAACAAACCTGACTAGTATCCATGAGCATGTGGGTTCGATTCCTGGCCTTGCCCAGTGGGTTAAGGATACAGTGTTGCCATGAGCTGTGGTTCTAGGTCACAGACATGGCTCAGATCCTGCATTGCTATGGTTGTGATGTAGGCCAGCAGCTGTACTCCAGTTCGACCCCTAGCCTGGGAACTTCCATATGTCATGGGAGCCCTAAAAAGAAAAAAAGAAAAAGCTTGATAAAGGTTATTGTTTGCCTTTATTTAAAGACTAAAGTTTTTGAAACCATGTCACAGAAAATATTGAAGGATCTGTGATTGTGGAATTTGATACAGAAAATGAAGGAATTATGTTAGCTGCCTTCAAAAACCTAAGAGTATTTTGTAGAAGAAAGATTTGTCTTAGCAGTGTATCTCCAGAGGGCAAAATGAAGATCACTGAAATCAAACACCAGCAGGACTATTTTGATATAATAGCAGAAAGATTTTTCTAACAATTTTAGTGGGTATGGAATGAAATGAGCTGGTAGATTCAGGAAATTCTGACTTGGGATGGAACATTGGCCAAGATAAGCTACGTGGGCCTTAGCTCAGCAATTCTGAAATTTTGCTCTTAAAATAAATGAACATTTTTTCAAGCCATCTGCCTTGTACTACAATTGGCCACACTATGTGTTAAAGGAGAGATTGAAACTTGTGGTCCTTAGAAGTGTGTTGTATTTTCCAAAATAGTGTTCAAAAACATTGTTTTTGTTTTGTTTTTTTTCTTTTTACTGCCATACCTGCAACATATAGAAGTTCACAGGCTAGGGATGGAATTGGAGCTGTAGCTGCCAGCCTACGCCATAGCCACAGCAACACTGGATTGGAGCTGCATCTTTCAAGCTACATTGCAGCTTGCTGCAATGCCAGATCCTGAGCTAGGCCAGGGATTGAACCCACATCCTTACAGACACTATGTTGGGCTTTTAACCTGCTGAGCCACAGCAGGAACTCTTATTTAAAAAAAATCAGTATACAATATTTAGAAATCAAGAAACCACATATAAACAATCCAAATTTCAGGTTTCTTTTGCAATTTGGGAAGATGCTACAATACCAGGTCCTTGTTCCTTATGTGGCAACAAGCATGGCGTGTCCACTTAGTTCATTCCTATGACTTCACATTGGCCATAGAGAGCTTGCATCTCAGAGCAGGGTAGTGGTTAATAAAGTTGACTCCAAATCAAAGGACATGGCAGCAAATCCCACTGCCATCATTTACTACTTTTGCAAACCTGGGGATATATTCTCTTTGTTTTAGTTTTTCCATCTTTGATATAATGGTAGCAATGATACTTACCTCATAAATGCATATGAAGATGAATGGAATTCACTACATGCAGAGTCCTAGGAAAAATTCCTGGCACATAGCAAATTCTTAGTGAGTGACTATTATTGTTTGAGCTTGTGGCTCCTGATAAAAAGGCTGCCTGCATGCCTTTCTTGTGCGGTCCCCAGCAGTGTTTGAGTCAACACTGTTTCCTTGATCTGACATTACCATGTAAATGCATGTTATGCAAGACATAAGTTACCTTCCCATCTAGACTTTGAAGTAGTGTTTCCGATCCTTTTTATATGTCAGATCCTATAATTGGTTAAAGTGAAATAAAGGTATAGTTGGGGGAGATGGGGAAGAGCTATTTGTTCATTTTTATGACTTAAATAAATATAATTAAATTCATAGTGGAAACATGAATCTAAAAACCTACAACATTGGGGCAGCCATTGACACTTACTACAATGTAGTCCAAAGACCCTGAAACAAAAGGGGACTCAAGAAAGAAATTTAGAGTGGATGTAAAGGATAATATTACAAAATATCTATTAGAGCACTGAAGAACAACTTCAGGTCTAGGAACCATTAAACCACTATTTCACCATCTAAAATATTCCAATAAGTTGATCTGAAATGATCTAAAATGAAGCCTGTGTTAAAACTTCATTGTAATCTTGTCTAACTGGAATTAAAGGCTTATTTTTATTTATTATTTTACTATTCTTTTAATTTTTTTGCAGTTTTATGGGAAAAATGGGGAGCATCCATTAAGACATACATTGCATTTCGTGAATTTTTACCCAGTGAACAAAAAGTGGCTTTGACATTGGTTATATAACCTTCTTATTTGGAGATCAGGGTGAACAGAGATGGCACACACACCTTTCGACATTGGTTGCTATTCAGAGCAAAGCCACAAAGCCCAGAAATTGCAGGTTTGTTCACTCTCCAGTGCTTAACAATCTCCCAAGGAAGGCAGATGCATTTTCTAAGATAGTGGTTTCATCAAAGAACAGCTGATAATGACAGATAAAGAGCTGCCTGGTGGCTTTTTCAAGGATATACTGAATACTAATAGGACACAGCTTTTGTCTGAGAAGAAGCCTTTGAGGCCAGTGATTGCCTTGTGTCATTAAACCTGGCCACCAATTGTTTTGCCCCACAGGATCTACTTTACCAAACTATGGAAAAAGAGGTAATTATATTTTTCATCACAAAAAGAAGCTGGATTTTGAGGTATGGGCATGTTTACAAATAATGAAAAAGATGTGTGTGTATGACAAGCGATTTCCATTGTGTTACTGTAGAGTCACACAAGATACATGTGGAGGACAGAATGAAGGGACCTAGAATCATATCCTAGGAAGGATATGAACCCTAGCCTGAACCCCTCCTAGGTCTATTTTAGTGGGTCATCTTCACAAACCTAAACTACACAATTGAACATTCCATGCTGAAGGGAAATATAAATTAATACAGGTTACCATTAACTTTGTGAACTGAAGTTTTGCCATCAGCCTCTACACGGAGTAAAACATGAACCATTGCACCTGCTGACCCGCAGCACCACCTGAGCAGAGCTCAGGGTGGAGACCAGGAGTGAGGCAGTCTGTGATCTAGGAAAACTATAAGAACAGATCTTCAAATGGATATTTTTAGAAGATTTTATGAGCCCAATTCCTGCATCTCCTCGTATCTAGAAAAACATTAACATCTGTCAATAATGACTTGATGTCTGTGACTAGTAGTGACCTTCATGAGACCAGCAGCAAACTTCTGTAAAATGTGTGCATGGCTACATGCCCCTCCTCCTTCACCTTTAGGACATATATCTTGATATTCCTCCTTTCCTCTTGGGGACAGTATTTCAGAACTATCTGAAATATTGCCTTCTGGGCTGTAGTTAAGTGGACAAAAGATGTCAGGTCATCTGTGAGAACAGCCACTCCCAAGGGTGGGACAGTGAGCCCTAAGGGAACTCAGGGAAGAAATAAAGAAGACTGGCCCACAGCTGAGGATGCTTATCAAAGGAGTGACTCCTGTAAGCCCAGATCTTTACATCTTCCCATGGAAACTGGTTTTCTGTAAATCTTTTGTTCCTATTACCTTCTCTTTGTTGCAAAAACTCGTATATCCTAACTACCACCTCACCTCCTCAGAGTGTTTTCTCAGGGTTACCCCAAATAAAACTCAACTCTCAACTTTCAGGTGATGCATTTTTTAAGTCAACAATTTATACTGCCTTATATTTTTGTCTCATTATATCTAATATGTTGCTCTTGCCTCCCCGACTATAATATCTATTCCATGAGGTCATGGATCTTTCTTATATTTCTCTTCCTTTCTGTTGTTGCTAACAGTGAACTAGAAACATTTCACAGGTTCAAAAATACATGTTTATTGATTGAGCAGTGGGCAAAGACTCTAGACACAGAAAGCCATGGGAAAAGATTACAAGGTTCCAACAGAAGCTGTGTTTTCTAAGGATTAAATGGTGACTTCCATAGAAAGTGACTTAATTGATGAGGAAAATAAAACTCTGAGAAGGTGGCTTGTCCCAACAGTCTGATGAGACAAGAGCTTCAAAAGAGAAATGGATAATTTTGAATGATGAAGAGAAACTTTTAGCTATACCAAAATAGATGTACTCTGAACCATATTTAAATTCCTTATGACACTGAAACTGAGAGCACTAATGGCCTGAACCTAGCCAGAACCCAGACTGGGACTTGATCCCACTGTTTTTAATTTAGAATCATTCACCTGGTGCCTGGACTTACTGAAGTTCAGGTACATTATGCCTCCATGCAGAAGTAATTCAGTGAAAAGTGAGAGGCAAGAAACAGGATGGTTGTGAGAGATGCAAGTGTGCAGGCAAGGAGGCTCTGCCCTGACTAAAGTTTTATCATGCAAGAGGAGTAGGGGAGGGAAAAGATCACCTGTCCCTCTTCTTCAAGTAGTAGCTGCTCTTTGGTATCTCTAAGAGAGCATTTGACCCTATAAGATCAGCCTAAGACTGTCATGGTGCTTATTCAAATCCAAAGGAGGCAGTCCTCAAACTCCTGCCCTTAACCTGGTCTGAACCTGAATGCAGACCTCAACTCACCCCCCACCCAATGACCTGATGCATATCTCATGCCTCCATTAATCTGGCAAGTCTGCCTTGTTCTGATGGTCCTCTTGAGCAGTTATTAATTTACAATGATCTCCTGAATTCCCTTAGGTTTCCCTCTTTATCTATGGTCCCTTGCTGGGACTGCTACAACTACCTGTGCCTATCCCATCCCTATCAACACTATAGATTAAGATAATGTGGACCAGAGTTCCCATTGTGGCACAGTGGTTAATGAATCTGACTAGGAACCATGAGGTTGAGGGTTCGATCCCAGGCCTTGCTCAGTGGGTTAAGGATCTGGCTTTGCCGTGAGCTGTGATGTAGGCTACAGACATGGCTCAGATCCCACACTGCTGTGGCTCTGGTGTAGGCAGGTGACTACAGCTCCGATTAGACCCTAGCCTGGGAACCTCCATATGCCACGGGAGCGGCCCTAGAAAAGGCAAAAAGACAAAGGTAAATAAATAAAAATAAGATAATGCGGACCAGATTAAATATCTCAGTTCTTTGAAACATTTATAGACAGGTTTTCCCCCCTCACTTTCCCTGATTTTTAATCACCAACATGGTTGTTCTTTCTGTAGAAACATTTAAAAATAGCTAATGATAGTGACATATGGTTGTCTTATTTACCGACACTAGTCATCGAGAGTATGTTAACCAATCTCTTAGAACTGATGTTTTCACCTCCATTCACTTGTGGTATCAGAGACAGATATTGGAAAATTTGTCTGGAAGCTGACTTCCCAGAAGAATTTCAATCTTATATCTTCACTTGTTGTCACTCAAATGTCTGGACTGAGGTCATGAATAGACAAGAAGTCTAAATGTAACTTCAGCACTTTTTCTGAAGTTGTCTAAAAGAAAGTGAATGTCATGCCCACCATTTCAGGACTTGTACAAAAGCCACAGTGACTTTTATGTAAATATCAGCATCTTTGATATGTTGATGAATCTTCCAGTGAGTGAAAAAACGCTATCTCCCCAGCAGAAGATCAGTGATGGGCTTGCATTGTGTCAGAGCATACTTAGGCCCTCCTGTGTTTGAGTAGCTATTATAAAATAAGTACACTATTGAAGTTCTTCCTGGAGAATTTAAATTAATGGAAGCAACCACTTCCTGAGGCATCACTTTTATACATTGCTATGTGGTAAGTCACCAGCTATGGATTTTCTAGTTTTATATTTAATTGCAGAAGAGAAGGAACTGTGACTTAACATTTTCTGGGCGATTCTTATGGGTCAAACTTTGCATAGGCGTTATATCATGGGTGCCTCAACAACCGTCTGAGTTAAGTGTGGTTATCCTCATTTATACAAGAGGAAAATGAAGCACAGAGAGGTTTAGTAACTTGCTCAAGGTACACGGAGCTAGTGAATGGAAGCTTTAGGATTTAAATCTGAATCTATCTTAAAGCAGAGCCCATGATGTTTATCTTTTGTCGTCTCCTATTAAAAATACAGTTGTAGGAGTTCCTGTTGTGGCTCAGCAGAAATGAATCTGACTAGTATTCGTAAGGATGCAGGTTTGATCCCTGGCCTCGCTCGGTGGGTTAAAGATCTGGCGTTGCCATAAGCTGTGGTGTAGGCCATAGACATGGCTTGAATCCTGTATTGCTGTGGCTGTGGCATACATAGACTGGTGGCTACAGCTCCAATTTGACCCCTAGCCTGGGAACCTCCATATACCGTGGGTGGAGCCCTAAAAAGCCAAAAAAAAAAAAAAAATACAGTTTAACTTTCTGCAAGTTCACCACACTGATTACATGAGTTTTTACATTTATAGGATTAATATTTATCCTGACTGCAATCCATAGCATCTTCGGTTAAGTGCTTAAATGTATTCTTTTTTCATCCTCATAGCAACCTGGCAAAGTAGTATGATTGTTATAAATCCTACATCATAAATAGGATAACTAAGGCATAGGAATTCTATCTCAGTAGCTCAAGGTCATGTGACTAAGTGACAACCCAAGATTTGATCCAAGCAATGTGGCTCCAGAGTCTGTCCTCGTAGTCACTATCCTCTACTGATATATGCTATGTGCCTTAGGCACAGACTTAGCTTCGACCTTGAGGCATGACATTCAGTATATTGATATATAATTACCTAACAGAGACACAAAATAGAGCTTCTTTGGCTGTTTCACTTCAAAATGGTTTATACACTAGCTGAATCAGACTGAAAAATAGCATTTTACTCCACCATGAGTTTTACATGTTTGAGTCCATTTTTCTTAGGTAATAAGACTGTTTCTCTGAAAGACCAATTTTTATTTATCCTATTATAAACACAGGTGATTTTTCAATAGAAATACAATATATGCGATGTGGGCCTAGCAAATTAAGCTTTCTGGTCAATGTAAATTAATCACAGATGGTGTGTAGGTCAAAGTGGGTTACAGCATAGCCAAGATTTCACATTATTTTCTACAAAGGTCTCAAAGTAACATCTTAGCATTGCTTTGAGTTTTAAAATAAAATAAATGGGCATCCTGCTTGCCTTTGAAGATCCTTTTGCTAATCTCAGACTGCCATCTGAAATTTTAATTAGTGATTTAAAATGTGCTTACACAAAGAACCTTGTCCAAGTTGTCTGTTTCTGCCAAATTAAACTATTAAACTAAGTAACCTAATTAAAATCCTTTTAGCTTTTAATCAATATTTTATTTACATTCATATTTCCCAGGAAGCTTGATGAGTTTTCTGGATGTGATAGTTCTTTCTCCCCATTTATCAAAGGTTGTGTTTAAAGGGGAAAGTCTCTCCTCCAGGGCCATGGAGGCAGGAACAAGCAGATGTGGGTATCTTTGGGGCAGCCCCTCCTCCCTCCCCCGGCCTTGGGTGCACAAGGCAGCTGGATAGAACCCCTGCATCTTCAGGAAGAGGCCAAGGCTTCTGTGATTGGAGAGGAGGAGTGATGCTCTTCCCTCACAGAGACGCTGGCTACAAACATGACAGTGGTTGCAGGGACTGGAGACTACCACCTGCTGTCCAAACCAAGTAGATAAGTAGGTTTCTCTATTCCTTTTTTTTTTTTTTTTTTTTTTTCTGTGCTCAGGGCATGTAGAAGTTTCCAGGCCAGGGATTGAACCATGCACCACAACAGTGACAATGCCCCATCCTTAACCTGCTGAGCCACCAGGAAACTGCACATTTTTTTGCTTTTTAGGGCTGTACTCGTGGCATATGGAGGTTCCCAGGCTAGGGGTCCAGTCTGACCTACAGCTGCTGGCCTACACCACAGCCACAGCAGTGCAGGATCTGAGCCACATCTTCAACCTACACCACAACTCACGGCAATGCCGGATCCTTAACCCACTGAAAGAGGCCAAGGATCAAACTCGCAACCTCATGGTTCCTAGTCAGATGTGTTTCTGCTGCACCCCTACGGGAACTCCTATTCCTTATTCTTAATAGTCATATAGTTTTTAAGATTTGTGAAAATTGTATTTTCTTTGTTCCCCTGTCCACCTTCTCCATGCCTATTTCTGCTGGAAACAGGATACCCTTTTCCCAGATGCAACCACTCCCAGGTCCTTTTATAAATTTATATATCAGTAATATCTCTAAAAAACATACTTAAAACTTCTTGATTTTTTTTTCTTTATAGGGCCACTCCGGCGGCATATAGAAGTTCTCAGCCTAGGTGTCTAATTGGAGCTGCTGCAGCTGCCAACCTACACCACAGCCACGGCAGTGCCAGAGCAGAGGCTTGCCTGTGACTTATACCACAGCTGGTAGCAATGTAGGATCATCAACCCACTGAGTGAAGCCAGGGATTGAACCCGCATCCTCAAGGATACTACTTGCCTTCTTAACCCACTGAGCCACAATGGGATCTTCACAACTACTTGATTTAAAATAATAATAATAATAATTTTTTATTTTCTGTCTTTTTTTTTTTTACCTTTTCTAGGGCCGCACCTGCAGCATATGGAGGTTCCCAGACTAGGGGTCTAATCGGCGCTGTTGCTGCTGGCCTACACCAAGCCACAACAATGTAGGACCCAAGCTGCGTCTGTGAACTACACCACAGCTCACAGCAATGGCAGATCCTTAACCCACTGAGCAAGGCCAGGGATCGAACCTGCAACCTCATGGTTCCTAGTTGGATTCGTTAACCACTGTGCCACGACGGGAACTCCTTTTTATTTAAAAATATTTTTGATTTTTATAAACTTTAGAAATACTTATTAATCTCCTGCTACAGAGGATAGTGATTTAGCTCTCTTTAATCCCCCTCCCAGTACCTACTCAGATACACTTAAACACTCCAACCACACATCTCCTCCCAATAGAATGACAGTACAATTTTGGTTCTATAAGTATTTAAGGTTGACATTTTCATGACCTTATGAACTATTCTCAATGAAACCATGTAGTACACCATGGCAACTTTTCCTCTCATGCAAAACTCTTTATTTTCCCTGAAGTTGACTGTCTTATTTCCTTAGTTTTCTACATGCCCATCTTTTTTAGCTTCAAATTCTCCCCTAATTGACTAAATTTCCCTTAATACAATAAAAAATATTGCATTGTAAGATTTTGTATTTTTGGAGCCATTATTTCTGGAGCCTTCTGCTCTGCTCTGCTCTGCTCTGATCTAAGTTGGTTTGTTTTCCTGGGAGGTACACAGCTGCCATTCTGCGATCACACGTCATCATCATGAGAGTTCTTCATCTCTTCATGGAGGCAGGTCCCTGCTTTTCTGGGTTTCAGTCAGTGTCCTGGTTGGTTACTCTCATATCATGGGAAAGTACATTTTCCTATAGCTTCTTGAGAGTGAGTACATGGGAGGTAAATTGACTCTACAATGCCTGAAAACTGTCTTCACTCAACTCTTTTTTCTTTGGGCATGGAATGTTAGGTTGATATTGTCAGATTTAATTTCCCCAAATAATAGAAACAACCCATCTCATAAGCTCTTAGAATGTGACTATGACATGTCTCTCACAGGGGTCACTGTTCCCTGACCTTGAATCTGGTCAGATTTATAACAATGGGGGAAGTAACACTATGTGACCTGTAAAGCCAGGACACACAGAATATACAGGTGTCACTTTTTTTTTTTTAAATGGCTATACCCAAGGCATATGCATGTTCCTGGGGCCAGGGATTAAATCCAAATCACACCTTTGACCTACACCATAGCTGTGGCAACATCAGATTTTTAACCCACTGCACCAAGCCAGGGATCAAACCTACACCTTGCAGCAACCAGATCTGCTGCAGTCAGATTCTCAACGCACTACACCACAGTGGGAGTCTTTCACTTGTTATTTTTTGTTTGTTTTGTTTTGTTTTTTCTTCCCTGTGGTACACTTGGCTCTTGGAACCTAGGCAGGATGTTATGAGGACACACAAACCCCATGGAGATAACCACATGGAAGGGAATGTGTAACCAGCACCAAATCACTAGCCACACAGTTGAGCCCACTTGGAACCAGATCCTCCTGGCCTGTCCAGCCACCCCAAGGAGCAGCCAAGCCATCCCTGCTGAGCCTTATTGAAATTGCACATGTGTGAGCAAAACACATGACTTGGGCGGCGGGGAGTGGATTGTGATGGTTTCTCATGCAGCAATAGGGAGCTGGGACAGTGATGCAAATAAGTCCCTAGGAATTTTGAAGACCTCTGTCTCTTAGCTTCCCATATGGCCATGACAAGCATGAAGGCATTCTAATTTCTCATTCATTTAATAGAACATCTTTAGATTTTTATGGAAGCTTTTAGAATACAATCTTCAAAGAAACTTCATAATGTTGGGTAGTGATGTGAGTCCTTTTTCTTCCATTGTGCTGAGCACCCACTCACTGGGCCTCTTAATCATGGAGAAATGATCTTACATTCATTCTCTGATGATTTCTTCCCTTATTTCCATTCTTTCATTCTGGATGTCTACATGAATATTGAATCACCTGAGCCGATTCCCCAATTCTCCTGTCCTGTCCTATATTTTATTATCTTTTATTCCCCTTTTTTCCCCCCCTATCTTTCACTCTTAGTTCTACTTTGTGGGATATTTCCAATACTTGGTCATTCAACTATTTTACTAAGATGTTAAATTTATTTGAGCATATTTTGAATTCTTCAAATTCTCTTTATTCTCTGATTTTTAAGTGTCCTGCTTTTGATTTTTTAAATGAGTGTATCATCTTTACCAACCTCTAAAATGGAATTAATAATTAACATGATTTTTTTTTCAAAAAATCCTTCCTTTTGCTCTTATATGTTCTTTCTAGTTCTTCTGGGGAATCAGTTCTAGAAAAAAGAAACACATCCATAAATAT
This sequence comes from Phacochoerus africanus, assembly GCF_016906955.1. Taxonomy (NCBI): domain Eukaryota; kingdom Metazoa; phylum Chordata; class Mammalia; order Artiodactyla; family Suidae; genus Phacochoerus; species Phacochoerus africanus. Next base: position 188,214,427 of record NC_062546.1, read on the forward strand.
GCTATTTTTATTTTTTATTCTAAATGCTAAAAAACAAACAAACAAACAAAACAGAAAAACAACTCCCCAGCATAGTCTGCCTTATCCAGGTCATTTTTCTTTTCTCATTTTCTGTCCTGGTCTCTGTCCTGTGGGTTAGAGAATTTCTTTGGAAATCTAACCTCTTTGGTATCTGACTGCATCAAGGTTGGTTCAAGAAGAGATGGATTATCAGGTCTGTTCCCCCTTTCATCAGTTGTGAGCTTCACTTTAGGGTGAGTTGGTCGCATTGGGTATCCCATTTGAGAAGCCCAGGTTCAGTATCTTTGTCCTTTCCGTTGGTCAAACTTACCTGGGAAGAATCTTCTGGTGCTCTCTTTGGAATGACTGACTGTCAGAGTTTCAAGAGCTGAATGGAAAAAAGAGAGTTGGAAGTCTCAACATGCAAAGTGTAAAATATCTCTTAGTTCCCTATTTTTTTTTCTGTATTTATCAAGCTCTTCAGCTGAGCTTGGTGTTACCTGTTTTGGAGACTCTTTTTACCATCTCCATAGAATAGGACTTCACTCCGTTTCGCTGGGTGGTCTGTGGGAAAAGATGAGATTGTGTCTCAATTCTAACTGCTTCTCAAAGAGACTTCCCATAAATTATCCTGTTTCACATTATACCAGCTCTCTCTTCCTCTCTCACAAATACCCCCCCCCCCTCCAGGGGGCCCAATACTGTCAATTATTGATCATTTCAGAGATTTACACTGCAAATTGTGTTGATTATCATTTTTTTTCTATTGCTATTTTCTATTTCTGTTTTCTATTCTAGTTTCTCTGTTTTGCTGTTTTAAGTTGGTTTAGACCACTGATATTTGTCCTTGGGTTTTTCAGCTTCCAAAATGTTGTGTCTTTATTCTGTCCCTTTTATTTTTTTCCTGTGGGTTAGTGGGAAAAAAAAGACATCAATAATTCTTTATTTTCATTGTATTGGGCTTTTGGAAGAAGCAGAGACAAATATTGGTATCATTTAGGTATTTCTATGTGGCAAACCACCAGACACTCTAAACTCAGTGTCTTAAAATCATATTTAGTATTTCTGATATCCCCTGAGTCAACTGAATAATTCTGGTGATCTGAGCCAGGTTCAGCTGGCCCCAGCTGGGCTCACTCATATATTTCCAGACTTGGCTAGAGTCTGGCTGGTGTAGGCTGGTTTCATTCTTACATCTGGATTTTGACTGGCCGTTGGCTGAAGTGATGAGGATGAAGGTACTATGGATGTTCTCTGAGCCTTGTTCTTAGGATGGTTCTGATGATGGGGTTTCCAAGAGCAAAACTGGAAGCATGCAAGTCTTGTGCTTCCAAATGGCACATCATCACTTCTACCATATTCTATTCTCCAATATAAGTTGTAAGAGCAACCCAGGTACAGGTAGCAAGGGCATATTAGCAGGAGGAACTACAAAGTGAAAAGGGGCTTTGAGACAGGGAGTGGTAAAGAATTGAGGACATTCTTGCAACTAACCTATCACTTGTGTTAAATTCATCAGTTTTCATCAGAATTTCCTCTGGTAGGCAGAAAAAGAGTACACTCCACCCTGAAAGAAGTCTTTTGAACCTGTAAATATGTCTTCTTGCATGGCCAAAGGGACTTTGCAGATGCGATGGAAGGTCTTGAGATGGGGAGATGATCCTAGATTACCCTGATGCACCCAACATGGTCACACGCGTCTTTATAAGAGAGTGGGAGGAGAGTAAGAGTCGGAGAAGGAGCTGTGATGACAGACAGGTAAATCAGAACAATGTCATTGCCAGAAGGGAACCACAGTCAAGAAATGCAGTTTCTAGAAGATGAAAAAGGCAAGAAATGGATTCTTCTCTAGAGGCCCCAGAAGGAATACAGCCATGTCAACAACTTGATTTTAGAACCTAACATATTCAACCCTGTAGGGTAATACATGTATGTTGTTTCAAGCTATTAAGTTTGTGGTAATTTATTATAGCAGCAATACGAAACTAATACACAGTCTCTTTAATTCAGACATGATACCCACATTAGGATTTTTGCTGTAAAGCTTCTATTATTATTTTTGTGAAAAATATAATCAATTTATAAAGCATTATATCCTCATTATAAGCACTAGCATTAAGATATATGCTAGCTTTACCCCACCAAAACAAAACATACAAAAAGACATAAAAAACACATAAATATGATCATTAAGAAAATTATTTGTTCACATACTACAAGGAAGTTATATAGTATAACAACATTTCTCACTTTTTGACCATGTTGCTCTTCCATAATGGAACATTAATTCACCTTTTAGTTCATCCAATAAATATTTATTGAGCCCATATTATGCACCAGGCATGTTTGAACAAAAAAGATGAGGCCTTTGCCCTTGTAGAGCCTACATTCTATTGCAGAACACAGATTCTAAGCACATTTTAAGAAGTGAGGGATATAATTATAGGTTCTGATAAAGGAAATATAAAGTGTTGTTCTAGAAAACACCTGGGGATTGAGGTGGAAAAGGTTTGGGCGTGAGCTATGTGAGCATTTCAGGATATTAGTTTCCTGGAAAGGGGTGATTTTATACTCTCATATTCTACATGTTTTATATGGAAATATTATTCCATGTCTTTATGTGAAAATCTTCCAGCTTCCTGATCAAAATTAAGTAAAGGAGATTCCACGTTCTGTACCTTTTGAGTCCATCTCTAAATGCTATTGATTATTGTTTATGTATCTTCTTGTATCCCTTCTTTCTTTTCATCCTCAACTTCCTATCCAGGCTAAGAGTCTTCTAACCATGTGAAGTGATTTTTAAATTTTTTCTGCCCCCAATAGCCTGCATGGATGTAATACCCTCCTCCTGGTAAGTTTTAGCAGATTTTCCAATGATTGAGAAATGAAGTCTGAAGATCAGTGTCAGGATCCGAAGCCTGACAGGAGATTCTAAGATGTTTCCACAGGCACGGGCAGCCATACTTTAGTAGCTCCTTCACTGTGAGGAGTGGTACCTTATTTTCACTTTAGAACAATGCGAATGTTCTCCTTCCTTAGAAGCAACTGTGTGCAGGAGGACCTTAAATAGAATATGTGGTTCTCCTTTCCTAGTTCCTCATGCCCTTCTTGCTCCAAGTCTCCCTTCTCCATGATGCCTACCAGGAGCATGCTTGAGAACTGTCAAGCGGGGCCCAGAAAAGGCATAAGCTAGCAGCCTGTCTTCTTCAAACTGCCAATCCATGAAGGTAAAGAGTAGCAAGTTTACATCTGCCTTGGGAGTTCCAGTTGTGGCTTAGCAGTAACAAACCCAACCAGTATCCTCGAGGGTGCAGGTGTGATCCCTGGCCTTGTTCCATGGGTTAAGAACCTGGTATTGCTGTGAGCTGTGGTGTAGTTTGCTGATGTGGTTTGGATCTAGTGTTGCTGTGGCTGTGGTGTAGGCTGGCAGCTATAGCTCCACTTCGACCCCTAGCCTGAGAATTTCTATATGCCTTGGGTGAGGCACTAAAAAAAAAAAAAAAGAAATTTACATCTGTCTTAATCTTGTCTTCATGTGTCCCCTCTCCCTCCAAGTGCTGTCCCTGACCGGTTGTGCAATGTTTAGGTGAGTGTTCATATACTTTATATCACCCCATGATGTGTTTTAGAGTCTGAATGTATTTCAGAGATTATTTAATCCAAAAACATCCCTTCATCAAAGCGATGAAAATTAAGTGAAGGAGATGTCACACGACTTGTTCCAAGTTACATAGCTAGTTGGTGACAAATTTAGGATTCAAATTTGGGATTCCTGACTCATATTCCAAGTCTAAACAACCATATTGAACTTCATGCCATGAAGACATTTGTTTCAGACAAATAGAAGCTTTATTAATTGTAAACATCATATCAAAAAAATGATGTTTGATACTATGATATATTCCTAGATTTCTTTTACTTATTCGGGGTATGAGGAAATTTTCCTGGTAGCAATTGTGGACAGTAAATTCTAAGTTATTTTTTGCTGGGTTCTTCCTTAGTTAACTTGTGTGTCCTTGATTGTCAAAAATTCATTATCTTTTCACTGTCTCTATGTCCAGGCAATTTTAAACACATGCTTTGTAAATTCTTTTTGTTTCCTCTGCAACAATTTTCACTGTCCTCATTACTTACAGACTAGAAAAAAATAGCCATGCTTCAGAGCAGTCCTCGAAGGCTACCCCTTAGGACTTCCCCCTCTGTAAATTACAATGTTCTTTTTATTTGGCATATAACTTTAAATGTAGACCTTCCAGGAATAAATTACATGGGGGTCTACTCTGGCTAGCTGCTCTCAGAAACACTTTTCAAATTGTTCCTGAGCAATATCCTTCTTTGGCAGTCCCCAAAGATTGCAGGAAATCATTAGATAATAACCACTTCCACTATACTTCCCTTGTCTAATCAGTGCATGGTGGCCATTAATTTATTTTATTTCTCTTATTCTGACTTTCAAAAATACCTTTAAAAAAAAACTCCCTTGAAACAAATCACCCACCACATTCATAGGATAGTGGAATGTAGAGAGCTAACCAAGTGTTATGGTGACTCTTCATAGTGTCGTGATCAAAATTAAACTATACTATTCATTACCAAGCTTGTCTGGTTGCTTTTATTTTGAGTTACATCAGCCCCAACAAGGAATGGCATGTGTCCTATTTCTCTCATTCCCTGAACTAAGGAAGACATAACTAATCAATCACAGAATCCTGTTGTAAATCTTAAGAATCTTTCTTAACACAGAACCTGGGTAGTACCTACAAAATGATCGTATTGTATATGTTAATTTAAAACCCATTCAGTTAATCTATATTTTAGCTATTCTTTGTATCATAAAGAAAGTACAGATATAAATTTTTAAACATAAAGTAGGAGGTGATTAAATATATATAATGCTATTATTACTGTCCTTTCTTTTACCTAGTGACTGTTTTTAGTTTACAAAGATTTCCCAAGAATTCTTCCGTTTGTGTAAAAAACCTTTCAGTACCTTAATATTCTCACTGGTAAAATTATAGAGTGAAGTGGATTAAGTTTCTCAGTTTTAAAAATAAGAGGGTCTATTTTTTCTGTCAAAGAGCATTAGCTAAGAAAACACATGTAATAGTCACAGAAAGTTAACATTTAAGTTGGAAGAGAAACTGTCAATTAAAAAAAAAATTCCCTCAAAGAAATGTCTCTGAAACTATTGTGAGTATATAAAAAGGAAAATTATAGTTTCAAGTTATATAATTGTATCAACAAACAGCATCCATGTAGAATTAGTGCATAATCTGTATTTCTATCATTAGTGAATATGACACCTTTTGATGGAATCAGTGCCATCATGTAACACATTTGTGAATGAGGCTTAATTACTCAAACAGCAACTAGATTAAACACACACACACACACACACACACATACACACACAAAAACAAAAACAAAACTAGAAAACATGGCTAAATAGGGCAGGTAAAAGGAAAATATTTCTGTATTGGAGTCAGGAAGCATAGACATTCTTCCTAGAATTATGCTTCTAATTTTCTTCCACCCCAGAGAGGTCCTTTTCTGCTCTTACTTGATCAGCAGAGAAGGGAATGCGTTTCAGTGGGGGAGGAAATGGAGAATATGATCCATTGAAGTTTACAAATCTCAATTTGTAGAGAATCTGTCCTGTTGAAGAGAGGTGGAGATTAGGTTGACCTTCCTCAGCAGTTTCTTGGATAGAGAAAAAAATTTAAATAACTCAGGGCAGGCAGGCTCAGAATGACTACAGTATAATACCCCAGGAAGTCTAACAGGAACAGGAATGATTAAACCGCAAAGCCCCCAGGCAGAAATTAGCTTTAGAAAGCTCCTAGCCAGCTCTGTTTGTGATGGGCTGGGTATCACCCCAGGTTCAGTAACAATCAAGGGAGCCTCAGAGATAAATCGAACCTTGTAAAATGAATGAGGATAAGCTTTCTCCTGCAGATACAGTTTAGGCACACCGCACTTATGAAATAGTCCTATTCCTGATTTTTTAAAATATGTTTTTGGTACCAATTTTATAGTAGATACTGGTGCTATCTAAATCAGAGATAAACACATAAGACACAAGACAATTGTATTTAATTGTAGATTTTTTTTTTTATGATGCAAAGCTAGCGAAAATGTTTTGTCTTAGAGTTAGTCTTTATTTATGAATTGTAGATACATAAGGTGTGGCAATCTTTAAGGATGTTACCAGCATTTCAGTTTCTCCTGTGGGATTGCCCATCTCTTATACCATGAAATGTGCTTTGGCCCCTGGAACGTGATGCAGAAAGAGACTGGGAGTGAGAGGTTTACTTCTGGGCAGAAGCTTTGGTGAGACTGTATGAGGTAAACCATGTACTTTCCTCCATGCCACAGTGGCATCCTGTATGAGGAGCTTCTCTCATCTTGAGTCCCTGACTGAGAGTGACATGAGGCAGAGATGCTGCCGCCAATCTAAGAGACTGATGGAGCAAGAGTGAGAAATATGTTTCTGTTGTTTTAGGTCACTTGGATTTGGGAATTGTGTGTTACTGTAGCATCACGTAACTTATTCTGGTGGATATGAAGGCTTTCTTCAGTACATAGGACAGTAGCAGAATTGCATGATGCAGAACTAACAGCAGAGAATATTAGATTGAAAATCACCTAAGTCTAACATTACCTCTTCTCAATACGCTACAGTCAAGTAAGCGCAAGTCTCTCGAGTGGTTGGCGCTCTATTTCCTAGCACTTTGTGGATGCTCCCAAGTCTTAGAAATGAACAGATTGATCTGGGGTCCAGTGGGGGAAGAGAATCAGATTCAGTGATTTGATGTGGAAGGCTAAATGGGAGGAGGGGCCAGGCTTCCTGGAACACATGTTAGAGAAAATGAACAGTTCTGTAAAGGGAGTCGTAAAGATTTCTAAATCAGTTCTGAGGTTTGACAACTCAAGTAGGTTGGTAGTTCTGTATATGGAGAATCCATTGTAAAGGAAAACTGTAAGAACAACAAAGAATCAAATTGCATGAACAAAAGGGCCACCCTAGCCAGACTTTCCCAAGTATCAAGTCACAGTATGTAGCTTCTTCAGTCACTTTTGTGAAATTTCTCAGATATTTGGTTAATCTAACCATAGTTGCCTCAAACATAGATGAATCCCATTAAAATGACACCTTTATGTTATCAGCTCTGCATTTTAACTACTTGTCATGTTATTATAGTTATTCTTACAGTTATTAAAATTCCTGTTTCCTTTGGTTTCAAACCTTATCTTCGTGATTAAGATGATCTGGCATGTGCTTAGAAAGCTTTGGATCCATTTGATTCATGTCCTAGTAATCACATCGGAAGCATCAGTGCTTCTTTAACTCCACGTATTGTTCACATTGTAATTCATTCTTGAAGAGTCATGCTTTCCAATTTTTTGACATCCACTTTTTCTTAGTTGCTTTTTGATAATTTCTTAAATTTGGCTTTAGCCTTTGTAGACACTGCTTTTGTTCATACTATGTAGTCATACTCCTTCATTCCAGAAACATTTGTAGAGGCCTTTTCTACTTTTCTTCTGTCTAGAAAACATAAATAAAGGAAAAGATGGTTAAGTGGATAGAATAAAGAAGATATAAATTTATATCTTATCCTAAATAAGGTAAATGATATTTGATCATTCTGTGCTGTGTCAACACCTCTGTTGTAGGTATGTGCATATTAAATGAAAATATGAAAACACAGGGACAGGCATTTTGGGATATATTTCTCAATTATCCATACTTTGGATTTCCAATATCAGCTTTGAAATTCTACAAATACTCCCTACCATGAAGAATGCATGGCTGTCTTGGGACTCTACAGAAATTTCTTCATAACTCTGTTTATCAATTATTTGATTGCATCACATTTGTGTGTGTGGTTTGTGTTCCCAGCAGATTCGGCACTTATTAAAGTCAGTGACAGTATCTGGTTTTCTTTGTTTTCCAAGTGCCTGGTACTAAACTTGACTCTGGGAGGTGTTCAGTAAAACTGATTCTTAAATGAAAGACTGAAGGTGTGAAAGAATATTACATCTCCCTGACTATATTGTTTCTCAAGTTCAAGAATGATATGTTGGAAATTCTCTTGTGGCAGAGTGGGTTAAGGATCCCATGTCACTGCAGTGGTTTGGGTCACTGCTCTGGTGCATGTTCGATCCCTGGCCTGGGAGCTTACACATGCATGGGCATGGCCAAATTTTTTTTTTAATTAACAAGAAGAATATCTTATACTTCATTGAATTCCTTCCTTAAATATTATTTATGGTAGCCAAAATATTTCATAAAGAGCATGAGAGAATGAGGAAAAAAAGTTCCAGGCAGAGTTTTTGTTGGGTTGTACTTAAGATTTAGAAATCTTGGTTACCTTTTTTCTTTGTCAATAGCCAGGGGAAAAACTAGAATAACACATTACAGAAACCAAGGCTTTATTTATTAGGATCTTGGCAAGGAAATCAATTTGATTTCTGGTTCAGGTTTCCAAAAGTTGGCCACAAAATTATTTGAGACATCTCCAATAGAGAAGTGATATCAATGTCCCTTTTCCTGGAATCTGGGTGAGCTCTTAATTGCTTCAACCACTAGTGAACATGGTAGGAAGGGCAGTATGTAACTTTCAAGCCTAGGCCAGGAAAGGCTTCCACTTTGTTCACTGTAAAACTTGTCCATGAAGTACATTAACTGCCATGTAAGAAGTATGATTAGGAATTCCCACTGTAGCACAATGGGATTGGCAGCATCTCTGGAGTGCTGGGAAACTGGTTCAAAGTTTCAGTCCCCAGCCTGGCACTATGGGTTAAGGATTGGGAGTTGCTGAAGCTGTGGCATAGATCACAGCTGCGGCTCAGATCTGATGCCTGGCCTGGGAACTCCATATTCTGAGGGCAGCCAAAGGGAAAAAAAAAAAAGAAGTCTGACTAGCCTGAGACTGCTGCATTGAAGAAACTAAATACAGAAGCTCCAATAGACAGCACCAGCTGACTCTCAGCAGGCAGTCCATCAGGCATCTCCAGGCAACCAAAAAGTTAAGACTTCCCATAGTTTCAGTCCAAGCTGAAATTTGACTGCAGTCCCTTGGGAAATCCCAGATGAGAACTTCTCAGCTTCACTCTTCCCAAATTCCTGACAGACAAAATTGTGAGCAAAATACATGGTAAATCATCAAATCTTGGAGTACTTGTAAAAAATAGATAAGTAAAACAGAGTTCACTGGGCTTTTCCCATGGTTAATATTTTTCATTGGACTTAGCCTTCTGATACACTGGCCATTCAAGGTGCAAACAATTCTTGCCAGTACAGGGGTTAAATCATCAATAAAAAAGGATTTTGTCATTATGACAACAGAGCTACAAAGTGGGAAGAACACTTAGCTGTCATCCTGAAGATCAGAATTACTTACAATTTGACTTACTCTAGTTATTTTAACTCTTTGGCCTCAGTCCCTTCAACTATAAAAAATATTTTAAATAGAAATTGAAAATCTGAATTAGATTTTGAAAATGTTCCTTACATACCATGATGTGTTGGCAAATGCTTATCAACTGTTTTTCTGAGAAAAAGCAAGTCCTAATGTGTAGAGGCTGCCAATTTCTGTGGTGTAAATACTTCCCATGTGGACAGTTTCATGCAGTTAACACATTGCTGAGCACAGAGTTGGGAAGAGTTGCTGATGACTGGCTCATATGAGCCAGCACTGGAGAGCTCCAGCACATCATTTTCTATCTTTAGTGTTATGACTCTTGAAAAATACATGAAAAATAAAGACTTTCATGAATTATTTTAATTTCCTGAGCCATTTATGAATTTTTAGAATTTATATGTCATTTATTTGACATTTAGCTGCATCTTTATCTTAGGCATTTTTCATATTTATAGCTCATTATTTTTTAAGTTAAAGATTATTCTGTAACTGTTTGATATTTATGTCTTATTTTTTAAGCTAGAGCATAAGTTACGTGAGAAGAAATTTTTGTATTGTGCCTCTCAGTGTCTCTACCATATCTTGCGCTTTTTCAGTAGATGCCTGTTAAACAGTTTTTCAATGTGTAAGTGATGTTTAAACATTTCCCTCACTTTCCTGTGCTGAATAAATTTAGCTTAATATTTTTATTTACATTCATAACTAGCAAACAATAAGCCTATTTGTCTATTTTTCTTGTAAGATTCTATTATTCCAAATGACAAATGTCAGGGTTTTTTTTTTTTTTTTTTTAAAAAAAACAGCTATTTTAAATTACAGACTTCAAATACAATAGTAATTAACAAGGGGAGACATTGAGAAAAAGGAATATTTGGTAGAGGTTTATATTAAGATAAATTCTTCAATAGGTCAGTTTATAACATACCTACTTTTTTCCAGTATAAGTTATCAGATTGTGAATACCAATAGAGCTGCTGATTTAAAGAATAATTCTCCATTTTATTGTTTACAGCACAAATGCCCAATCTGATTGCAAAATATGCTTCAAACAGCTGTTAAGAGGTTCTTTGGTTCATTTTTGTTTCTAAGAAAGGGAATATTAATATTGTTGAATGTTAAAATTATGCAAGTGACATTTATTGTGGAACATAGTATTAATTACTAACTGAATCAACGAGAAGAATAAAAAGCAATTGTTTGGTTCAAACTACAAGGTTAGGGAAATTTATACATGTGTATCTGTGTTTATTTTCTGTTCCTCTAATATCTTGCATCAAGATAAACCAGTATTCATCAAAATGAACAAGTTTTATGGGAAATCAGTGCAATTCAGGATTCTTGCCCAAATTGGAGTAATTTAGATAGAAATGAATTACCATGGTGCTTGTCCCAGGCTTCTCACAACATGCCCAAAAGTGTTCGTTAGCTGTCCCCAGAGTGGATCAGGACACCCAAACTGACAGTATCTGGATGATGACAAATAGCCACAGCATTGCCAGAAATAGAGTTGATTGATAAGAGTACTCGTATTTTCCAAACCAAGAAATCCAAAACCAAAACCGAAAAAAACTCCAGAAAACAACAAAAACACCCCCCAAAAACAAAAGCTGAACAACCCCCCCCCAAAAAAAAACATGAATTATTTCACTTATATATGGATGCTCTAGAAAATGAGTAAATAATGGCTCCATTTACATTGAATTTGGATTTGGGTGTTAGTGTTTTTCAAAAAGAAAAAAATAAGTGAAACATCATGAATGTATTATCTAGGAAGCAGGTTGAAAATCAATAGGAGAACAGTACAATCTAATGTTAAGGATGTTTTCTCAGTGCCATGTCTGATTTTAAATGATTAATAAAATGGTGGAAGAGTCATAACATGTGCATACATTTCATTAAGAAAAGACTCCTGTGGAAGAAGTGAAGTTTATGTGTCCTGTAAGTATTGGAAACGCATATTCTGACCCCAAACAGTGACTTTGGGAGGCAGAAAATTGTCAGAAAATGCTGTTAGCTTTAACAAATATCCCTGTACCCTGAAGTATGGAATAGACATTGGAAGACACAGATAAGAAAAGGCCTCATCAATGGCTAACTTAGAGGTAACAGAAGAGATTAATGACTTACTGACAAAGGAGTCTCTTCAGTGCCTGAGATTCTTTGAAAGACCATTGCACCTCCAAGAGGCAAAGGGGTGTGAATGAGAGTGAGAGGGGCTTCTTAGTACTTGAGAATGATTTAATTTGAATTCCATAGCAGGCTGGAAGCTAGAAGCTGAAATTTAGTGGATTCCAAGGAAATAAAGAAAGGCAACATTTATTGTATGTCATCTTGTACACTGAAACCTATACCCACCACATTGGTTTTTGGTATATGTGTGGTATGATTTCATGGGAAGTTTATTTTCTCTGAGAGGTGGCATGAGATCTAGAGGGGGGATAGGATTCACTGCTCATTGGCAAAATTTTGGTGGTGTTTAATTTTGATAAACTGAGTACATTAAGTTCTTCTTTTTTTAAAAAAAAATTTAAGGTTGAACCTGTGGTATAGGGAAGTTCCCTGGCTAGGAGTCAAGTCAGAGCTGCAGCTGCCAACCTAAACCACAGCCATATCAATGTAGAATCCAAGCTGGTCTGTGACTTACACCATAGCTCACGGCAATGCTGGATCCTTGACCCACTGAGCAAGGCCAGAGATCGAACCTGAATCCCCGTGGACACTAGGCGGGTTCATTATTGATGCACTACAGGGGAACTCCCATGTGTAAGTTCTAAATAAAAAAATAAAGAATGAAGGCCTCCCCAAACCATGTACATTTACATAGTATATAATAGCTGTATCACATTGTATCAATATACACATGTCCATATTTTAATATTTAAAATAGCTAATCCTTCTTTTGCAAATATTTTCTTCATTTTTGTGGGTTGTCCTTTTGTTTTTCAGGTTTCCCTTGCTGTGCAGAAACTTTTAAGTTTAATTAAGTCCCATTTGTTTATTTTTGTTTTTATTGTCATTACTCTAGGAGGTAGATCTGAGAAGATATTGCTATAGTTTATGTTGGAGAGTGTTTGGCCTCTGTTTTCCTCTAAGAATTTTATAGTATCTGGTCTTATATTTAGGTCTTTAATCCATCTTCAGTTTATTTTTGTGTATGGTGTTAGGAAGTGTTCTAATTTCATTCTTTTTTTATCATTTATTTATATATATATATTTTCTACTGTACAGCATGGTGACCCAGTTACACGTACATGTATATATTCTTTTTTCTCACATTAAGTGTTTCATCATAAGTGACTAGACAGAGTTCCCAGTGCTACCCAGCAGGATCCCATTGCTAATCCATCCTGAAGGCAACATTCTGCATCTACTTTCTTTTTAGTACACATAAATGTGACTGATTTCTGAATGCTAATCGTATATACTGCTACCTGAATTTGTTGATCAGTTCAAGTAGTTTTTGGGTTGAGTCCTTAGGGTTTTCCATATATAGTATCATGTCATCTGCATAGAGTGACAGTTTTACCTCTTCTCTTCCTATTTGGATGCCGTTTATTTCTTTTGATTGTCTGATTGCTGTGGCTAGGACCTCCAAAACTATGCTGAATAACTGGTGAGAATGGACATCCTTGTCTTGTTCCAGATTTTAGTGGGAAGTCTCTCAGCTTTTCTCCACTGAGTATTATATTTGCTGTGTGTTTGCCATGAATGGCTTTTATTATGTTAAAGAACGTTCCCTCTATACCCACTTTGGTAAATGTTTTGATCATGAAATGGATGTTGGACTTTGTCAAATGCTTTTTCTGCATCTATTGAGATGATCATGTGGTTTTTGACTTTTCTTTTGTTAATGTGGTGTATGACATTGATTGATTTATATATGTTGTACCATCCTTGTGAACCTGGTGAATCCCACCAGGTCGTGGTGTATGATCTTTTTGATATGTTGTTGGATTTGGATGGCTAAAATTTTATTGAGAATTTTTGTGTCTAAATTCATCAAAGATATTGGTTGGTAGTTTTCTTTTTTTGGTAGCATCTGTGTCTGGTTTTGGAATTAGGGTGATGGTGGCATCATAGAATGTCTTTGGGAATGTTCCTTCTTTTTCTACCTTTTGAAAAAGTTTAAGGAGGATGGGTATAAATTCCTTTTTGTATGTTTGGTAGATTTCTCCTGTGAAGCCATCTGGTCCTGGACTTTTATTTGTAGGGAGTGTTTTTATGACATATTCAATTTCATTTCTAGTGATTGATATGTACAGTTGATCTATTTCTTCTTGATTCAGTTTTGGCAGGCTGTAAGTCTCTAGAAAGTTGTCCATTTCTTCTAGGTTGTTGAATTTGTTGGCATGTAATTGTTCATAGTAGTCTCTCATGGTTTTTTTGTATTTCTGTAGTATCCGTTGTGACTTTTCCTTTTTCATTTCTGATTGTGTTTATTTGGATTTTTTTGTCTCTTCTTCTCAGTGAGTCTAGCCAGAGGTTTGTCAATTTTGTTTACCTTTTCAAAGAACCAGCTCTTGGTTTGATTGATTTTGTCTATTTTTTTTTGAATCTCTGTTTTATTGATTTCCTCTTTGATCTTTATGATTTCCTTCCTTCTGTTGACTTTAGGTTTTGCTTGTTCTTCTTTTTTTAGTTCATTTAGGTAGTGGCTTAAGTTGTTGAATTGAGATTTTTCTTCTTTTTCAAGGAAGGCCTGTATTGCTATGAACTTCCCTCTGAGCACTGCTTTTGCAGCATCCCATGGATTTTGAGTGGTTATGTCTTTATTATCATTTGTCTCAAGGTATTTTTTAATTTCCTTCTTGATTTCCTCATTGACCCATTGGTTTTGTTTTTTGTTTTTTGTTTTTTTTTTGTCTTTTTGCTATTTCTTTGGGCCGCTCCCACGGCATATGGAGGTTCCCAGGCTAGGGGTCAAATCAGAGCTGCAGCCGCCGGCTTACACCAGAGCCGCAGCAACGCAGGATCCCAGCCACATCTGCCACCTACACCACAGCTCATGGCAACGCCAGATCGTTAACCCACTGAGCAAGGGCAGGGACCGAACCCGCAACCTCATGGTTCCTAGTCGGATTTGTTAACCACTGCGCCACGACGGGAACTCCCCCATTGGTTTTTTAGTAGCATTTTGTTTAGTCTCCATGTCGTAGGTTTTTTCTAACTTCTTTTCCTGTGATTGATTTCTAGTTTCATGACATTGTGGTCAGAGGAGATACTTAAAATGATTTCTATACTCTTAAATTTGTTGAGATTAGCTTTGTGCCCAATATCAATTCTTGAGAATGTTCCATGTGCACTGAGAATAATGTATATTCTGATTTTTTTGGATGTAATGTCCTGAAAATGTCAATTAAGTCTAACTTTTCTGTTGGGTCCTTTAGGATCTCTGTTACCTTATTGATTTTCTGTCTAGAGGATCTGTCCATTGATGTGTGTGGGGTGTTAAAGTCTCCTACTATGATTGTATTCCCATCAGTTTCTCCTAATTTCATTCTTTTACATGTGGCTGTCCAATTTTCCAAGCACCACTTATTGAACAAGCTGTCTTTTCTCCATTGTATAATCTTGCCTCCTTTGTTATAGATTAGTTGACTGTAGGAGTGTGGGTTTAATTCTGGGCTTTCTATCCTGTTCCACTTATCTTATTTCTGTCTTTGTGCCAGTACTATATGGTTTTGATGACTGTGGCTTTGTAGTATAGTCTGAAATCCAGGAGCCTGATTCCTCCAGCTCCATTTTTCCTTTTCAGGATGTCTTTGGCTATTTTGTGTCTTTTGTGCTTCCAAACAAACTTTAAAATATTTTGTTTGAGTTCCGTGAAAAATGTCCTTGGTAGTTTGATAGGGGTTGCATTGAATCTGTAGATTGCCTTGGCTTGTATAGTCATTTTGATAATATTGTTTCTTCCAATCCAAGAGCATGATAGGTCTTTCCATCTGTTTGTGTCATCTTTGATTTCTTTCATCAGTGTCTTATAGTTTTCAGAGTATAGGTCTTTTGTCTCTTTAGGTACGTTTATTCCTATGTATTTTATTCTTTTTGATGCATTGGTAAATGGAATCATTTCCCTAATTTCTCTTTCTTATCTTTCATCGTTAGTATATAGAAATGCAGCCCATTTCTGTGTATTAATTTTATGTCCGGCAACTTTGCCAAATTCATTGATGAGTTCTAACAGTTTTCTGGTAGAGTCTTTAGGGTTCTCTAGGTATAGTATCATGTCATCTGTAAATAGTGATGGTTTTTCTTCTTACTTTCCAATTTGGATTCCTTTATTTCTTTATCTTCTCTGATTGCCATGGCTAGGTCTTCCAAAACTATGTAGAATAGTAGTGGAGAGAGTGGACATTCATATCTTGTTCCTGATCTCAGTGAGAATTCTTTCAGCTTTTCACCATTGAGAATGATGTTAGCTGTGGGTTTGTCATATATGGCCTTTATTATGTTGAGTTACGTTCCCTATATGCCCACTTTCTGAAGGATTTTTATTAGAAATGAGTGATGGATTTCGTCAAAGGCTTTTCAATGCATCTATTGAGAGGATCATATTGTTTTTATTCTTCAGTTTGTTAATGTGGTATATCACACTGATTGATTTGCGGATATTGAAGAATTCTTGCATCCCTGGGATAAATCCCACTTGACCATGATGTACAATCTTTTTGATGTATTCTTGGATTCAGTTTGCTAGTATTTTGTTGAGGATTATTGCATCTATGTTCATCAGTGAAAATTGGCCTATAATTTTATTTTTTGTGCTATCTTTGTCTGACAAGGGATTAATCTTTAAAAGTTATAAAACCTTATATAGCTCAATACCAAAAAAACAACCCCATCAATAAATGGACAGAAATCTAAACAGATGGTTCTCCAAAGAAGACATACAGATGGCCAAAAAACACATGAAAAGATGTTCAACCTCACTCATTATTAGAGAAATGCAAATCAAAACCACTATGAGATATCACCTTACACCAACCAGAATGGCCATCATCAAAAAGTCTACAAACAATAAGTGCTGGAGGGGGTGTGGATGAAAAGGAACCCTAGTACACTGTTGGTGGGATTGTAAATTGGTGCAACCACTGTGAAAAACAGTATAGAGATTCCTCAGAAAACTGAAAATAGAATTACCATTTGATCCAGCAATCCCACTCCTGGGTATCTATCCAGAGTAAACCATGACTTGAAAAGATACATATACTCCAATGTTCATTGCAATACTCTATACAATAGCCTAGACATGGGAGCAACCTAAATGTCCATCAACAGAGGAGTGGATAAAGAAGATGTGGTACATATACACAATGGAATATCACTCAGTCATTAAAAAGAAAGAAATAATGGCATTTGCAGCAACATGGATGGACCTAAATTATCATACTAAGTGAAGTCAGCCAGACAGTGATGCACCAACATCAAATCCTGTAACTTACACGTGGAATCTAAAAAATGGGCACAATGAATTTCATTGCAAAACAGATACTGACTCACAGACTTTCAAAAAATTATGGTTTTCAAATGAGACTGTTGAGGGGTGGGCGGTGGGGGGATGCGCTTGGGGTTTAGGATGGAAATGCTATAAAACTTGGTTGTGATGATCATTGTACAACTATAAATGTAATAAAACTTATTGTATAATTTAAAAAAAGAAATAAAAGGACTTAGGATACAAAAAAAATCTAATCCTTTTTTAAAGTTTGCATCAATTTCCCACACTACACATCTGTGTGCTGTACAGATTATTGAATTTTTAAATGTCTGTCATGAGAAGAAAACTATTCGCTAATGAAGGTCATGTCATGTGCTTGGTAATAGAGGAATTGTCTACTGTTTAATATGATTGGAGAGAGATAACAAAGGAATACATTAATTTTAACCAGTCTTATATTTCTCTCTCTGTGCCTCTATCTATCTATCTATCTATCTATCTATCTATCTATCTATCTATGTATCTATCATCTATCTATCTATCTATTTCTATGTCTATCTCTGCCTACCCACTATAATACTCTCAAAAAAAGAATATTACTTTTGATTTCCTGAACCTACATTACTCTCTCTTTAAAATTCAACCAGCACAAAAAAGTTCTCTTTCCAGGGACACCACTGAATGTGAAATCCTTTTTCAGTCAAAATGAGCTAATTATTATTCTTCTCTTGAATGGAGGCAAATGAACAGCCAATACTTTTTGAAATCAGAGCTAGAATATAAAGATGTTTAAATACAACTTTCATTTACACATGAGACCCTTCACCACCAGTTCTTTTTGTGCTAGAGAATGTCTACAAGGCAATACCAAAATACTTCATCTACTCAAGATGGCTTAATGAAAGATTTTCTCAAAGTTGATTTTCAATAGAGTTCACATGCCACACAAAACATAAGTCATACTTAAGGTTAATTTTTTTTTTTTTCATTTTACAGCTGCACCGGCAGCCTGTGAAATTCCTTGGGCTAGGGGGCAAATCAGAGCTGCAGCTGCAGGCCTACACTACAGCTATGACAATACCAGGTCCTAGCTGCATTTGCAACCTATGCTGCAGCTTGCTGCAATGCCAGATCCTTAACCCACTGAGCGAAGCCAGGGAATGAACCTGAATCTTCATAGACACTATGTTGGGTTCTTAACCTGCTGAGCCACAATGGGAACTCCAATCCAATTATTTTAAATGGATTTTTTAAAGTTTTATCTGAGATGAAACACATTCACAATAATCAGATTTTTATTTGAGTTGATATTATTTTACAAATCATTCTTTTTAAAAAGTAAATTTGATGAAAAAGAGGAACAGCTTGTTTTTCAAAAGTAATTGCCCATTAAAACAAATCTCTTCTTTTTAGACACAGAAAAAGAAACACAACCAATCAAAACTCCTTGAGAAATGGCAGCAAAATATTTGCTCTTTGGCCAAGGCAGCAAATTTTATTTTGACTTTATTCTAGATACAAAACCACATCCTCAAGCCATTGACAGGGCTGATTCGTTATACCTCTTACCAGCTGATTCCCGGTGAACAGAAATCAATCAAAATTGATCACCACTGTGTATTTGATCTAACTTACTGGTCAATGTAATAACCTAGTGAAAGGCCATCAGCCTTATTTCAGTAGGAAATCAGTTATGATTGATTAAGTGTATCAGCTGGTAAGCTAAGGGATTAGTTGACTAAACCTTTCTTTATAGACATAAATTTTGATTTTCACCCTCTTGCTCAGGGAGAGGGAGTTGATCAAAAACATATTGAAAGGCAGTCATCGCAATGCTGAGGATGTCTGTTTCTTGATCAGAGTGAATGATAACTTAAATGTATTCACCTTCTGAAAATTTATTGAGCTTTATACTTATGATGTGTGTAGTTTTCTGAGTGTAAATTTTGCTGAGGTATTTAAGTTTTTTTTTTATTTTAGAGTCAGTATCATCTAAGATGCCTTGATGTGATTTTTATCCTGAGGTGTTGAAATTGATTACAAATGACATTTTGATGCCTCTTCTATCATTATTCTCTGACTTGTGTCCAAAAGCGTAGACTTTTTCCGACAAAAGATTAATTATTGAATACAGTTGTGCTCGCCTCTGTATACTTTTATATTCCATAGCCTCTTGAGATAATTTAATTTAGCTTTGTCAAATTAATATATGAGTAGGTGATTATGATTACTTTGAATACTTTGATTTGTGTGTTTAATTTCAAATTTATGAGACTTATCCCTATCCTTGAAAATGATTGTTTTCCAGGTAAACACAAAGGAGAGTAAATGCAATGAAATCTTAACCACAGGTACATGAATATTTTTCACATATTTAAAATACCACCTCAGGTATTCATAAGAACTTATGGTTCACAAATTCTGAAATGTTTTAAAAAATTCTGATGAATAAAAACTTTCCACAGGATCCAATTTTTTCATAAAGTCTGATACTCATAAGGCATTTTTTTCCCTAAGATTCTGTGAATCCTGAGACTTCTTTCCCAGAAATATGTGGATATTTATGGGAATCTTTCATTTACTATAGTAGTTTTTTACCTTAAAGACAAAAACAAAAACAAAAAAAACCTCCTGCAAATCCTCTGATAGCATAATGGTTAAGGATTTGGCATTGTCACTGGGGTTTGATCCCTGACCCAGGAACTTCCACAAGTCATGGGCACAGCCCAAAACAAAACAAAACAAAACAAAAAATTATTTTCAGCGTACCACAAAAAACGCAAATAGTCTATAATTTTGTTGAACAAAATAATGGATAGAAACAATGGTCGGTGTGAAAGACAATATAAATTTTATTCATCATTATCATCATGTTACCACAATGGCTATGCTTATTGATTTCTCTGCCAAGCAAGATTCTAAGTGTGTCATCTGTATCCATTCAATCATGAGTATTAACAGCCCTATTAAGTGGTCACTTGTATTATATTCATTTTACAAGTTAAAAAAACAATAGCAATAGCAAACCTGAGACCTGACAGTAATGATAACCACAAAATTAAGACTAACCTAACTTCTTAGAGGAGGGAGAAGAAGGGATTGTGGTAGGGCACATAGGGATTTCACAGGTCATTTCTTTTTCTTGCACTAGGTTGAGAAGAGGTATGCAAATGGATGCTATATCATTCTCATACCTTTCAGTTATAAATATTACTTTGTGTCTACACACTATTTTTTGAAAAAGAAAACCTAAGACACAGAGGGGTGTAGAAGTGTTAGTGACAGCATCTACTATACAACACTGCACCTCACCTTCATTTTGGTGTGTCTCTAATTGAAAAGTGTACAAGTTTAGTTACTTTAACATAGAAAGGGAAATGTGCTATAAATGTGGTGTTTCTACAATATTCCCCAATTCTCAAAATACTACAGTAATTTTAGATTAGTAGAATCTGGGAGCCAGAAAGAACACATCTAGTTATGATGCTGAAGTTAAGGAATCTAGGTTAAGCTATTGTTCTAGATCAAACGAAGAGACTTCAGTTAGATCGAAAAGATAAAAAAAATT
Source organism: Phacochoerus africanus (assembly GCF_016906955.1). Lineage (NCBI taxonomy): Eukaryota > Metazoa > Chordata > Mammalia > Artiodactyla > Suidae > Phacochoerus > Phacochoerus africanus. The sequence continues at coordinate 188,234,861 of NC_062546.1, forward strand.
CTTTTCAGGAAGCCAGGTTTAGGGATTCTAGATGGCGAAAAGATTAAACTTGGGTGGGAATAGGGAATGTGGGAAGATGAAGGGAGATAACCAGATTGAAATATTGACTTAGAGTCTAAATTGCTCAGATAGTTAAAACACTTAACCAACTAGAAGAGATCTAAAAGAAAGGTACTGCAAGTAACTTTTTCGTAGGACTCTGCCTTCTCTCATCTTGAAAAAAAAAAAGTTAAATGAGTAAGACATGGAAGTCTCTCCTAGCTAATGTCTAATATTGATTTGAATACATATGAGTATCATTGCCAATCATTCAAAGGCACATTAACAAGAGGAAAAATGAATTCCAATTTGCTGACTTATTTGGTACATTATTCCAAAAACATTTAAAGTAATTTATCAAAATGTATCTAAGTTTACTTATTTTACCCACGCAAGAAAATTAGGACATATTCATTATTTAACTTCCACAAGTGTCCCACTTGGGAACAGTTGAATTAAATGCAAACTTTCAGCCTTTATGCTGAGAGGAAACAGAGAGTCTGAAGCTATAACTGTTCTGGTCAGATTTAGCATGAGACTATTTTAAGTAAGTTATCCTTTAATTACAGCTGTGATGAGTATTCCCACTCCAGCATGAACTGGGGTCCAATAAACCAATTCCAACGCCCCCCCCCCCCCCGTTACTTCTTTCTTACCTCCAATCTCTCTCAGGCTATTTCAGAGCATTTTTTTAATTAACAATTTTTATAGTTTGGGGGACAGAAAGGTCTTTTTTATCATTCAAACTGATGTCATTAGAAATGTATAAGCACAGGGAAATATGCCACAGAATATTTCAGAACTGAACAATCATTTCAGAAATTTTTTTCCCACTGATTTGGTTGGAGAAATTGTCTATTGAGTAGAATGGTTTTCAGTAAGTTAGAGGTTGGTAGAAACAGACCAAATATAAATTCAGCTAATTCTTATTCAACCTAACAGTCAACAATGACACCAAAACAATGATGTGCTATTCACTCTACAGATTCTGCGTGTAAAATGTGGTATTGAGTTTCTCTTAAATTTTAACTGACGTTCATTATTTCAAGTAGATGATGTGAAGAGTAATAAATAAACTGAAGTCTATAGTCCTGGGATCAAAATTGCCTAATTAACCTGTATTCTGGCCCCAAATATTCATCCTGTTCATCCACATAAAAAAAGGAATTAATATAGTTCAATAAATTTGTGATTAGAATAAACATTTAAGTATAATAAACTCGTAAATGTGACAAAAGTGGAAGTTAGGAGGTATTCATTTTAGTATTGTTTTAGCTGCTTTGAGAAAGACTACATGAAGGTAGGCTGAAGGATTTCTTTCTTTCTCATGTACAGACTCAGTTGGAAATTGGTCCAGGGAGGTGCAACATCTCTGCTTGATAAGTCCACCAGGCCTGAGGCTGCTTCTGCAGTGTTGGGTGTCCATCTCATCTTGCAGTGGGTGGTCCTCATGAGGATGGTCAAAGCTGGCTTACTCCCACCACGTCTATATCCATCACACACTGAATAGAGGAAAGATGGAAAGAGTACGTAAGCTTTTTTATTTTTTAAGAACATGACCCACAAGTTTCACACATCAATTCCACTCATCCATTGCACAGAGCTCTGTCATATTGCAATAGGCGGTACAGAGAAGTCCAGGAAATGTAGCCTCTGGGAGAAGGGCCATATCCACGAGGAAGAGTGGATGGTTGTTTTCCTAAAAGGAAGAAGGGCAGAATGGCTATTAGGGGGAAACTATCAGCCTCATCAAATAGGCAGCTAAATCTTGAAAAGGACTTTAGTTTTCTAGAGCAGGAAATTCATTCTATTATGATACTATCATTTTTCTAGACCTGCAATCAGCCTTAGCTTATTCTCTGGAATTCATTCCTACTTCTTGACACAACCTCTACAAGACAGAATTTGGTATATTTGGAGGAACCCTATCTGCTCCAAAATATTTTTCTGCAACCTGGCTTTCATAGCTTCTGAAATTTTCATTAATTTTTTAAAGAAAGAAATGTATATTTTGAGTCAGATTGACCCAAATTTGAAACCCACTATCTGGTGACCTTAAGGAAATGCCTTAATATCTTCAAATATTCATTTTCTTCTTTACAAAATGGAGTGGTATTACCTCCTTACATGGGATTTAGGAATACTATTTGAAAGCCCTATGGAGTGTAAGTATTAATGTATCTTCAGATAACTCTTATTTAAATACTGAAGTAGGAGCGGAAACAAATCTGACTAGCATCCATGAGGACACAGGTTCAATTCCTGGCCTCACTCAGTGGGTTAAGGATCTGTTATTGCCGTGACCTGTGGTGTAGGTTGCAGACTCGGCTTGAATCTGGATTTGCTGTGACTGTGGCATAAGCCAGCAGCTACAGCTCTGATTTGACCCCTGGCCTAGGAATCTCCATATGCTGTAGGTGTGGTCCTAAATAGGCAAAACAAAAACAAAAACAAAAACAAAAAACCTGAAGTATATATTAATAAATTAAGGTAATATCTGTAAAATATGCTTAGATAGTGTAAGCTTCATCAAAAACATATTTTAGACATTGAGTTTTATGGAAACAGACATTTTATTTTACTTAGTCTTCTGCTTTTGTGCTTACCTCCAAGGGTTTTAGATTTATTTCATTCAACTCTTTGGGGAACAAAAGCTTCCTACAAAATTTCAAACTCCCTTTTAACATTCTATATGTTTACCATAATTTTTAGCAAGTCACCTTGAGAGAGCATATTTTTTTCTTCTCCAATTATTTATTTTAATTAATAGAATTCCTTTTTAGAGCAGTATTAGTTTATGAAAGAGTGAGCTAAGAGCATTCCATACTCTTCTGTTTTTTGGGAATAGTTTGAGAAGGATAGATATTATCTCTTCTTCATATGTTTGATATAATTACCCTATAAAGCCATTTGGTTCTGGACTTTTTTTGTTGAGAGTGTTTTTTATTAGAAATTCAATTTCACTGTGACTGAGCATGCTGCTCAGATTGTCTATTTCTTCCTGATTAAGTCTTAGAAGATTATTTCTAGAAATGTGTCCATTTATCCTAGGTTGTCCAATTTACTGACATGTAACTGTTCCTAGTACTCTTTTATGATTTTTGTATCTCTCTGGTATTGGTGGTTGCTTCTCCTTTTTCGTTTCTTATTTTATTTGGGTCCTTATTACTTTTCTTTTTGGTGAGCCTGGCTGAAGTTTTATCAGTTTTATTTATCTTTTCAAAGAGCCATTCTTACTTTCATTCATCTTTTCTATTACTTTTTTTTTTTTTTGGTCTTTTTTGGCCTTTTGTAGCACCGCTCCCACAGCATATGGAGGTTCCCAGGCTAGGGGTCCAATCAGAGCTGTAGCTGCCAGCCTATGCCAGAGCCACAACAATGCGGGATCCCAGCCACGTCTGCATCCTACACCACAGCTCACGGCAACGCCGGATCCTTAACCCACTGAGCAAGGCCAGGGATGGAACCCGCAACCTCATGGTTCCTAGTCGGATTCGTTAACCACTGAGCCACGATGGGAACTCCTCTATTACTTTTTTATGGTCTCTATTTTATTTATTTCTTCTCTGATCTTCATTATTTCATTCTTTCTGATGACTTTGGAATTTTTTTCCCTAATTCCTTCAGATAGAATATTAGTTTGTTAATTTGAGATTTTTTTCTTTTTTTTTTGCAGTAAACCTGAATTGCTTTTATCTTTTCTCTTCAAACTTCTTTCATTGCACCTCGTAGATTTTGAAAAGTCGTGTTTACCTTTTCATTTGCCTCAAAGTATTTTCTGATTTCCTCTTTGATTTCTTCATTGACTCATTGTTTTTTAGTAGCATGTTGTTTAGTTTCCACATATTTGTGCCCTTGTCATTTTTTTTCCTGTAGCTGATTTCTAGTTTCATAACACTGTGATCAGAAAAATTGCTTAGTATAATTTCTGTCCCTTAAAATTTATTGAGACTTGTTTTGTAGCCTAGCATGTGATGTATTCTGGAGAATGCTCCACATGTACTTTAAAAAGATGTGTATTCTCCTGGTTTGGGGTGGAATTTCCCATAGATATACATCACGTCCAATTGATCTATTGTGTCACTTAAGACCAATCTAGTCTTACTGATTTTCTGTCTGAATGATATGTCCAATTGGGTGTTAAATCTACTATTATTGTATTATTGCCAATTTCTCCTTTTATCTGTTACATTTGATTTATATATTTAGGTGCTCCCATTTGGGATATATATATATCACACACACACACACACACACACACACATATATGTTATCAAATGTAATATCCTCTATTTTACTGATCCTTTTATCATTTTATAATGCAATTTTTCATTTTTTGTTATAAACTTGGTTTCAAAGTATATTTTGACTGATAAGAGTATTGCTATCCCTGCTTTCTTGTCATTTCTATTTGCATGAAATATCTTTTTCTTTACCCTCACTTTCAGTCTATGTGCTTTAGTTTTGAAGTGAGTCCCCTGTAAGTAGCATATAAATGTATCTCATTTTTTAATCCAACAAGCCACTCTATGTCTTTTGATTGGAGCATTAGTTCACTGACATTTAAAGTAATAGCTAAAATGTATGTATTTATTGCTACTTTATTACTTGTTTTTCAGATGTTTTTGACTTCTTACCTGTCCTTTCCTTTTTCTTTTAGTTTCATCCCTTGTGACCTGATAATTTTCTTTAGTGATTTACTTGTGTTTCTTTCTCTCCTGTTTTGTTTATCTTTTTTTTTTTTTTTTTGTCTTTTAGGACTGCAACCATGGCATATGGAGGTTCCCAGGCTAGGGGTCGAATTGGATGTACAGCTGCTGGCCTACACCACAGCCACAGCAACACCAGATCCAAGCTACATCTGTGACCTCCACCAAAGCTCACAGCAATGCGGGATCCTTTAACCCACTGAATGAGGCCAGGGATCAAACCTACATCCTCACTGATGCTAGCCAGATTCCTTTATGTTGAGCCATGATGGGAATTCCTTTACTTCAGGTTTTTGATATTTGTTTACCATGGTGTTCATATATGTTTACTTTTATCTATTTGTTTTAAACAGGTAGTCTTTATGTTCAAACACATTCTAAAATATTAAAATTTTTTACTCCCTTCCCCATACTTTGTTTTTGTGATGTAGTACTTTAGATCTTCATGTTTATTCCCTTACTGATTATTATAGATGCACTTGATTTTATAATTTTTGGTCTTTTAATTAACATGCTGATTTATATATATATATTTGCCATGTATTTTATATATATAATCCAGGTGGATATTCCCTACTTTATAGATTCTTACTTCTTTTCCACTTATAGAAGCCTCTTCAACATTTCTTTTGGGGTAGATTTAGTATTGGTGAAGTAGTTTTTGCTTGTTAGAGAAATTCCTTATCTTTTCTTCAATTTTGAATGATAATCTTGCTGGATAGAGTATCCTAAGTTGCAGGTTTTACCTTTTTAGCCCTTTAAACATAATGACACTTCTTTCTGGCCTGAAAATTTTCTGTAATGCCTATAATATGAATATTGGCATGTTTGATATTTTTCCAAAATAGATTCAGTTCAATATATAAGTAAATACTTATACTGTTCTCATTTTTAAAAATTTATTTTTCTTATACTGTTCTCATTTTTAAAAATTTATTTTTCTTATTGCTGTTCTGATTGAGTGATTTTCATTACTCTGCCTTCCAGATCACTTATGTGTTTTCCTGTAAAAGTGTGATGGAAACTTGATTTTCTGCCAATAGATGTTGAAAAACAATAGTTTTGTTCTTTTTTAAAATATGTTTTGAGTAGTCTCCACTTGATTTGTATTTTGAATTCTGAGCAACATACTATTAGAGATTGCAAATCCTGCAAATAAAGGCAGCAACAGCACCTTGTTAAAACCAGCAAATGTAAAATGTCCTCAGGGAAGAATGTGTTCTAGGAACAGAAAAAAGAATACTGTGGCTGGACCATAATGCATAGCAGAGAAAATGATACCGGAGGAGGTAGATGATTGGGATGGGGCCATATCATGTAGAGCTTTGGAGGCCACAGAAAGGTGTTTGGATTTATTACAAATAAGATGGGAAGTCCTTAATGATTTTTAAGTGACATCTGAGTGTGTGCTTCAGTCTTGGCCAAAATTGATTTATAAAATAATTTAATAATAATTCCACAGTTTGACTATGTTGCCCTTGAAATTTCATGAGAATATGTGGAATTTTCTATGCTATTCAACACTTAATAGTGCTAAAGCACAATTTTATTTATTTACTTATATATTGAACTGAACCTATTTAGTAACAACAATTTTAAAACAAGTTGTTTGTTACTACCTATCAAAATGATTAAATGTATATACACACACACACACACACACACACAAATGCACATAATGGCTTTCTTGGTTTATTTCAGTGTTCTCCTTAAGCACCTAATAAGGGGTTGTATACAAGAGTTGTAGAAACTAGCATAGATAACCCCAACATCAAAAACCTATTGTTAACCTTAAAACATTCTTATAGAAATCTTCCTCCAACTGTTAGGCTAAAATATCAATATGACTAGTGAATATTCATTTTACATCATAAAATTGGAAAACATAATTGGGCAAGCACATTGTAATAGGCCTATACTTATTCAGATAAAATAGGAAATGGCCTATGTGTTATAAATGATAAAGCCACAAGGATATTTTTCCCCCTTAATTGTCCTTAATTTGGAGCAGTTAGTGTCTAGTGTGCACCTTAAAGTTTATTTGTGCACGATAATAAGATAGAGCACAGGTTACTTAAGGTTACTTACATTACTAGGTTATCTTTTTCTACTAGAACAGTAGATCCTGAGATACGAGGAAAATTATGTTTTGAGGGAAGAGATTTGGAAAAATAAGCTTACAGGTATATGAATAAAAGGAGGGGAAGGATGTATAAGGGACTCAACCTACCTCAAACTTTTGCCAGATCTGATCTTACCATTTTACAATATTTAGAGTCATTTCACTTTTTTTTTTTTGGCTTTTTTTGTTGTTGTTGTTATTGTTGTTGTTGTTGCTATTTCTTGGGCCGCTCCCGCAGCATATGGAGGTTCCCAGGCTAGGGGTTGAATCGGAGCTGTAGCCACCGGCCTATGCCAGAGCCACAGCAACGCGGGATCCGAGCCGCGTCTGCGACCTACACCACAGCTCACGGCAATGCCGGATCGTTAACCCACTGAGCAAGGGCAGGGACCGAACCTGCAACCTCATGGTTCCTCGTGGGATTCGTTAATCACTGAGCCACGACGGGAACTCCTCATTTCACTTTTTAGGTAGCAGTTACATTCATGAATTTGACTCTCTGGATGAGGTTCAATTTCTTCTTAACAATATTATCAGTATTGAAAAACATTTTTATATACATTTCATGGCTATACATTAGTAACATACTACTTGTTTCAAAATTAAAACTATATTTTTATTTGAATTATTGTTAGTGACACCTCAAACTAATTTTGAAGATTCAGTGAAGGCAATCAAGATTATAGAAAACGCCCATCTCTTTTGTAAATCAAAAATACATTTAGAGATATTAATAAGAATAGTTATGTTAATTTAGAGATATTTAGATAACAATCTAAATTTATAATTTAGAGTATTTGGATGTGGATATCTGAAGTTATGAAAGTGAAACAAAAGGTTATAATATTTTTTGTTATTTTGGGGTATCATATGTTCTATATTTTCAAAGTAGAGACTAAGATGATGTGGTAAATATTTTAACTGTTTCTTAAAGTGAGCTAATTAAAAGTGATTAATTTGAGCATAATTCTAAGATTGAAATGTAAAGGACTATCTTTTGTTTATTGTCTTTTCTCTTTACTCAATAATGTGGCAAAGATAGGATTGAAAATGGAACAAATAAATACATATTTTTTTGATTCTGGGACTTTGTATGGTTAGATTTGTGATTAATACAATAAAATAGCATCAATGGTATTTTTGCCTTCAACTTTAAATAATATAAGTATTCTCATTTGATAACTGTTGACCTTTTCTATGTAAGATGGTACAAAAGAGAATTCATTTATTAATCATCTCTGTGGAGTTCCCGTCGTGGCTCAGTGGTTAACAAATCAGACTAGGAACCATGAGGTTGCGGGTTCGATCCCTGACCTTGCTCAGTGGGTTAAGGATACAGCGTTGCTGTGAGCTGTGCTGTAGATTGCAGACGCGGGCTCGGATCCCATGTTGCTGTGGCTCTGGTGTAGGCCGGCGGCTACAGCTCTGATTCTACCCCTAGCCTGGGAACCTCCATATGCCACAGGCACGGCCCAAGAAATGGTAGAAAAGACAAAAAAACCCAAAAAACAAAACAAAACAAAACCCCCAAAAAATCTCTGTTCTTAGCACTTTAAAGAATGCTAACCACTAGTAATAAACGAATATGCTTAATTTTGTGAAGGTGAGTTTCCTTCTTTTTTCTCTTTTCTAGACACTAGATCATCACAAGGTCAAGTGGCAGATGGTTTGAGAGTTCTGCCATAGACATGTTACATAGCAACTATGGCTGAAAATTGCTACACAAAAATAATTACCCCACACTCAGCCTAAAGCAAGAAACATTTATTGTACCACAGACATTCTAAGTTTGAGGGAACTGAAAGCAGCTTAGTTGGGTGGTTCTGGCTGGGAGGTCCCTCTTAGGGTTGCAGTGAATGTGCTAGCTAGGGTTACTGGCTAACAGTGTCTGGGTGCCCACTTCTAACAAGTTAGAAGACTAACTCACATGGAAGTTGTCTGGAGATCTTTCTTTCTTGTCATATGGTCTTCTCCATAGGGCTGCCTAAGTGCCCTCAAGACATTGCCGCTGGCTACTCCTATCTCTCTCAGAAGGAGTAAGGCAGAAGTCACAGTGTCTTTTATGATTTAGCCTCAGAAGCACCATCTCATCCCTTCTGCCATGTTCTATTTGTCGCCCCGGCCAATCCTTAAACATCAAGGGAGGAAATTACAGGGGGACATGTATATCAAGAGGCAGAGATCATTAGGTGTTGTAATGGAGGCTGACCACCACCAGCCGAAGGTTAATTAAGTGGGAGGATATTAATTGGGTATACATTTCCTCTTCCTTCTGTTCTTCCTCTTCCTCTACCACCTTCTCTCCCACCTTCTCTTCCTCCTCCTGCTCCTTCCTCAGTATTAAGACTCACAAACATTAAGATCAGTCATGCAATAGCTACAAACCTAAAAACAGATATGCACTTATGCCCATATAGAAATGAGCTAATAGGCAAATGGACCTATTCACCTGAAATTTAAAAATAAATATAAAAATTCCCCATGTGCAACACGATTAAAAAAAAAGAATGACCTTTGATTCATACCCTAAAGAAAGCCACAACTAAGCAAACATCACTTCCTATTTTACTAGAAAATACTGGTAATTTTATTAAATTAATGGAGCCATTTTTCTTAACTATACTTGGTTAGCTTAAGTGTTTCTAAATATTTTAAAATAGTCTAAAACGTTTAAAAATTATTTTAAGACAATAATGATTCCCCATCTTTGGCGCAAGCCTTTTATGCTAATTTGCATATGGGTAGGCTCCTGGTTGGTGATGAATAAATAAAAGATTAAATAGCATTTCCATATAGAAGCTTCCATATACCATTTGGTTTTGAATGGTACACAGCAAAATGGTCTTTTCAAGAATTTTTTTCAAAGTTTGATTCGTGAATCATCAGCATAGGAATTACTAGCAAAGCTTAAAACAAATGTGGATCCTTGGGCCCCACCCAAATTCTACTGAATCAGAATCTCAGGGGATAGTCTGGGTATACACATTTCAGCAAGTTCTTAGGTGGTACTTGTGCATATTAATGTAGTCAAGCTGATGATTTTAGCAATATGTTTTCCAGATTTAGAGAAACCCTACTGCCCATCTTTGTTCTAGCCAGGACACTTTGAGGACAAGTTTTCCTTGCCTGGGCTTGGGCTCCATTTTCCTATGTAACTATAACACAGAATCACGGCATAGAGAAGATTGGGTCCCATCCTGGGCAAAAGCAGAAGCCTTTATGTCCCATTTGAGCCCCAGCAGTTTCCCTCACTTTCTGTGGGAGGAGAAGGATCTGAAAGCCCAGGACTCTGATTCATGCCTAGCAAGTCAAAGCAAGACTCAATAGTGTGTGTTCTTTTTAAATACTTTTAAATTTTAAAAGTTTTCCATTTTTCTTTAGTGGAAATAATAAAACTGCTTTTAATAATGTTTCCTCTGTTTCAGAAAGTTGTGTGTTTATTTTAGTGTGGCTAATCAATGAGTTCCAAAAGTTTTATAATTTTTTTCTTTCTTTTTTTTAAACTTCTACGGGGCAATCAAAGGCTAAATTCTAAAGGATTTGAAAATGTCAACTTGTAATACAAACTGGATTGGCCCCAGGGCCTGAGATCAGGACCATAACTCACTGTGTTTACAAATTATATCATTTGGTCTGGTGTGCCAACTGTAAACTCACCAATAATTATAGTAGAGGATGAATTACAGTCAGCCTCTTGCCTTTTTTCCCTGGTATCTGAACTGTCATGACATATGGATTCTTCATCAGCCCTCAAATCACACAGAGGGCTTCCCTAGAAGCAAGCCTTGAAATCAATAGGCAGCTAGGCTTTTAGATGAAGTATGGAATTACTATAGACTTTTTAAGAGGGAGAGAAAATGATTTCACTAAATGAATCCCCTATGTTATTCCAGCCAGACATACACACATCTGTGATCTTTAATAGAAAGTATAAAAATGTAACATTCTGTTAGGTAACTTACACATTTGGAAAGTCTATTTGTGTTCAGCTTCTCTTCAGCTATTTGTGTTCCCTTTGTTATTCCTTCCCAACCAATTCTCCCCTTTTGTATTGAAAGGCGTGCTATTGGGTACCAATCTGTGGGTAGAATTGCGATACTCAGTTTCTCTCTCAATTACCTTTTTTCCCCTCTTTCTCCACCCTCACATCTTTTTTTCCATCTGTCCTTTTTCTCTCACCAATTATATAGCATCCAAAGATGTGGTGTCATTTTAATTTGGTCTAAGCAGGAGATGCTTATTTTATGTCCGTGTAAGCAAGAGGAAGGTGAGTGGCTAATGGGTCTTCAAGACTGGCTGCTTCCTATTTCCAAGATTTGCCATCTAAGGAATGTACAAACCCTGAATTGTCAAACATTATCCTTAAATTTGTGGTCAAAATTATAGTGGTCTTGACCACTTCAAATGAGTAAAGACATGTCGCTTATCCATGAATTGACAAAAAGCCTAGAATAGACAGGCTTAAAACATTGCATTTTCTCTGTATTATACTGACATGGCTACAGATACATGAATAAGTATCTTCATTTTTGGAAGGTTTAATAAAAGTATTAGAAATTAATGGACAGAAGAGTAAGGATAAAGCAGAGGATATATTTTACTGTAATAAGGATGTTAGCTGACATGTGAAGAAGCACTACGCTTGTGTGAGTGTGGGTCCATCTGAGAAGCATGTGTTTTTCTACCAATACATTTTTGGGAACTATGGGCTGCCATGGACCTATACCTGATATCCAGGTACTCTTAGAAATTGTGAATCCAGTAGAGAAAGAGGCTAGCAAGATGAGGGACAGGAAAAGATGATGGCTTGGAGGAAAATGTTATACATTATAAGGTAGGAAAAAAATGGCAATTTGTTAATTTAAAAAAAAAAATATATTTTAGAATTTTTTTTCTATTAATACTCAATATTGAGGAAGTGGGGAAAGAAATTATCACAAGGAAATAAGTTTTGTCATCCTCCAGTTCTAAAATGCTATGGACTAGCTCATTGATGGGTAAGACTGGACATAACTATCAGGAAAAGTCAACAGTGACTTTAGAATCTAACAAGTCCCATGTTCTAGATTTCCTTCTATCTCCTTCAAGGGCGTATAGGCTTTCTATGGAGGGACCCAGGGGAACAGCCTGATTGGTTCAGAACAGCTCCTTCTTGTGTTTTCTTTTTTTTTTTTTTGAGTCTCAAATTCAGTCAGTTCCTAAGCAATCAATATTTTCCAAGGCCAAGGACTTCTTCCTTTGATGTATTTGTTGTATAATTTATTTTCTTCTTCAAGTGTCTAGTGTTCACTATAATTTGACATAATGTATAAAAATTGTGATTTTTTTTTCCTTATCCCAAAATACTTTCCAAAATTACGGTAATTATTCTGCCCTATATCAGCAATGTAACAACAAGGATTTTGTCATTTTTTTATTATGTCATTTACTTACGTGATGGGTAATGATACACATTTTTAAAATAATTTATCTCAAGGCTACTCACTCATGAATTTTCTTTCTCAGGTCAAAACTATTTCTTATTTGATTATCAGCTTGGTTTTTAAAAATACACAAATTTCCCTAAATTCAATACTGCTCTATTACTTTGACTTCCTTTTTTAAAAAAATCTATAGAAATTAAAAAAATAAGATAGTACTGCTCTATTAGAACATTCTATGAATATTGATATTTCTCAAAAGTATGTTCTTATTCTTCAGACCTACTGTAATGAAAATATGGAAAGAGCTTCTGGCTTATTTGAAAAAAAAATCAATGAAAATATCAGGACAAGGCATAATGTCAAGTAAGTTCAATAATCAGACCACAGCTAATGGCTAAAAAAATCATGAGGTGGCAAGAATGAAGTTTTATGTCTGTTCAGGTTACTAAACAAAGGGCTAACTGATCTTCAACTGACGTGAAAATAATCTAGAATTTATTGTGCACTCCATCAGGCTTTCTGAAAGGTCATCTAATTAACATTTTGCATTTACTCTACTCTTCACCTTGACCCCAAAACACCAAAAATATGCTGCAGCCTTTTTTACTTGAAATTCATAGTGACTGTGAATACAAATAAACAGAAAGCTAGAAAGCATTGCAAGAAGGGAGAGCTCCTTCTTTATACTGGGGACATCGGAAGAGAAGAACATTGAGATACAGCAGGACGTTGAGGTAAGGACAGGATGGAAGCTTTGGAGTTATCCGTACCCCTTGATACAGACAAAGGCAAATTAGTTCCAGAATTCTTAAATAGGGATCGTCAGAGACCCCGAGATAGACTGCTCTCAGGACAGATATAATCCTGGGTCTTGATTTTATTAAATTACCTTAGGCCTATTTGCAGTATTGGCTACAGAAATAAGTTGGAGAAGGTGCTCATACCAGGAAATATAGATACCAAATGAAATACGTTTCCTATTCTGTGTATCATGATAGTCTAAACACCATCACCATTGATATTCTCAGAAATCCTGAGTTGTTGCAAATAGTAAGACCTTAAGTACAGAAGGGCATATGCATAAAAGGTTGATTAGAAAGTTGAAATATTTCATAAGCACCTACTACTTCAAGATGTTTGTGTTGGAGGTAGGGTGAGGGACACAAGGTTGAATTTATTTTTTTATTAAGCAAGTATTTACTGGGTACCTAGTATGCATACAATATATTGTCTTAACAGATAGAAAGATAAAACAATAAAATACAACTCCAGCCTAGAGAACCTTTAACTTTTATGACACTTTCTTATTTTTTTCTTTTTAGGGCCCCTTCCATGGCATATGGAAGTTCCCAGGCTGGGGTCAAATCAGAGCTGCAGCTGCTGGCCTACGCCACAGCCACATGAGATCCAAGCCACGTCTGGGACCTAAACCATAGCTCATGTCAGCGAGGGATCCTTAACCCACTGAGTGAGGCCAGAGATTGAACCCACAACCTCATGGGTCCTAGTCAGGTTTGGCACCACTGAGCCACAACAGGAACTCTCATTTACGATCCTTTCTTAATGTTGATCTTAAAAAGCCAAATGGACAGAGTCTAAAGTATCACTTATTATTGTCTAAAATCTTAGCATAAATATGTTCTCTCTCTCTCCCACTCAGTAACCCTTCTCACACACCTCCTCTTTGTGCCTGAACCCTTTAGGCCTCTTATCAAGGGTTTTTTCTAAGAACTGTATCTGTCTTTTTTTTTTTTTGTCTTTTATCTTCTCTACTGCTGCACAGGCACCCATGGCATATGGAGGTTCCCAGGCTAGGGGTCTCATTGAAGCCTATGCCACAGCCACAGCAACATGGGATCCGAGCCATGTCTGCAACCTACACCACAGCTCACCGCAATGCTGGATCCTTAACCCACTGAGCAAGGCCAGGGATTGAACCCACAACCTCATGGTTCTGAGTCGGATTCGTTAACCACTATGCCACGACAGGAACTCCTGTATCTTTCTTTTTTATCGAGGGAGGAATAGTGGTTGAATGGAGGTGGGAGTCAGGAGCACTGACAGTTCTCTCCTTCAGAATCTTTTCCCTATAGATTTGCTGTCTCTTAGCCCTTCTGTCTCCATTTTTGTTTTTAAGACTTCATTTTTTTTTAAGAGCAGTTTTAGGTTTAAAACAAAATTAAAAGGAAAATACATACATTATCTGCCCACAGACATACAACTTTCCCCAGTATGAGTATCACTCAACAAAATGATACATTTTGATACACTTAACCAAATGATACATTTAACCAAATATGAACCTATATTGACATATCATAATCACTTAAAGTCTGTAGTTGACAGTTTGGGTTCACTTTTTGCATTGTACCTTCTATGGGTTTGGACAGACATATAATGGCATATATCTATCCTTATAATATCATGCAGAGTGTTTTCACTGCCCCAAAACTCCTCTGTGTTCTGTCTGTTCATCTCGCCAAACCCTGAACCCCTAGCAAGCACTGATCTTTTTATTGTCTCCATAGTTTTACCTTTTCTAGAATATCACATAATTGGAATATATGGGGTTTTCATATTGGCTTCTTTTATTCAGTAATATGCATGTAGGCTTCTTCTGTGTCTTTTCATGGCTTGAAAACTCATTTATTTTTACTGCTAGATAATATTCCATTGTCTAGATGTAACACAGTTTATTTATCCATTCACCCACCGAAGGATTGTTGCCAAATTTTGACAATTATGAATAAAACTGCTTATAAACATCCTTCTGCAAGTTTTTGTGTGGGTAGAAGATTCCAATTCCTTTTGGGGTAAAGACCAAGGGGCATGATTGCTGGGTCATATGAAAAGAGCATGGTTAGTTTTGTAGGAAATGATATACTGTATTCCAAAGTGGCTGTATCATTTTGTATCCCACAAGCAATGTATGAGAATGCCAATTGTTCCATATCCTCACCGGTATTTGATATTGTCAGTGTTCTGGATTTGGGCCATTCTAATTGGCATGTAGTTAGATCTCATTGCTGTGTCAGTGCTCCTGTTTTTACAACTGCTTTCAAACTAGAAGGAGCGTGACAGAAGAGGATGTGTTCTGAATGGAGTCTGTCTTCTAAACATTTAGAAAATAGAATTGCCATCATGTCTCCATATTCCAGTACACACAATCCACTACCGAGGTAGCAATTTTGCTGAAAGTTGCTTGAAGTTCCATAGGAGGAAGGTGCTAATGACAGCAGCCAAGAACAAGTTCCTAGTGCCCCAGATAGAAAGTAAGAAGTTATGAGCCTTATTGGATTTAACAGCAGATTATGTTGATTTGGGGGGTCTAAACGTAGCTAATCGATCAGCAGTTATTTCACAAATAATCATTCTATTTTCTTTTTTTTTTCTTTACTTCCCTCACTTTTCATAAACCTCTACCATGAGGAGGATGGTTCAAAATATAAACACAAGCTACAAATCAGTTATGAGCATCCAAGACAATAAAAGTGCTTTGTAAATTGTAAAGTGGTACCAAAATTGTAACATGGTTATAAAATTCAAAAGTGGGGCAGAGGTAAAAGGAAGAAGTTTGCCCCTGTAGAAGGGAGACAAAACCACTTCAGAGCTATAAAAAGATGCATTCAGATATGTAGCTGTTCTTTTCTGAATAAAAGAATATGGAGTGGGAGATGCAACATAGTTTATCATGTAAATTCATGTAAAAAATAAAGATCTATAAAAAGCAAGCTCCATGTGTCACTGTCATCAAGGTCAAGGCGGCCAGAGCCCTGTGCCCCGGGTGGTAATTCTGAGTCTTTCTTGAACCTCCCGCCTTGCTATTCTACCTGAGCTAGTGAGCTACTCTGCATTCCTTATGTTGGAGAGTTTTAAACCCATTAAAATTAAGAATCACCTGAGAAAGTGTAACTCCTCTATCTGTTAGAAGTAAGTTATTCCGAATGTGAATAGGGAAGCTAATGAGATTAACTGAAGAGCTAGGGCATGGAAAGATCAAAATGAGGTCAATATAGCAGCCTGGGCTCTATGAAGGAGAGTTAAGATGAATGATGGAGAGGTGTGGTCCTTGTTCTCAGCCAGTTGCCCCCAGATCAGTACAGGAGGACATCTACGTATAGGGATAGTATGTTCAGGCTTGTATAGGAAGGTGCACAGGGATATCTGAGGCCTTACAAATTCAGGAGAAAGTGTTAAAACTTAAAAGGCACAGAGAGACATAGAGGTTATGACAACTGGGTATTAAAAAGCACTCCCTTAAGAAGGTAAGTCTAGAGAAATTGGATGCATGATACTTTATATTTTCACTTTATTGTCTTATGAGTGTGAGCAATGAAAATGTGAGGAAATTGGAATATTTGGTCAATGAATGTTAGCATTTATATAATTTGGTGGTCCCTTAAGATTTTATTTTGGAACGTAGACAATTCCATATGTCAAATATTTTGGCAAACTTCTTAATTGGTCCTTTTCCAGTTTTAATTTTTGTAGCTGGCAAGTGTTCCTGCAAACTCCCTGTGGTACACACAGCCAGCTGCCCTGGAGATTTCCCCTTCCTAGTGAAGAACTATTGTCAGGACATGGCTGTCCTACTAGAATCTGCATGTCCCAGACTTGCTCCTAGCATTTGAGTAAGGCCAAGTGACTGAGTTCTGTTCCATGAAACATGGGCGGAATTGATGATCACCATTTATAAGTCTGGCTGTGTAAACAAACTATATGTACAGTCCTCTACTCTCTGGATAACCTCTGGAACCAGCACAACCTCTGGAACTATAAATTGAAAGTTTGGTCCCCCTGAATCCCTCCGTCCTGGCTTCCAGCTGTGAGTTGGATTTTCTGAGAACAATAAATAGTTCTCTACTTAAAGTCATTTAGGGCCTGCTTAAAATATGACTTAGTATCTTTTCTTATATAACCTTTTGATTCTATGTATTTTCTCTTTGGGGGTGATGGGGGGGAAATATTTGGTGTGCTAAGTCTGTCCCCAAACATTCAGCCCAAAGCTTAGGGCTCCAAAAAGCTGACACATTGCATCTGTGTCTGCAAATAGCATTTGTCAATGGCATGCAACTGGTCTTGGATTCCTTACAGACACAGATTCCTGATAGCCTCTGCAAGACACTCTTAACAAACTTAGCAACCATGTGGTATGATCCCCTCCAATTCATCAACAGAGAACAGGGACTCAACTTCAAGAAGATCCCGACTGCCCAGTTGTTGTTCTATAAAGATCATTTCACAGAAGTTAGTGGTCATTACACAATTTTAATGGAATTGGAAACACCAATAAAGCAAGGAAATTTTTGGATTTTCAGTTTTTTTATTTTATTATTTTATTTGTTAGATTATGTCTTTTTTTTTTCCTCCTAAGCATTAGAGAAATGACAGAGCAAAGGCAAAAGTGGCTTATACTTGTTATCCAAATAAACTCTATTCTGAAAAATATGGGACACAAGTAAACAGCAGGAATGAGCATGGCTGAAAAGAAAGATTTTACTTAAATAAGTATCTACAGCAAAAGGAAAAGCCAGCAACAAATAGTTCTGCCAGCCACAGCCTATTTGCCAATCATGAATCATGAGATGTTATTTAACAGACGATATCTAAATGATTAACTTCACAGTGAGTCAATGACAGTGTTCAGTCAAATAGAATAAACTGAAACTAAAGGACAGAAAAAATGCTCAAATCAAGAAGAAATTGCAAAAGCCACTGCTGGGGATCTATTTTTGCAGGATAATTAAACCGATTTAAGTAAATGATGGGATTAAGAGATAGAAATTGAGAGGTCATCTAATCCACCAGTTTTTCAAAAGCCAATCCTCTGATCTGTGCTGGTCCATAATAATGTTTTCAGAATTAATGGCCAAATGAAATAAATTAGAAAAATGAATGAGTTCTTTCATAATGTATTCAGCATAAATTATTCCTCTTTATCCTACAATTATGTGCTTCCTAAATTTTATGCTAAAATGTTCTTGCCTTAAAGGAATTTCCATCATGATATTTTTATTGATTGTTGATTTTATATTTTAGTATCTTTGACCAAAAGAAAAAAAAAGTAATGCTTTGTACCTTTATTTAAAAAAATTATATTGGCTTCTGAATTTCTAGGAACCATTCATCTAATTCATTCTCTGCATTCAAGAAGGACTCATTTAAACCCTAAAACATAGAATCCTACATCATATTTTTTCAGAAATGGAGGAAATTTGAAAACATCCTTGGATAATATTTGTTCATGCTAAAGACATTCTACCATTAAAAATGCTTTTTTATACCTCTAATATTAATCCCTCAAAGGAGGATGAAATTACATTTTTTCCTGCCCTTTATCATAGATATTTAGAGCTAAATAAGACACTCAAAAACATCTACTTGAACTACTTCCTTTGATGTAGAAATGGAGATGGAAGCACCCAACGGAGAAGACTAAATCCGTATTTATGATTGGGTAATTATACAAACATGTCCTTTTAAGTCTCATTCACACTCTTTCCCATATCACATATGGGCTTCTTCCTTAAATAGCAGATTCCAATTGCCAGGCAAAACCTTTTCAAATTTTGGCAAGCTTTGGTGTAATCTGAGTTTTATCTAGACCGTGTCTCTATTATAAAAATAATAATGCTTAATAGAAACTGCATATCCTTTGAATATTAAATTAACTGTATACGCCTATGCATATCCCATGGAGAGAAAAGCCTTCATCTGGGGAAACACTTGCCAACAGAGGGGAGATGATGCCAATGGAGGGTGCTATCGTTGTCACAGTTGGGCTCACTTCAAGTTTAGAGAAGAGAGAGCCAAGTTAAAAATATTCTTTTCTTAAAATAGCTTACATTTTGGAAAATAGCAGTTTCTATTTACAACAGATAACACAAATTAGAGTGAGGGAGGGAGGAAAATAATTGTGTACAATTTTGAAACAAACTGAACTCTTCCACATTTCCTCTAACAACAGACTTCCAAGATTTTACAGGAAGTAGAGTTCTTCTAAAACACAATCCAACTCAGATCTGTGTCTCTGGAGGTACTGAGTCTTTAAAAGATAGGCATTTTTACTGAAGGTTTCTGGAACATGATTTTCTTTCAACTGTAGATATAAACACAGAACTGTTACAGGAATATTAACATAACGCAGGTGATGTTTACCCATTAGAGAGAGGACATAGTGGAAAATATGAAATGAGAGGGATGAAAGTGGCACAGAAGATAAAATGGGAATTTGCTCCTGAAGTCTTGGCCCCGTTACTTTTCCATCTCCTAGAAACCAGAGAGAAAGTAGTGCTTCCCTCTTCAGCTGCTCATCGTTGAGGGCAACAAGGGGGCCTGGGGAGAAGACCGGGCATATTCCCGTGTGATTTTCAACATTGAGCTTTGCCTACTTGGAAAACTGGTGCATAAGCTTGGAGTAGATCACCAGTCGATACTTCTAAAATTTACAAAACTTGCTCCAGTGGAATATCCTATCAGTATGAAGCAAGTATTATAGAAATGAAAATCTTTTACATGTGTAAATGTATACAAAGGTATAATAAATATATATGTGTGTGTGTGTGTTCATGTAACAACTCACCTGTACAACCATGTCTTTAACTGAAAAAGCCTTTGCTCTTTTTCACTATCTTATATGCACACACAGTGTGTTAGTGATCATTTGCAACCCTGGCTTCTCCACGCCTGCCCTACTTACAGCAACGTCCTTGCAGTAAAGGCATCAGCTGAGCTCGCCCCATCTCATCTCAGGCCAGAATGCCCCTTCCTCTGAGCGCTCCCTGTCATCAACCATGCTTTCTGATGTAATTTAACTCCTTAAGTCCTGCTTGGCCAGCCAAGTTCAAAATATCTAGTCCTGTTTGGAACTGCGTACCTTTCTAATGCAACCCCTTATCAGAGTTGAGAGTTTTCTCCTCTCTTCCATAATTACCTAATTTTTCTGCTCATACCATAAGACTAACTTTTTTCTTTCTTTCCTTTTTTTTTCCTTTTTAAACATTTATATTAAACAAAAATAAGCAATTTGGACAAATAAGTATATATATGTTATTATTCTTGATAGAATTTTGTTTGTGGTTGGATATTTAATTGATACAATTTTCTCTCTGAAATCTTAACTAAGATTCAAGTGGGAGTTGCATGCAAGTAAAATCACATGGAAACTAAAACAAATGATCCGCAGCTTTGGCACTATGTTTTTTGTTTTGTAACTGAAAATGTCTTCTCTCAGCTGACTCATTTGCTAAGCAAGGTAACAATATTGAGTGTTTTTTGTTTTGTTTTGTTTAGCAGATCGTCTTTTTGTGGACAAATGCATTTTGACATAATTGCGGGAAACTTA
Organism: Phacochoerus africanus; assembly: GCF_016906955.1. NCBI lineage: Eukaryota > Metazoa > Chordata > Mammalia > Artiodactyla > Suidae > Phacochoerus > Phacochoerus africanus. The sequence continues at coordinate 188,255,498 of NC_062546.1, forward strand.
GAATTGTTTCAATTCCTAGCTCAATCTTTACATCCCATCTGCATTTACCAGCAATGCTCAGTAAATAGCTAATTCCAGGAAGTTTGAAGGAGATCCTTTTTATAGTAAAATTCATGATACTGAGAGGCAAATACCAGTTGCCAAAATTAACCAACAAAAAAGTAAATATTTTTCAGACACATGTTGCATCTCTTAACATGTAGATATCAGCATCTGTTATAATATTTTCCAGTTTCTGTTGAAAACTGTCTGTTTGGAAGCTATGATTTCATAGAGTTGACATCACTAGGCTATTCAGTGAATTGAAATCGGGAATGGTGGTCATGGGGTGTATGTTTTCTGGCCTTTGTGCCCACGTTCTAGAAGTGGACCAGCATGCTTGCTATCAGTCAATGGGCTGAGGGAATTCTGCTGCTATTCCGAAATCTTTCAAGCAAACCAAAGAGCACATACATTTGTGGCTCATCCTATTCAAGCTGGCTTGACTTGTGGATGAAGATGACTACCCGGTAAAATGAGACAGACTCCACAAAAACCTCTTGGCCAAATTCTCTTCCTTTTGCTTTTTACTCTACTGAAAATGGTACCAACAAAATACTGGCCAGTGAAGTAAGGCAGCAGAACACAGTGGTTAAAAGCACGAACTCCAGAGCAGAATTACTGTGTCCAAAGTTCAGCTCTAGTACCTACCAGCTCTGTGACTTTGATCATCTATCTCAACTCTCTGAGCTTCAATTTCCTCATCTAATGGAGAAAATAATAGCACCTGATTATTGCTGTGAGATAAATATGTCAATGTATACGAGTCCTTAGAATAGTGCCTATCAAACAATATGTGCCATTATAGTCACTACTGAATATTTTTCTGGGGAGGAAAAACCAAGATATCCCGACCAATTCCATTGACCTAGTCCATTTCTGCTTCTCAGCCTTAGAACTAAAGATTCACTTCTTCAAAATAACGAGTATTGTATTCAGGGTTTGTCATGGAAATGTTATTGCTCTTATTTATATAACCCCAATCCCTATTAAATACGAATATCCTTCTCCAGGTGTATGAGAGGAATTATTTAATCACAAATAATGCTCTGAATTATGTATCATTATTAGCTCAATTTTCAGATGAGGAAACTGTTGAGGTTACAGAGATTCTACAGCTTATTCAAAGCTGCAAAAGAAGCACCTCGGCCAAGGTGACTCCAAAGCTTATTAACTGGCCATTCTGACTCCAAAATTTATAGCCCTGAACTCTATGAAGTTGTATCTCATGACCTGGCGTATTTTTTTCTTTTTGTAAACTTATTTATACGAACATGTAATAAAAATGTCACTATGTATATATAGTAAAGTTATAGTATATATTATTGTATATGTAATACATATGAAATTTGTATATGTACTATATATAAAATAATATATATTTCTATATAAAATATAATAATATATAGTCTCATGTATAATATATATGTGATTTATATATATTACATATGACTATACATATATATAAAACTATATGTTATATATAAAGTAGATAGTCTTTTTATTTAAAGGGGTAACATTAAACATAATACAAGTAATATAATAAATGCTGGAAAATCTGAGTTGTGATAGATACCTAGGCACCCAATGAGTATTTATTGACAAAATAAGTGATACCATCATTTTTATCATCATCACCGAAATTTGTGAAATGTATATTATGTGTCAAGTAGTTCTAAAGTCTTCATAGGCATTTTCCTTTTTAATTCTCAGAACAAGCCTTCTGATTATATACAACAGATGTGGAAATCGAGGTACAGAGAAATTTAGCAACTTCCCCAATTTCATTAAGTTAGTAAGTAGTGGATCTGGGGCAAAAACCCAGGTAGCTCTTCAAATATTGCTTGTAACCAGTATAAAAACAAGAGCTTTTGTCAGGGCTCTTTCAGTGAGGAAATGTCTCTAAATGTTGACTTCAATAATCGTGATAATAACATTAGGCACTCTTTGACATTTGTTTTCACTTCATTATTTAAGTTTTCAGTTTCAACACCCTTCACCCCCCCCTTGCCATCATTAGTGTTCCAGAAACAAGAGCAAGATATAAGGATTCAATCTTATTTTCTGGACCTCCTCACTTAATCATGAATATTTTACTTTTCATTAAAAATTTTAAGTGAAAACAAAACTATTTAGAAAAATACATTAAATATATAGATTAAACAAACACATAATTTTTTCTTTTCTTTTTTTTTTATGGTCACACCTTTAACATACAGAAATTCCCAGGCTAGGGGGTTGAATTAGAGCTGCAGCTGCCAGCATATACTACAGCCACAGGCACACCAGATCTGAGCTGCATCTGCAACCTACACTGTAACTTGCAGCAATTCTGATCCTTAACCCACTGAGCAAGGTCAGAGATCAAACACGCATCCTCACAGGGACAACACTGGGTCCTGAACCCACTGAATCACAGAGGGAATTCCCTCACAAAAGGGCTTATAGGGAGGCTGCCCAGGAGGCTCATCCAGGCCTCTGTTTCCAGGTGACGCTGGGCATGGTCACCTCCCGCACTCTTCTTCTGGCTGCTTGAGGCTCCTTGGATTATAACATGCTTATGACAAAATGTTAACCTTTGCTGGCTTGGGGAGGGAGCCCAAGGAGACATCACCTCCCATTTAGTACCAGGGAGCATGTTCCCTGGGGGGTAGGTAGGACAAGTTAGGTACTGCCAGGAACTAGACCCTCTCCTGCTGAAAACACAGTGATGCCAGGCTGTGGTGTTGGAGTACTAGCAGCTTGTGGCAATGCTGGATCCTTAACCACATGGAGCGAGGCCAGGGATCAAACTTGCATCCTACAGAGACAACATCGGGTCCTTAACCCACTAAGCCACAAAAGGAACTCCCAACAAGGGTTTTTAAAGACAGTTTGGAAAGCTTTTCAAAGACAAAACAAATACAATTTATTTTTGTATTTTTACAAAATACAGTAACACGCTTCCTTTACCAGCTTACCCTAAATCCCTCCCTGATGGCCAGCATGAAGTTCAACTTGATCAAAGCTTTTCTCTCAGTAACTAGAAAAATTCACCTATGTCTTTTGAGTTTGCCTTTCTAGTTCTCTCATTCTAAGCAAACCTATTTCCTTCTTCAAACAGATCAAAGAGCTCTTTAAGGGTAGAAGAATTACGTCTTATTTCCCTTTACATTTATTGTATTTCTTACTCTCAAACTGTTCAGCAAAGCCTTGCTTAATGAATGAGTGTAGAAAGTTCCTAGCAGGGTTATCATAAGGTAGATATAATATTGTATCTCCATTTCCTTACTCTTCTACAATTAGTTTTTACTAAAGAGAAGAACTCTTCAACTTTTTTTCTCTCTAGCTTCTCCTCTCTATCTTTAACATCCTTTTAACTTCATTAGATGAAAAAATGCCAGCATTGAGTCATGCTTTCTCCTCTAATTACCTCCTTCTTTCAGCTTTCTATTGTCAAATATTTCTTTGAACTGTTTCCTCAAAATAATCACTTTTCTTACCAGGAAAAAATATTCTAAAGAAAACTGCAACATTGCTTCTTAACAGATATTTAGTGCAATGTCATGATATTTAGAACAAATGTAAGGAAAGCAACACCTTGATGAGAAAGCTTCAGCATCAATTATGTTCCAGTAATCATAATTCCAGAAACAAGAATTCTGGCAACTGAAACAGATTTGTTTGTCATAATGTCTGCGGATGTACAAAAATAATAATAGGTGGAATAACAAGAATTAATATCTTGCTTAAAATAAAAGATTATTTCATTAGCACCAAATTAAAAAAAGGCAGGTTCTAAAAGCTTCCATATTCATTATAGAGAAAAATAAAATATTTTACAAGTTAAGTTATTTGCTAATTTATAAGCCATGTCCAAAATTTGGACTCTGTGCTACTCTCCTGGGAACTTGCTCAGTAACATATTGTGAATTAGAGATGGGAAGTATTTTAAATAGACCCTTCCACATTCTGCAAAACAATTTTGACTCAACTCTGCATTTTCTTATTAAACTCATGTCAGGTTTGTGGGTGCCCAGACATGAAAGGAGCAAATTCCCAACAAGGTTGTAATCCTCTGTGGTGGGCTTTGTGAGACAATAAAAAGGTTAAGTCCCCAGGTGGTAGAGGTCTACTAGTGAACCTAAAAAGTAGGGTCACTGACCTAAGAGAAAGTCTTAATTTTTTTCTGGGTTGAAAAAAGTAGGGAACACAAGGTAGAGAGTAGGGGATGGTAAAATCTGGAATAAGAAATAGACTTGCAGGTGTGGGGTAAGATGAAAACCAGTGTCTCATTGGCCTTTTACATAGAAAAGGGAGAAAGCAATAAGCAACAGAAGATTCTTAATGATCTGAATAGGGCCAAAGATGCCTGAGGCAGGGCCTATTTCAGTCCAATAATGAGCTTTGGGGCTTGTGGAGTCGTTTATTTGGCACAGCAGCCTGGAGCCCAAGGGCGCTGTTCATTAGGAAGCGGTAACTTTACCTAAGGGTTGTTTGTGTTGGTCTTTCTTGCCAGAATGAATTGTTCATTAGCATTAGAGAAAAGACCACCCTCTCTATATATAGATAAATTGTTTAAAATAAAACTGGTTGATTTGGGTTAGGGTGGGCAAAGGGTAAAGTTTGCTACACCCCTTTGATGATAGCTGAGGGGCAAATAAATCTGTGCAGCATAAATCAGTTTCAGTCACTGGGAAACTAACCTGATTTTATCATTAAAATGGCAAATTAACATGGCTCTATGTCTGGTCCAAGTCTTTAGCCTGACTTAACATAACTGAATAAACCCAGTGGTAATCCATCTGTTAATGCAACCATCAACTATTAGTCCTACTGTATAGTCATTGCAGATAACAGCAATATCAACAACACTAGGGCTTTCTTGCATTATGGAAACACAAAGGGGTGATTAAGAGGATGGAGGGTTCTGGACTTTGGAAAAGGCTTGGTGGAAACATAAGTTGTGTAGGGACTTCCATCTCCTCCTATGTGATGTTACAGTGGCATTTGGACTTTCAGGTTTAATGGGATTTTAGGAGTGATAGTTTTCTTTCTTTCTGGAAACTTTCTCAGTAATGGTATGACAATTTTACATGTTTCTTTGTTTCTCCTTTTGCTGAAATTCTCCAGTAAATAATTCACAGAGTTGAAAATATATGTGGCCTAGAGACTATAATAGGATAATTTAAAAAAATAAAATGAAATGAATTAACCAACAATAAGACTTCTTTCCAGTTGGAGGTTCTCATAGCTTGAAACGAAGTGCTCAGAAAGGTTTGTATAACTGATTAGTGACAGGAAGGCTCAGAAACAAATCCTGAGCCACATGAAGTCTGCTGCCAGTGACATAGGCTATTCAAATTTGACTAAAATCTCAAAGTGTAGAAGAAGTTGACTGCCGCAAATCAGAAAACCCATTTTGTCCTGGAGATTCCTTTTAATTGAGGTTAACTGTTACATTGCCTTAATTACTGATTGTTTCTTCAGTACTCTGAGAAAATATTCCACTGGCTCTGACTCTGGCAATATCCATTGAAAAGCTGAAAAATTACCAGTGACTGAAAGAGTGAGCAACACATTTATATAGCCCCTTAAAGACTGGATTAGTTCTTGGGGGGACCCACTGCTAATGACTTCTTAGCAAATTTGCAGGAGTTGTTTGAGTGGAACATTTCTTTTCCCCAGTACATTCAGATATGGAGACATATAGATGCTCTCACAACTCAACACGACAAATTAATAACCATTTTTAGGTGCCCTTTTTTCCCCTCACCTTGTGATCATTTACTGTTCCTTCCCTTTATTTATTTATTTATTTTAAATTAAAAAGGCTCCCTCACCACCAAATCCGCTAGGACCAAGGCTCTCAAACCTTTTTTTTTTTTTTTTTGCTTGCTAGGGCCGTGCTTGTAGCACATGGAGGTTCCTAGGCTAGGGGTCAAATCGGAGCTACAGCACCCGGCCTACACCACAACCACAGCAATGCAGTATCTGGGCCACATCGGCAGCCTACACCACAGCTCCCAGCAATGCCAGATCCTTAACCCGCTGAGCAAGGCCAGGGATCAAACCCTCAACCTCATGGTCCCTAGTCAGATTCGTTGCTACTGCACTATGATGGGAACTCCAACTCTCAAACCTTTAAACCATTTCTAATTCTAACAGTATTTGGAATTACAAGCAATGAGGAATGCCAACAGGAACAGTTGTACTCACCAGCTGCAAGAACATATTTTTGGGGAATGTCTTCCGCTCCTGGTTTTGATGTTAATACATTTCCAGTGCCTTGCTTCCAGTGAAAGATCTCTTATTTCTCTCTGCCCTGATCCACATGAATATATTCCAGTGAACAATATAGCTATTATAACTCTTGGAAAGTGCGAAATGTTGTGAACATACTATAGTAAATTACTTTTCGTCAATTTAGCTATTCTCCTTCTGTTTTACTTGGCGTAAAAGGGACTAAACTACCAGGGCCAGGTTTAGTAATTCGAGCTGACCACCTACAGAATCAGATTAAAGAAATGAGAAAACGATACACATTTTGTCCAAAGCAAATGTTTGCCATTTGCCCACAACATAAAATAACATGAATCAGCAAAATCTGCTTTATTATTTAACCTTGTAACTATTTCCACTGACATATTTCCTAGACCATGTCACTCCTTTCTGATATCGGTAATTTATGACTTTCATTTAGGACTCTTATCGTAAAAGACAATATTTAGATCATTTGAAGGTGTTACAAATTGAAGATGCAAATTGATTTCTTTTCACCAGAGGCATTTTCTTGGAACACTAATTTCTCAACCACTTCATATAGTCTCTGGATAACTGCCATTTATTGATTTCATCCCATGTTTTCGAAACAAGTTTAGTTGTGAATTAATAGAGAATCTCCATAAGAAATATACCATTAAGCTACCCATGACTCTTTATTCATATGCATCATTTTAGTACCTACCAACATAAGGGAATGGAAAGAGAAATGACATTTAAACTTTTTTTTTAATTAGTAACTTGGTAAAGTACCAAAAAGTATGAGAATAGCATTAAATTTCTTGTGTCCCAGTAACATGTTAAAAAAATTAAAATATAGCCATTATTGCTTATGATATATTTTAAAGGAAATATAATATTAAAGAAAAAAACGAAACAAAACTTTGCACCTATGCACCTCTCCTTCCCCAGAAACTACCACTTTCAAATACTGTTTATGTTTCCGATTCATTATTGTGTGTGTGAATAGCTACTTAATTGTGAGTTTGTTTTATATCCATGATAACATACTGGATTTAACAGTCTTCATCTTGCATTATTTCCCCCCATGAAACATGATGTTTTTGAGATCTGTGTATGGAACTTGTAGCTCTAACATACTCGCTTTAACCATTGTGTAGTTTTTCTCCTACATTCTACAATGTATGTATAGGTTTTCTTACTGATGGATATTTAAGTTGTTTCCATTCTGATAGCCATTATAAGCAAGGCTTCAAGGAATATTCTTGACAAGTCTCTTGATATACGGTTGTAAGAATTCTCCTGTAATGTTTATCCAGAAGTGCGGTTATGTGGGTCCTGGACCAAACTCATTTTTAACTGACTGAGTATTGCCAAATTGTTCTCCAAAGAGAGAGTAACTATTTACTCTGGCAGCAGTCGTGACTGTTCCTCCATATAATAATTAACTTCCAGTATTTTCATACTTTAAAAAAATTACCAAATAGTTATGAAACGAAAATCCAAAACAATACATGATTTTTATGCATTGTGATGTTATTCCACTTTTTGCAGGTTATTTTTGAACTGCCTTTTCTGTGATTACTTATATAAATCTTTTGTCCACTTTCCTACATGATTGCTTGTATTTTTCTTGTGGGGTATAGGATTATTTTCAAATTTGGGCACTATTGCTTCATTCTACTCATTGTGAATACTTTCTTTCACTTTTTTGCTGGTTGTTCTGTTTTGCTTATTGTACCTTTAATGGGAAGAATGTTTATATTTTAATGTAGTCCTAATTACCTATTTTTCTCTGAGTTATGTTTTTAGGTAATAAATACTCTTCTTTCAGAGTTTGTAAAGAAAGTCAATTAAATATTTCTCTACAGACAGTAAAGTTTTTTTTTTTTTAATGTTTTGGTCTATTATCCCCTGGAATTAATCTGAGAATATAATATTAGTTAGGAATTTAATTTGTTTTCTTTTTTTCTGTAAAAAAAAAACTGGCAAAATACCCTCCTTTGACAATGTGTCATGATGTTTATCATATACTAAATCCCCTTATACATTTAGTCTTACTATGGGCTTTCAATTCTGCTGTGCTAAGTCCTTTATTTAGTCCTGTGTTAGTATCATGCTACTGTAATTATAGTTGACTCGAACAATGCAAGAGGTTAGGGCACTGACTTACGGCACATAACTTTATAGTCTGTTCTTTCTGTGGACATTTCTCCACAGTTTTTACCAACCAAAGATTGTGTAATACCATATTTAGTGACAAAATGCTACATATAAGGGGAACTGTGCATTTCAAACCTGTGTTTTCAAGGGTCCCAGTACTATCCTTTTAATTTTTTTATTAAAGTATAGTTGATTTACAATGTTTCTTCAAGTTCTGTTGTACAGCAAAGTAACCCAGTCACACATAGTTCCCTGTGCTGCACGGCAGGGCTCCATTGCCCATCCCCTTCCAAAGAGAACCATTTGCATAAGGGTCCAAGTACAACCCTTTTATAACAGTTCTTTCTCTCTGGTAAAATAAACACCACATCCTTGTTCACACTTTTCAATTGTATTGGCAGCAGGCTGTGGTTAGACCGTTACTCTTTAATATGGGTTTGAATAATAGTTTTTCTATTGAAAACATGTTTTATATTTTTACAGACTACATAAATATGTAGACTAATATGGGGGAAAATTGACATCTTATGATATTAAATAACTCCATCCACAAACATGGTATACCTTCCTATTTAATCAGTGCTTCTTTGGGGATTTCCAATTATATTTTGTACATTTCTCTACTCTTGCTCATCTTTTATTGATTTATTCCTAGGTAGCTTATTGTTTTTGTTAATATTATTTAACTGTAGACATTTTTTTTAAGTTTTAAATGATTGCTAAGATATTGGTTTTTCTAGGCTCATATTAATTCAAGTAACCCTGATGAACAATCTTATAAATTTTAATCCTTTGTTTTAATTTCTTTTGCATTTTCTTTATAGACAGTTATTTGTTTGCCTGTAAAAATGCTCATGCTTGTTTTCTTTTCCTTATATTTATTCTGGCAAGGACTGCCGGGAAAACGGTGACTCGTGGAGGTAACACTAGTCATCCTTATCTTATTCCTGACTTCGTAAGAACTGCTTCTGTATTTCCGCCATTAAGCACTGTTCGATATAGATAAAATTTATCAGGAAAAGTAAGTGTCTTTCTATGAATAACTTGAAGTGCGAGTATTGAACAATTGTTTTCCCTGTGACTGTTGAAATGTTGGTATGTTTCTTGCTTTCTAGTTTTTTATGTACTGAATTTCATTAATGCCATGTAATGTCATTTTTGTGTTTTTTGAATAGTTACTAGTTGATCATAGCACAATATGTTTTTGGCAATTGTTAAATTTGGTTGCCTCATTATATTTCCTTTTTGGCTACACCCCTGGCATGTGGAAGTTCTCGGGCCAGGGGTTGAGTGGGCACCGCAGTTGTGGCCTGTGCCACACCTATGGCAATGCTGGATCCTTAACCTGCTGTGCCACATGGGAACTTCCTCCTAATTAGATTTTTTGCATCTATGTGTGTGATAAAATTAAATTATGCTTTTTTTCTTGTACAACCTACACCAGATTTCAGCATCAAAGATAAACTAGACTCATGCTTTGGTAAGGATGGATAGCCTTCTTTATGAGCCACTTCAAATAAGGCAAGTCACATGTTCCTTGAAATTTCAGTGAGGCTTGCCAATAAAAAAGACCGAAATTAGTGATTATTTGTAGGGGGTGTGTGTGTGTGAGTGTGTATGTGCTTGTAGAAAAGGTATGTATGATGTGGGATACCCCAATGGGAAGGTACACTTCTCATCCTGCCCAGGTTTAGAAAAGCCTCTTGGGACTATCCCTTTGCATGGACGCCCCTTTTCAGCTTCATGACCCCATCCAGTGATGTCCCTGCTGGATAGAGGCCTCCCACCCTTGCTTGGGTTCAACACTCAATGCTAGGCTGCTCGCTCACACAGACACCCTCTCAATCAATCACATGGGCTGCAGTCCCCAAATGGAGCATCCCCCCCGCCCCCGCACTGACATTGTCCTCATTACACTTGAACTCTGACACTTGCTCAGGTCTCAGCACCCACTGCCACGTCATCTCTTACCCCCAACCCCATGAGGACACCCTTATAACTCTGCTGTTCTTCAAAACCTCACACAAGGCTACCTCCTGCAGGCATATCCCTCCAGATCCCACCCTTGCCAGGCCGCCATCCTCCACGAATGTCCTCATCACCCTCTTTGGGTTCCAAGTTCCACTCTAGGTCACTGTGGCTGCCTTGGCTCCAGAGCAGACATTTACTTGCTCTATCCCATCTCATGGCTCTAGGCTTGTATTGCTCAGCAAAGGAAGGGAGAGGAATTTTTCCAAAAAAGAGGAAGAAGAGGAAAAACATTCTTAAATGTTTAACATATGTATTTAGCAAACTCCAAAGTTAATGTATGTCTTTATTATACTTCTTCCAAACAAGTCAAGAACCCTAGATTTTTTTTCTCCAAATACTCCTTCCCTCCTTCATTTATTATTAGCTTATGTTTTAGTTCCATTTTATTATTAAATCTCAGGAAAACCATTGTTTTTGTCATTATATTATAATAATGACTTTTTATAATCAAAATTTATTGTGTTTACATGGTAATCCATTACTTGAGGCACCATTATTTATTATATCCTCTTTCTTCCTTCTGAATTCTAAAACACTTACTGCATTTTACTTATTTTAATAAGGATTGTTTATGTGTAAAAACATTTGTCAGCCTTGGTAGATTTCTTATTTCTTAGATTTCTTATTTCTTCCATTCCTTTCTTCTTGCATTTGTATTTTAGTTTATCTTATGGCATCAGTCTATCAACAGTAACTTTGTTAACCTTGTTGGATCTCAAAATCTTGTTATTTTTTCTTATCTTGAATGATACTTTATCTGCGTATAGATTTCTAGGCTGGCACTTGTATTGCCCCAACATATTAAAGATATCATTTTTTATGTGTGTCTCTGCTCTTATTTTTGATGTACTTTTCTGTTAATTATAAATGACATATAAATGCTGATGAAGGATGTGAGACCCATCTTTAGCATTTCTGGCTTCTACTTTCATAATTATTTCATCTTTTCAGTGGAAACTTTGTTTGCCCTTGTATTCAAAATCCCTTCCCTCTTCTCTTTCAAAATATGAGAGGTCATGGGAGGCTTCCATGATTTTGTTATGGTTGCAGTAAACGAATGATGGAGGCTAAAGCAATGATTTTTTTTTTTCCTTGGGATATGTATGTTTAGATGAAACCAAGGAAGATGGGATAGACAAATGGATCTGCAGTGGTAAAACTGCCAGCCCAGAAAGGTAATAGGGCATTCATGGGCTCAGGGTTATCTTAATAACTTCCTTAAAATCATGTTGTCTAGAGATTGCTTCTGACCAACGGACAACTCTGTTATTCTAAAAAACAAACTTAGTACATGGTCTCTGAGAACATGTTATTGATGCGATTTGAGAATATCATTACAATATATAATAAGTATATTTAAATAATTATTTTGGAATTTCTCCGATTTAGTTTAATTCCATCTTCTTTAATCAGTAAGGTTTTTTTTAGCCTAAGTTCAAAATATAGCGAAAATATGACTAGGGTTCATTATAACTACACTGTACATCTTCTAAGTAATCAAATACTTAATTAGGATACATAAATATTGACTTCTATGACACAATCTTATGCTGCGGATTCTACCAGAGGTTCTTATGTTTTTTGCATTTCTTTAATAAGAAATTTATGAAGATAGTTCAATAATTTTCTCAGAAAAATATGGCACAAAATTTGGAGGTACAGAAACCTTAACTCCCAAATCAGGACTCAGGTCATCATCCCTGATTCTAGAACATCCAGTTGTTTGTAGCTTACAGGTAAAGCTGATTCTAAACCATCCTAGAAATAGGACTGTGAAGTTTCCTTTTAAGGTGACAATATCTTGTGCTTTCCAATTTTTCCATGTTTTCTGAAATCAAGTGTATAAGATCAGTGATATCAATTTAAATTCTGGGCCCCTAGGCCAAACAAACAAACAAACAAAAATAATAGATGTCTTCTTTATGCAAAACATTCATTGTTGATTTATGACAGGGGTTTCTTCCCAGGTTTTCTTCTCACCCTCAGGTCCCTCACCTACATTCTTTTGCTAACCATTTGGGACCGATGATGTTTTTCCCCATGGGTTAGATTCAGTATTTTATAAGATTTTTTCGAAATCCCCTTTGCACTAGTAGATTCATGCAATTTTAGCGTGAAATAGACCTCAGGGACATAAAGTCCTCTGTGAAATAAAATTTAAATCTATCTCTGGTTACTATGGTGTGACCCTCAACTTAAACATCCCTGTTTCCTTCCCTTTTTATCACACACACACACACACACACACACACACACACACACACACACGGCCCCACTTGCCATATAGTTGTTTTTCAAAGTTAATGAGGTGAGTGTGTAATTTTTTTTAAAAAAAGAATAATATTTGGGAAGAATTTCTTAAAAGCTTTTAAGATAATTAAGATAGCTGATGGGTGTTGAGAATCCCTATTTTTCATACGTGCATATTATTATTGAACCAAATCCTCTGGAACACTGCTTGCGAATGAATGTCATTTTATACTCTACTAATGCTTTCAGAATAGGATGGCATTTTGCAAAATCAGAGTCACTCATCTCTATGCAGTAGGTAATTTATTTTATCCAGTGAAAAGTATCTGTTACGTTAAAAGTGATGCTCACTCTAATCTAAACAAATCATTTGAATTTTTGCAGATGACATCTATTAAAACCTATATCAGAAATGAAAGAGCAAAATTTGAAGTTTCCAAACAAAACTTTATTTTACTTATCAAACCATGGAACATTAACCCTATCATGCATGAGACTTACTCTTGAAGGCTATTATCATTAAAGGATATACCAAATGTCATGAGTTTTAATTTAGGAGGGAAAAATCCCTACTTTTCATATAAATATCCTGATCCTCATTAAGAATAATCATTTAAATAATTTCCTAAACTGAAGGATTGCATTATAGTTAATGAAGCTTATATTCAACAGTGTATCATTAAAGGCAAATTTTCCTCATGTGGAATGTCCTATGCTGTTAAAAGTTGCAGCATTGATTGTACTGCTGTGGGTATGTGCTGAAAAATGGGGCCTGGCTGCATCAGTGGTCATCGTGTAATGTGGAGGATTTGTATGGAATTATGGTAGTGCAGGTTCTAGAAGATGATGGAAATTTCCTTTTGGGGGACCTCAGTACACTGAATCTGAGCTCAGCCTTTGAGTTAGGCAAAATAAGCAGCCTGTATTTCACTTTTTCATGTACATAAAATATACCTTAACTCTGTCACTGAGCACCCTAGTTTATCCATTTTCTATGAAATGTGTGTATTTGTGTGTGTGTTGTCTCATGAGTTATACACTCATGGCTGATCTTTTCCACTAAAGAATGTAAGACATGACCTGTTTTGCAGCGATGCTCACAGACTTTCTGTCCTGGGACTTCAGGGTCCTGACGACAGTTCTGCTGCTTATTGCTTGTGTGATCTTGGACAAATTTCCTAAATTCTCTAAGTCTCAGTCCTCATATATACAGAGGATAGGGTGACCAACAATCCTAGGTTGCCTGGGATTGATGAAGTTTCCTAGATACAGTTCTTTCAATAGTAAAATCAGGAAACTTCAACACAAACTGGGATGAACCGGTCACCCTAACATAGAGAGAAATGAAATGTCTTCCACCCATGATGTTCTGGACCAGCTTCTACTAATGATGAGAGCCAAAAGTTATAGTTAGGAATTTTTTAGTCCAATTGTTATATATTCAGAAATTTTGCAAGCTGTTGGTGTCTTGCAATCATCCATCTTGGGACAACTTCCACAATGGCAATCAGCAAAAGCTACAAATTAAGGCATTTTTTCCTTCCTAGAGAGCCAGTGAACTAGCATACCACCACCTACCAAACAAAAAAGTGGATGACATAACTAATTGAAATAATCCATGTAAAATGCTTAGTGGAGTACATAATACAAAGTAACTGCTAATTCAGTGTTACTGACTAGTCATTTATAAGTATCATTATTAATTTTGCATTGACAGTCAATAAATATATGTTCAAATAAACTGAACTCTGCCTGAAGTCACTCCCTATAAATTATTTCAATAGATTTTTTTAACAAGTGCATCCATAATGTAGACTAAGTATATCTCTTAGGTTTCCAAACTGGTAGTTTTCTCTTTCTCCTTTCTTATAAATTTTCTCTCTGTGAACATAGAAAGATCTGTCCTTTCTCATTCTACTATGACCAGTCCTCAGACAGTGCATGTCAGTCTGAGCAGTGACTCCAGCTCCAGGAGTGCATGAAGAATTATGCATTGGTCCTGTGCATGGAGCATGGTAAATTGGATTATGCTAATTAGGTCTATTCTGTGAGGTGGCCCCCAGTGTTGTGACTGAGACCACAACCCCATGGCTTGCCTTCCCCTCTGCCTGAAACTTCCCTATGTTTCCCTGATCTCCAGAACTGCTAGAAATTCCTGTTTTTTAGCCTTAGAGTTATAGAGTTTGACACCTTTTTAAAAGCAAATCCATTACTTGGGAAATGTAACACATTAGGTCATCAACAGAGTGCAAATTAGTTTGTGAAGTTAGTTCTAGCAAATATCCTTGCTTTGAAGAACCTGACCGAGGGAGTGATGGAAAGAAAGCTCTAAAGTTTGGGAGATTATAGGAGAGGGCAGGCATGAATGATGAAAAAATGCTGACAATCTGTAGGCAGCACTGTGGAGTGTTGATTTCTTGGATGGAGAAGGGAATTTTAAAGGAAGAAGGGGAGAGCTAGTGAAAGAGTACAGATGAAGGGAAAGAAATGCAAAAACACATTACTGTTTCTTTATTTTTGAAAGCTAAGCAACCCTCTGAGTTTTCAGATTATAGAAAGAAGGGGAAGTCAAAAGAGTTAAAATGCTACCAAACCTTTAACAATTTTCTTGGGGCCAACCTAGATCTTCAAACATGAAAATGTATGCCTATGAGTAAATGCGTCTAAATAATTCTATCTCTGGTTCATTAGGAAATCTAAGGTACACAAAAAGAAGATGCTCGGCCTGGACTAATGGAAGATGAAAGCCATCCTAATTCCAGCGTATTAGATCATCACTTGAGGGTTTTGTCCTCTCTCAGGCTCTGTCCAGCTGAAGGCAGCAGGCATTCCCTTCTCAGGAGGAACAGATCAATCTCTTAGGATTGGCATGTTAATTCATGCTGAAGAGCCCTACTGGTCTCCCAGCAAGACATTTCAAGGAACAGTGTGGAGCCCCTCAGTTCCTGCTCAGTGTTGGGGGATTTCCAGCTGATCTCTTTGATTGCTCTCATATAGATAATGTAACATCATAAAAGGGGAGTTTCTGTAGCAGCTTACTTGCCATGAAAGGCTGCCTGTGGCTTCCCAGCATTCCCTGATGTGAATGCTAGCCTCAGAGTTCAGTGCGGTTTAGGAGAGAAAGGGAAGGGCTGACTGGGGGAGAGATGGGGATTTCTGTACAGACCTAGGTCTCCCCAAATTCGGGACTAGAAAGAGGGGGCAACTGGAAACAGAATTCCCAATACACAAACATGCATTAGAAGCCCCAGCCCTCAAATGCGTGTTTTTTTTTTTTTTTTTAAGTTTCAATCTCTATATTGAACCAGAGGTTCTTTCCTCTGTTTTTTCTCTCTCCCTTCAGTGGTCTCTTGGCTTTTAAAACTATTGACTGAAAGCTTTTTCCTTCCTCAGGTCAATTCACTTCAGAAAGCTCCACTCGTGTGTACCCAGCAGCGAACCCCATGCATACCATGGAACAAAGACAAAGACACCTCAAACTTGGTCTATGTGCTCAGGAACTTACAGTAGAAGCCAATATTCATGGTACTTTTTTTTAAAAAAAAGTGAATAGGGAAGTAATATTCCAAGGTCTTACGTGATTTCAGGAAAATGAGAGCTCGCAGGAGGTAAAGAATGGAAGCAGATGTTCTGACCCTTTGTGGGAATGTTGCTAATCATAACAGAAAAGGTAATGAAAGTAGAACAACATTTTAGGGGAGACCGGACCATGGAAAGTGTTTGGAATAAACAGCATGTTGTGTTTCTCTGTTGTCTGTTCTTTTACACAGTAAATATTTACTGAGCCCTACCAGGTGCCCAGCCCTGTTCCAGGGAGCTGGGGATTCATCCTTGAAAATAAATCATTGTTCTCCTAGGAGCTGATATTCTGGTGGAGGCTATGAGCAAATGAATGATTAAACAAAACAGTTTAAATTAGAGATTAGCAGGATTGAGAAAATATTAAAGAAGAAAATGCTCTTGGAGTAAGAATGGCCAGGGAAGGCATCTCTGGGAAGGTTACAATTTTATTGTGACCTAAAGAATAAAAAGATACAAGGCACATGAAACACAGGGAAAAGTTTCCCAGACAGAGGACCAAGTAAGTGGCTAATAACAGGAAACATCTTGGCAGATTAAAGTCAACTCGGTAATTAGAATTACCAGGGGAGCTTTTTTAAAAATGTGTATAATTGGGCCCCACATCCAGAGAACTTGGTTTAATAGGCTTGGGGTGATGCCCAGACATGGATATTTTTTTTAAAAAAAACCTCCTCAGGTTATTCAGATGTCAGCCAAAGCTGAGAACAGGTGGATTGGAGAACAGTGGGTCTCAAAGTTTAGCTTGCATCAGAATCACCTGGGAGTCTGGTTAAATCCAGATGGCTGAGCCCCACCCCCAGAGTTTTGGATTCCTTTTGTCTGTAGCAGGGCACAAAAATTTGCATTTCTAACAAGTTTCCAACAGATGCTCATGCTGTTGGTCTGGGATCCAACCTTGAAAGCCACTGGGTTCAAGAACAAAAATGGAAGCTAGTATTGAGTGAGGAAGAGAGTGATATGAAGGAAGCTAGGAGAGGAAATTTGGAACTTCTGTCCTGGGAAGGAAGAAATGTAAAGCAGAGTCACAGACACAGAAATGACAAGGGCAGATGTGAAACTGGGGAAATCATTCTGGAGGGCCAATAAGAGATGCAGAGCAGAGGTCCAGATACAGATGGCAGGACAGATGAGGATCCCAAAGGGCTGTTCTGGATGAGTAGAGATGACATGACAAGCAGATGAAGATCCAGAAGACTGTTCTGAGAATGAGCAGAGTCTGGACAGAGAATGACACCTGCCATATCAGTATACAAAAGGATGTTGCAGCCATCGAGCTATCAGCCACTGCAGCTTTGCCAGCTGTGTACCCTCAGAGGATTCAAGGTAGAAAACAAACGCAAGAGCAGGATACTAGTCCTAGACAGCTAAGGTGCATTTTGAAGAGATGACTTCAAGAAGCCCAGCCTCTTGCATTCCTCCATACATCCAAAAGTTCTGAATTCACTAACTTGAGATATCTATTTTTCTTTAATTAACAGTAATCTTTTGATGTTTTGACTTCTCAGTTTTTGCTGAAAAAAACTCCGTATATCCTGGCTCTTCCCTGCCCTCTTCAGAGTAGACCCTCAGAGTGCAATATCTGAGAGGCCACCTTCCAGGTTTAAGTTCTCAGTTTATATGCTGAATCAAACATAATTCTCAACAGTTATGTTGGGCTTTTTTCTTTTTTTTCAGTTGAACAAGAGTAAGATGTGAGTGAGGAGGAAGAGCTGTACAGAAAAGAGGAACAGGAAAGGAACAGAACGAAAAATTGCCAAGTAAAAAGAGCAACTCAGAGGACTGTTCTGGGGTTTGAGAGAGTGGCTAGTTATTGAAACACAAGATGATGTTTCAGCTACAGGACTGGGTGCGATCTTGGAAAGAAAATTTTAAGTAGAGAAGTGAAGCTAGAAGCCAAGACTTGGGAGTAGTGAGAAGACAGTTGAAACCACTCTTGATTTGCTTACTCGTTCAGGGAGCAAGCAGGTAGCGAAAATCAGTTAAGGACCTGGAACAAGCATCCTCTGTTTAAATATGTAGCAAAGACTTCACTCCAGGTGACTGCAGCCAGTCAGAATTATACATTGTCTTTCTGCGCTATTGTAGGTGTCAATGCATGTCACTCCTGGAGATGGGCTTCAACTTGCTTTTAAACGTCTGCACAGAGTGAATCTATTGTACCTGTGGGCTACTTTGTAACCTCTAGACTAATGAATTATCTGTGATGCCTTGTATCTTTAAGTCTTCATCATATGAGTAAAAGAGTAGAGAGACGGCCCCTGGAACTGTCAGTGTTAAAGATATGGAGAAAGGGGATTAGAGTTTACACATGTGAGGTGACTTAGGTAAGCATGATGGGGGTTAACAGTAGCCATGATCAGGCTGCCTTAATCAAAGTATACAGCTGACTTTGGCTCAAGAAAGGTAATAGTTCCGATGGCTCTTATGGGGCTGCCCTCAAATTGGGCATTTAATATAAAAAATACCAAGGATATATTCAAGGGCATTAGAGAAGAATGATCAGAAAGTCAAGGTTCTTTTTCTCAGGTCTAAAGAGGAATAACTGAAAGACTTGAGGATAATTTGCTTGAGGGAATGACTGTCAGTATAACTGCTTCAAGCTTCAAAGAATGTCATTAGGAAGAGGAGTGTAATTTATTCCAACTTGCATAAATGGATGGGAACTTGGTGAAAGGATATTTACCCAATTTAATAAACATCTTTCTACACTCAGAACCATTCATGATAGGGGGGCAGTCCCAGGTGACAGTGAGTGTCCCACTTTCTGAGATGACCTTGCACAAAATGTATGGCCATTTGGTAGAAATGGCATTGAAGGGATTCAACCATGCAAAGGATTTTTGGTTAGATGATCATTTATAGCCTGAAAGTCTATTTTTTATTATTTTATGTCTTTTTGGGAATGAACAAATTTTGGAGGACTTTGGTGAGGTAAAACAAATTATGCGCATCAAGTGTCCTGTGGTCTGATTTGTAACCATCAGTTTCCGGGAAACTTGGTAAACCGCAAGTCACGGCTGACTGCAATTTGGGGTCATGCTCAATCTAAGCACACACCCAGATTCTATAACATATATGCAACATCAAAGGATAAGAAACAGGACAGATAATCAAATTTGATATTTTAAATAACCAAATTCAAATCTTTGTACTAATTATGACTTACTCTAAGCAATTATTAAGCCCCTACCAGGTACTAACTTCTATATTAAACCTTACTTGTTATCTCATTTTGTCCTTTTCACAACCTCATAGGAATGTTACACTTTAAACATCTACTTAACAAGGAAAATTAAGACCCCTAATCTCAGTCAGCAAATGGACTTCGAACAAGTTATTTAGTCCCTGTGAAATTTAATTTTGCACTTATAAAACAGAGATACCGGAGTTCTCATCATGGCTAAGCGGATACAAATCCAACCAGTATCCACGAGAACGCAGGTTTAATCCCTGGCCTTGCTCAGTGTGTTAAGAATCCCCAGCATTGGTGTGAGCTGTGGTGTAAGTTGCAGACACGGCTCAGAAACGGGGTTGCTGTGGCTGTGGTGTAGGCCGGCAGCAACAGCTCCAATGTGACCCCTAGACTGGGAACCTCCATATGCCGTGGGTGCGGCTCTAAAAAGACAAAAAAATCAAAAACAAATAAATAAATAAAACAGAGATACTATCTTTTGTTTGGAAGTTTGTTTTGAGGCTCATAATTGCATGAGTATCTCCATGTGAACTTCTTGGTAAATGGTTAAATGTATAAATCACCATAGAAATGCCCGTGAATCCATGAAATACACCCTAGCTGTATTTCTGTATAGCTCCCCGGGTGGAAAGGTAGAGAAGGTATTGTGATTACGGACTTTTTGAGTTGAGGATGATTAAAAAATCTTTTATTTTATTTATTTATTTATTTAGTCTTTTTGTCTTTTCTAGGGCAGCACCCATGGCCTGTGGAGATTCCTAGGCTAGAGGTCTAATCAGAGCTGTAGCCACTGGCCTACGCCACCGCCATGCCAACGCAGGATCCAAGCCATGTCTGCAACCCACACCACAGCTCATGGCAACGCTGGATCCTTAACTCACTGAGCAAGGCCAGGAATCGAACCTGCAACCTCATGGTTCCTAGTCGGATTTGTTAACCACTGCGCCACGACGGGAACTCCCTAAAAATCTTTTATACTTCTATGCAAGGCCCTGGAAATAAAGAAAAGAAGTATTAAAAGGACAAACTGCTATTCAGGTAGATTTCAATATTTAAAAATCAAGCCAATAATAGGATAAGCAATTGTCTCTATGTGAAACCTCACAGTTTAAATGCTAAAAGTCTAAAAGCAGAAAATAATATTTACATGTCAAAGCAACTCTCAACCAAATGGTCCTTAATCTTTAAAATATCTGAAGACCTTTGTTTTTCAAATATAAAATATAAATGGTATCTCATTTCATCTAACAAGAGTGGTATGTACTAATGTTAACGCAAATATTCATCTTCGTTAAAATCAACTGATTATTCACCAGGTCTTTACTAAGTTTGTATTTCAATGAAAAAAATCATATTTTATTCCCAACGATATGCATCCTTTCACCAATCTCCTTAGAAAATGAGTCCCCATTTATTGCATTTCCATACAAACCAAAACAGTTATTCAAGGAAGTGTTTGACAGACCACATCTCTGGCTGACAAAGAAATAAAATTGGTGAGGTTTTCTTAATGTTCTTATTATGTTTTTAAAGATATCTTTGTACCTAGAGATTATTTGTAGATTATTAACATATATTAGTATACTCAGAGTAGCTTCATATATTTATCAAACATTTTCTTATGAAATATGCTTCTTGTTACTTTTGCTCCATCATTATTTATGCTGTTTTTCCCCATTCTCAATTTTTTGTCTCCTTTCAAGACTATTTATGGGTTTATTTTCAGCCATATTCCTTCCTAGAAGCCTGCATCGAATACTGAAGTTTGATTCTTTTCCTATTTTTATAATGATTCCTACTAAAGCAGTTACTGTGAGAAAGTGGAACTCAGTTACATCTTCTTCCAAGAGTCAGTGAAAAAGAAGTCTTAGATGAGTACCTAATGAGTAAAGCAGTCTTCTGTTAGAATTCATTGGGTCTGACTGATGAACCCCTGTGACCTGACCAGCTGAGGTCTTCATCAGAACGCCTAAGATTCCAGGCAGAATTTGAAAACGACTAGGGAAAAAGTTGCAATCTCCAATTTCTGCTGCAGTAGAGCAGGTAATATCAAAAAGGGAAAAGGACTGATGGGAACTGGGCTGCAAAGAGGGTATATGCTCAGAGAAAAAGGGGCTGCTACATTTCACTCCAGTCTACTGAAGTCAGGTGAATCTAAAATCCTCGTCCTTCCAGACGGATAATCCTCAAGAGAAGCTAAGCTGTCAGCTTGCCTTCAATATAATTCTCTCAACTTTAGAATATTGACAACAAAAGTATACATGTATAAAACAAAGAACAGGACAAATAAAGCACATATTCTGCCTGAGTCTGGCTGGCAAACTGCTAGACAATGACCTCTGCATCCTTGAATGTGGACCCCAGGAAGGAAGAGGTCATGCGCGTGTATATTTATTATTTTACCTTCAGCTTCAAGCACCATACCCAGTACAGAGCAGGTGTCCATTGTTTAATGAAAGAATAAATGACGAAGCAATAGCTTAAACAGAAACTCTCCTAATGTGTGCAGTTGTTTCACTGTTTCCTGAATTAAATAAAGGCAATGCGGTAAAGTAGAGGACCTGTGTAGAATGAAGGGGATGTGGGTCATGGATCCATATCTGTCTACTGCCCTGTTTGCAGACTCAGGCAATTCACTTTAGTTACTTGACTTCAAGTCTACATCTATAAAGTGCTGAGACTGAATTATGGTGTGGGTGTTTCAAGTGATGTTTTGAGGAGACTTTAAATACGGGGGAGATGACTCAAGGGGATTCTGAAGGGATGAAATGGGTGCCTAATACAGAGGAAGTCTTCAGGATTTAGAGACTGAAAATAAGATTACATGGACTTTTTGGTAAATCATGGCAGAGTAAACATAATTATTTGTCTGCTTCTTCCCAGAACTTTAAAATGACAAGAATGGGAATTTTTTTAAGGCATAAAAACATGCAGACCAAAGAATAAAGAACAATGTAAGAGTAAAAAGAAATTGGACACGGGGGATTTAGCAGACTCAAGAAAGCTTAATTCTAAGTCAGCTTGCCATTTTTATACTAAGGCTTATAGGACTATAGACTCTATGTTCTTGTACAGCATTATTTTCCTTTTCTCATGTCTTTTTAAAAAATTAAAGTGTAGTTGATTACAATTTTGTGCCAATTTCTACTGTACAGTAAAATGACCGAGTCACATATATGTGTGTGTGTGTGTGTATACATGTATATATACACACACACATATATACATTCATCCATCGTGGTCTATCCTAAGAGACTGGATGTAGTTCCGTATGCCATACATTAGGGATCTCATTGCTTATCCATTCTAAATGTAATAGTTTGCATTTACTAATCCCAAACTCTTAGTCCATCTTACTCTCTCCTGCCTCTCCTTTGGCAACCACAAGTCTGTTCTCTATGCCTGTGAGTCTGTTTCTATTTTGTAGATAAGTTCATTTGTACCATATTTTAGATTCCACATATTAGTGATATCTATGGTATTTGTTTTTCTCTTTCTGACTTACTTTACTCAGTATGAGAGTCTCTAGTTGCCTCCATGTTGCTGCAAATTGCATTAGTTCATTCTTTTTAATGGCTGAGAAGTATTCCACTGTATATATGTACTACATCTTCTTAATCCACTCATATGTTAATGGACATTTGGGTTGTCTACATGTCTTGGCTACTGTGAATAGTGCTGCTGCAAATATACAGGTGCATATATCTTTTTGAATTGTAGTTTTATCTAGATACATGCCCAGGAGTGGGGTTGCTGGATCATATGGTGGGTCTGTATTCATTTTTCTGAGGAACCTCCATAGTATTCTCCGTAGTTTTCATACCATGTACAGCTTTTAAAAAATATTTTAAAGGATGCATTTGAACAATTTTTTTTTTAATGGCTGCACCTGTGGCATACGGAAGTTCCAAGGCTAGGGATTGAATCAGAGCTACAGCTGCTGGCCTATACCACAGGCACAGCAACATGGGATATCCATGTCTTCAACCTACACCACAGGCCAGGGATCCAACCCGCATCCTCATGGATACTAGTTGGATTTGTTTCTGCTGAGCCACAACAGGAATGCCTGAATAAAAAATTCTAATGTTCAAAAAATACTGTAAACTCCTTGACTACATGAAGGCCCTTCTGGCCTTACTGTGTTGCGATTATCCTCAGTACACAAATGTACTGTATAGGGTTGTGGGTATGGTATATCCCCCAAATCCTAATGCAGTGTGCTAAATGGACACAAAGCAACAAATCCACAAATGCTTCTGTCAAGATCACATTTTTCTGAAGTCTTTACTCACAAAAGTCAGATGTGGAGTCTGAGCAAAGAAACCTAGCACCCTCTCTGGTAATTGGTACCATGAAATCCCATGCTCATCAAGCCCATTGTCAAATCTTCCATTTATGACATGGCTATAAGAGTCAGAGACCCAAGTCATTTGTTATAGTAATTCACTAATTGACATTTTGGAGCCAAGACAACTAGCATGGCCAAAAAATCATTTCTGATGAGATCAGCAGCAGGAAAAATTGAAGCAATATCATTTTAGTAAATACCTAAATGAGGCTTACTCGTCAATATGTTTCAGATTCTTTCACAACTTCAACTCTAATGGGCAGAGGCCGGGTTTCCTTGAGATAGCATTTCAGTGAAACACTTTTTAATTCATTTTACACAGCTCTTATTAGATTTGTAAGGAGATACACACTGTATAAGCATTCCATGGTCACTTGAGAGGAGAGTAGTTATGTGACTCATTTAACTGGCAATTACCTGTTTAAAAAAAGAGACAAATATCCTGTGTCTGACAGAGACTATGCCTGGATGACATGAACCAAATGTTGAGACTGTTAAAAAAAAAATCCCACGCTGAGGTTGATTCTCAGCGCTTTCACAGAATTCACTGATCTTAGACTAGTTAAAAATAGATGCTTGATAGAACTGTTCTATATCTTGACATCTTAACTACAGTGATAGCTATATATATATATATATATATATATATATATATATATATATAAATATATAAAACCACACACACACATATTCACAAGTGCATAAAAAAATTGGTAAAATCTGAATAATGTTGACGGATTCCATCAATGTCTGTACCCTGTTTGTGATATTATACTATAGATTTTAAAGACATCACCACTGGGGGTGAAGGGTATGAAGTATCCTTCTGAATTATTTCTTACACCTGCATGTGGGTCCACAATTATCTCAAAATTAAAAAATAAAGAAGATAGTGGTTGCTAACAGCATATATTGATTTGTTCAATATCGTCAGCTCAGCCTGATCTGATGCCTTACTGTCATCATTCCAATTATATGTGCTATGAGATAAGGATGCACAGGTGAACTTCAATGAATAGAGCACCTTCTAAAAGATGTGAGTATTTCAAGAATACCATAGCTGTTGGTAGAATTTGGGTTAAGATGTAATTGTCTTTCCTTTTATCTCTCATGCATGGCTTGGAATTAGGAGTCAGAAGATCTGGAATGGCACCCAGCATTTATTTCTTAGGAGTGTAACATGGTATGATATGCTGGTGATTTTGTTCAGCTCTGAATCAGGTTGATGGAGATATTGGACAGATGGGCCATTTACTCTTCTCCTGAGACCATCCTTTTGGTAGGTTACATTAATGGTCATTATTCATGCCCTTTGCCAGGTAATATTGTAGACTGTTTTATGTGGGTAGAGATTTGTTCCTACCCTTTGACTCTGGGTTTGGCCTGGAGACTTGCTTTGGGCGATGGGTTGTAACAGACATAAGCAAGGAGAGGCTTGAAAAACACTTGTGTGGGTGAGCTTGTTTTCCTGCGATTATGCGATTAGAAGGGCAATGCTATGCCCAGATTAGCCTACTGACTCTCAGAGGAGGTTGGGAGAAATGTGGAGTAGAGCTAACCAGTTAAACCGCTCCCATCCAAACACATGCTGAATCGGAGTGCCTTGTTGACCTACAGACCCATGACTAGGCCCAGTCCAAAGCAGTGCTCAGATGGATACATGAGTGCTCATAACAATTGTTATTTGAATACATGGGCTTTGAAGTGGTTCTAAATGAAGCAGTAGTTGGTAACCACAAGAATTGGGGTAGATTATCTCCTGGGTTTCAGATAGGTGGCTGGTATATGGAAGATTGGGAGAAGGAGACAGTGGAAACTTAATATCACAAGTTTGGAATCAGAATACAAAGTATCAACTTGGTTACAGAAAATGGACAGATGCCAGTTACAATAGCTGGGGGAGTAAGTTCTGCTTAAGTCATGTTTGAGAACCTCTTTGAGGACCAGTTTGAGAGTGTAAAGATGATAACATGATGCTGATACACCTAAGCTTTTCAGTGAAAGGCATTTCACTAAGGACCAGGCAAGGCTGAGCCAATAGGAAGGATTAAATGGCCTTAGCCTTGGGGTCTATGGAGACAGGAGTCAAGAAGGTAGTATTGTTTCTTTTTAGATCAGAAAGCAGACTCTTTTATTTTCTGTAAAGAGTCATAATAGTGAATATGAAGGCTTTATGAGCTATGCAATCTCTGTCACAATTATCCAATATGTTTTCTATAGCACAAAAGCAGCCATAGGCAACATGTAAACAAATGACCATGATTGTGTTCCAATAAAACTTTATTTACAAGCAATAAATCTTTAGTTACAAGAGCAGTTAGTGGCAGAAATTGTCCCTCTAGCTGTAGTTGGTGTCCTGTTCCTCTGATCTTGTAAATGAATAAAACATTTAAAATTAATTCTTTATGAAAAAATTTAAGATAAAAATGGCAAATATACAGCATGTCTACCTGAAGTTTTCCCCTTAAGCCAAAAATATATATTACTAATCAATCCTGAAACATTATGCCTCAGTTTGTGAATAAACTGAATTTGTCACACCGCAGCAATACAGGTAGTAATTATCAACATACCATTTCTTATAAACAATGTAAAGGAAGCATAGTAAGAAATGCCTTCTAGTCTTAATTCAAAATATTCTCTTTTAGAATCCAGGGAAGAATACTACAATTTAAAAAAGTGACTGTGGATTTTAAGAGCCACTCTTTTGTCTTTTTTTGGTGGGGGGGTGGCGGGGGGGTGCACATCCATGGCATATGGAAGTTCACAGGCTAGGGGTCAAATCAAAGCTGCAACTCTCATCCACAGCCACAGCCATGCTAGATCCAAGCCACACCTGGGACCAACACCACAGCTCATGGCAACACATTTTTAACCCACTGAGCAAGGCCAGGGATCAAACCCACCTCCTCACGAATACTAGTCAGTTTCGTTACCATGATGGGAACTCTAAGAGAAACTCTTCTGACAACAAATTAGAGGTCATTATAGTGCAATAACACAATTTGTAAGAATTGTTTAAAGTTATATGCTGTCAATATGCTCATATTTGCTCTTGAAATTATGAGACTGCAGTTGAGGAGACAGTAGGGGATGCGAAGACCCATACTAGGTGCATCTCATTAAGGTAACACCTGAAGTCCAGAACTGTAAAAAAGGAAAGGTGGTAGGAGGGGGCATTGTCTGTAAAATAAGGTAGGTTTCATGCAGGATGTTTCATGCATTTAGCTAGACCTTCTAGTCAAGGAGAAATTGCAATGAGACAGGGTGGATGATAATCCTGGTAGCTTAGTCTCTGAATTCAAAAGAGGTAAATAGTGCCTTTGCCATAAAGCTGTGATGGCTACAGGTGGAAGAAGATTTTAGGGAAAACCGTAGACGTTGGAAGCTATTCTGAGAAAGTGTTTCAAAATTGAAAAGTATTTTCTTTTTAGGGTTCAACAAATCCAATATGCATTATTGATCATGGTTGTTTGATAGTTTCACTAGTACACTCAGCCTAAGTTATCAGGCATGTGTCGGCTTCCTGAGCCAAATGGTTTAATTTTGCTATCAATTCCAAGGTATCATAGCTTCTAGCCAAGGCCTCTTGCAAAAGGGGCCTGAATGAACTGCATCTGGTGTAACCAATAGGATGTGACACTGGCCTTCTGGACTAACAACGGGATTTCTTCCTTGCAGCCATTCTTTATGGAACCATCATCCCTTAGCAATGGCTTGTGAACAGCTTGATTCCCCATAGGCATTTTCTCAAGCAACCTCTCCCTCCACAGTCTGCAAAGAATTGTCAGACTGGAAAGTTTCAATTAATCACATAATTTGATCAGTCTGAAGCCTGCCAGACTGGGAAATTCTGAGACTGCCACCTGAGAAGAGGTGGTAGCGCTGGGTGTAATCTGTCAGGAAGTGGTTCAGGCATCAGCAGTACAGCCACTTAGTAGCACAAACTGAGCAAAACTGAACAAAGGATTGGGGGACTGCATGTAGGGTGAAATAATTGAATGCGTAGGGTCATTCTTGGGAAAGAGTTCCCTAAAAAGGCTTAGAAGAAGTGAAAAGTGTAGGGATATGACTTTTGAATACATCCACAGAATTTTGTGATCCTGTAATAACAGAAAGAGTATTTAAACATCAAGATGGGTGAGGTTGGAGTTCCCATTATTGCTCAGTGGCTAACAAATCCGACTAGGAACCATGAAGTTGCGGGTTCAATCCCTGGCTTTGCTCGGTAGGTTAAGGATCCGGCGTTGCCGTGAGCTGTGGTGTAGGTTGCAGACACGGCTTGGATCCCGTGTTGCTGTGGCTCTGGTGTAGGCCGGCAGCTACAACTCTGATTAGACCCCTAGCCTGGGAACATCCATATGCTGCGGGAGCGGCCCAAGAAATGGCAAAAAGACAAAAAAAAAATGGGTGAGGTTTCTTTTGCTGGGCTTAGTGATTGGGATAGCTGTGACTTGATTTGAATCTCCTGAACTCATGGTAACTGAAAGATTGAGATTTAGAAGGCAATTTCTGCTGATTGCCTTGAACAAGGATATACTTGAATTCCTATTTACCTTCACTGTTTCTTTAACACCCCTCTCCCATTAGCACCTGGCCCACCACCCCTCCCCTAAGGCACAGCTTTGAGGATGAGGATAAGCAAAGGAGAAGGGGCCCCTCTTCTCTTATCTTGTCTTCTGTTCCAAACCCTGATCACCTTGTCCAAAATGGCAGGTGGGACAGTCACATGTAAAGTTGAATCTACCCATGACTGGTGTCTGCAAATGACGCCATTGTCTTGTCCACTAAATCCCAAATGGAAACTATCTATCAAAAGTACCTACCCTTCTCAGTATTTTAGAACCTGATGTCTCCAGACAGAACTTGGAAGGGTTTCCAGGAAAAACACTCTGCTGATCTAATGTCTCAGTTCCTTTACTTCTAATATTATTCTCCCTCTTCTGAATCTTCTACCTAAGAGAGAGGATAGTACAGGGTGATGGAATGAAGAGTTAGGGGAAGAATAAAAAAGGAGTGAAGATCACACATGTATGAAGCTTCTGCAGGAGTCTTTGCAGATGAGAGCTGGATTTTATTTATCATAAAGGCTTTCGGTAATTATGTTCCTCATATGATTCTGGCACTTGTAGTCTGGCCAGCTAACAGAACATCTGTTTACTGAAAAGTGATGAAATATGCAAAGTACCACTGTTAATTGTGTTTCTACTCAGCCCTTTTCGTCTTCTCTCCAGACTGGAATCTCAGAAACTTTCCCAGTTCTTTTATTCAAAGGAAGTGACCATCAGGGGAAAGATGTGAAATCCACTGAGTCTGAATGAAAAACAAGAATGATTATTGTGAAATAATATACTTAATAATTTTTCTAAATTGAACCTATGTGTCTAGTTGACAACTGACTTAGTATAACCTAAATGCAAAACAATAAAGCTTGTCTAGGGAAGCTCATTGTAAAGTTTATTAATGCTTTTTTCCTCGGTCTGTATGCCTGTTGGTAAATCATTTATTTTTAGTGGTAGAGCCATTATAGACTGAATAACCTAAATTATGGTCCTTCTGTGTTATCGTGGGAATGGAACACAGAATATCTCCATCTGGCTACTCATAGTATGGATGCTTTGATGGGACGACCACTTTCTTTATGAGGAATTTTACCGTATAGAAATTTACAGGGAAAATGTCCTGTAAACTTAAAAATACCAAATATATTACATCCTTATTAATGATCATGTGGTCATTCTCTCTCTCTCTCAAATCCTCTAACTGTACATTTTAGCACAGTTGTAAACACAGTGTGTACATATGGTTTTGTGTTTTTGCCTTGCTCACCTAACAAACCACATGCATATTTCCATAATGGAATACACAATACAGTTTTAAAACCCACAGACGGTTCAACATATTGATGTATTTAGTGAATATTTTAATGCTGCTTCTCTGCTCTGAAGCTAATATTCCAACATCTGCCAATGGGAAGTAATTTTTAACTGAATTAAATATGTATGTACTTGCTTCCCAGGACACACAAGCCTGAAAGATGCAAAATAGAGTGTTTATACTTCTCATTAAGAATAGATATTGGCTCTGGGTGTACCTTTATAATTCTGGAACCCAAGCTACAAGTCCCTCGGTTATGATAGCGGAGTCGCTTTGATGATTCATGGGTATTCTTGGAAAGCCATGACAATTTCCCTCTTTGCCCCCATATGGCTCTCTGCCTGCTACACATTGAGAATCCTTGGGAAGTTTCTGTAGCCCCTTCAGTGCCTTTGCAGCTTTCTGGACATTGGTATCTCTTTCCTTGCTGTGGTCCTAGCTGCACTAACACATGGAAAGTTATTGTCCTGAAGCAGAGGAAGAAATCTCCATCCTCGATGAATTTATTTTGTTGGTCCTCAGCATAGGTCAGACTATTATCCGCTCACTCATTCATTCAAATGGGAACACACACTTCTGATGGCATTGGTCCCACGCCAGGCCCTAGGGATGCAACGGTGGCCTTGCAGACATGGTCCCTCCCTCATCCACGTCACTGATACCCGATCAGTATCTCCAGAGTGACACGGTACACTTTTTCTCCTACCACATGCCGTCTTTCCTCCTTAACATTTTCATTTAAAGTTTAAAGATGTCTCCAGAACGTCCTCTGAGCTTCATTTTTGAAAGTGTCAATGTACGTCCATTTGCTGTCTTGTCCATAGATGAACAGGGAATGCCTACAAAGATGCATGGAATAAGATCCTTTTTTGGAACCTCGTTACCCATGTATAGATCTTTGTACTTAAAAATGTATGTAAGGTATCTCAATTTGAATATAAGTAATGTAGATCTATGTGTTTCAGAGTGTTTCAGAAGTTAATATGTCTGCAGTATGCAAAAATGGCTAAAAAGAAGTGCTATAGAAATAAAATAGCTGTTCATATTCAGGACTTCTAAGGCTGGGGACAGTAGCCCAGCAACCACCAGCTATTACTTGAAGCATCTAAGTTATATGTGGATTGCTCAGTGAGGAGGTAGAGGGTGGTGGAGAAGAAGATGGCATGGGAAATCTACCATCGAAAATCCTCGGGGGGAAAGTCTCCCCATAAATGTCAGAAGGGTAAAATAGGAGAGGACTCGGTGATGTTCTTTCACTCAACATTTCATATAGTTTCTTGAGGGCAAAGAGGGAAGCCAAGATCTCTGCTCTCCTTAAAAGATCTCTTCATTCCTTTGTGTGATTTCTCCATATACCCAATTCACTAACTAGAGTGGGCATCAGAAGATTTTATGGATTGAGTCATGTGGGGCTTGATTTCTAGCTTTTGTCCTGGGCAGATGACCTTCTTAATTTCAGTTTCTTTACCAGTGAATATTCTTGGGTGGCTGTGGGGTGAGATCACTCAACCCTAACCATCTGATGTAGGTCTCTAGAACTTGCTCCTTTGAAGAAAGAATTAGGCAAAGAGACTGAGAGTAGTGAGGCAAGTAAATGTTTATTAAGAGAGAAAAGAGAGAATATAGGTGTGGAGAAAGCACAGGCAGGCTCCAGGCATGGGGGGAGGGGACAGAGAGATAGAGCCAGAACCAGACACACAGAAAGAACAAGAGAGGAAGGGAGTGACACATGCTCTGGAGGTCCTTTAAATCACTTGTATGAGGGCAGTCCTTCTGGGCTTCCTTTGGCCCATCATCTTGCTTCATCTGGCCTTGAGTATACATTTGGCCTGACTCAGGGCTCTCCCCTGTGTGTACATGGATTCTAGCTCAAGGGTCTCTGTGAAGTTGGTCTGGTGCCCCTCCCTTCTCTGACCCCCAAGGAATCTTTCTGTGAGTGTGTGGTTCTGTAGGTCTCCTTGACCTCAAGAATGAGAAATAGGTGGTCTCTATCTTTTATCCAAGTAGGACACAGCTCCTCCTTGCTCCTGCCATAATCTTTATCTTGAAGTTTTCTGTCCACAGGAAGCAGATTACAGTTCTGGGACCCATCTATCTCCTGCTTCATGAAGAGTAGCAGAATATACCACCCCAAAATATGAGGGTAGGAGTTCAGGATAGGCCATAGCGAAATGGGTCGCATTGGTGTGTTGATTGTTTTGAGCTTTAAGCACATGAAATACAGTAAATGCAGGGAGAGGCTCTCTCTGAATTTTCCTTACTTGCCTACAGTCAAATCCTCCAAAAGAAATGCAACTGTTGTAAATCCCTTCCCCAGGAGTTTCATCAACCAGGGAGAACTGACGTGTTATAGAAGAGGAGTCAGATGTCAATGCCCAGACACACATTTTGTCACCAACTGTCATATCTCCTCCTATCCATTCTTCTATGGGCCCATTTATCTTTCCTAAAACCACTCACTCCCCCCAAGAAGCCTAAATTCCTCCTCCCTTTCTCTAAGAAGATGGTAGTTAAGTCTAAATTTTAAGCCATCTTCTTGGGGAGCTTCTCATTTTGCCCTGGGCATTTCCCATGTGCTTGTTCTCTTGTTTCTCTGTCTTGTATTACAGGGTATTCAGCTAAAACCTCAGAAGGGCAAAGAGGAAATTATTTTTCCTCCAGTACAAGAGTCACAAGAGGTAAAATCCTGATCTTTCAGGTTATTGAGAACATATTTAAAAGTCTTCTCAACTTGCCCTGGCATATGATTAACCAGTTAATATAAGTTGATTCCTTCATTCTTGGTTCTCTGCCTTATTCCCTCTTTCTTTCCTTCTTTTCTTTCCAGCTTTTTTTTTTCTCCCTCTCCTTCTTAAGGAGTTTATAATCTCTTCCCAGATGTCAAAACTAATTGCAATGATAAACAGATTTTATATCCCATCAAGTTAAACATATATATTTACTTAAAGATTTCACAGAACAGCCTAACTTTTCAGAATTGGATAGAGAAATCAAGGTGACAGTCATGATAAAAACAACACAGTGTTCATGATAGTAACAATGAAACACAATATTTATAGGGCTTTACATGTATATCATCTCCTCTGATCTTTACTATAATCCTGTGACACAGGTTTTACAGTCACCTCTGCAAAGACTCAAAAAATTTAAGGTAGCTGCCAGAATAAAGCAACTAGGATGTGGTAAAGGTAGAATTTGAACTCTTCTAAGTCTAAAGCCTAGATTGATTCCCCTATACTATATTGCTCATGTTGGAAAATAATTGTGTGAACAGCAAGGTTTCCCTTATAAAAGCTACAAAAATTTATGCTGAAGCTTATGGGAGAAAAACTACAATACATTTCTTTAAGGTTTCTTTATAAAGTCCTGTAACATCCCTATTCTAGTCTATCTGGCTTTTCTAAAATGATGACTTCTGAAAGAATAATCTAGATTTTTATTTTATTTTATTTTTTTGGTCTCTTTAGGGCCACACCCACAGAATAAGACCCTTTCCAGGTTAGGGGTCAAATTGGAGCTGTAGGTACCAGTCTATGCCACAGCCACAGCAACACCAGATCAGAGCCTCATCTATGACCTTCACTGCAGCTCACTGCGATGCCAGATCCTTAACCCACTGAGCAAGGCCAAGGATTGAACCTGCATCCTCATGGATGCTAGTTGGGTTTGTTAGCACTGAGCCGCATGGAAACTCCCTAAACTAAAGGGAATTAAATCTTCATGTTGAAAAGATGATTTAATTATGAAGAGTGTTTATTTCATGCTTATTGAATAGCTATGTATGGAACTTTACGACATACATTAATTCCTTTTAGCTTACTTCACAAACCATTACAAATGACACTATTTGTTTTTTTCCATCTCAAATTGCCTTCTGCCAGCAAGGAAACCCTGCCAGTGGGATTCTGGTAATATACAACTACATGAGTGGGTTCCATGACTCTTGTGGTCATTGGTGATAAAGGCGGAGAGAAGAGCAATACATTCCCCAAAATGAAAGAACAAGAAAAGAAAGAAGGATTTTGACGTTAACAGGAGAACTGAGTGGAATAATTTGAATTCTGGTGAGAGAAGGGTTTTGTGCTCCCTTCTGCCACTCCCCGTCTTCACCTCCATACCTTCCACCTTCAGGAGTTTGATAGCCTCATTCAAATAAGCCACTGAAGTCAGTTATGAAGAAAGAATCTCACCACTGGTAGATCAAGGAATGGTTTGAGGTCCTACTACATCACAGGGAACTATATCCAATCTCTTGAGATAGAACATGATGGAAGATAGTATGAGAAAAAGAATGTGTATATATCCATGTGTGTTACTGAGGTCACCATGCTGAACAGCAGAAATTGACACAGCAGTATAAATCAACTGCAGTTTAATAAAAATAAAATCGAAAAAGGAAATGATCACCTTATCGGTGGTAAGAGAGAACAGATCCTATGGAGCAGTGAAAAATTCAGTGGAATTCAGGAAATTCAGCCAAGGTCATGAGCAAGAGATGGGCTGAAACAGTGATGCCGTGACTGGCAGCTTTAGAAAAGTCTCTTCTTGACTAGGACCCTCCTATGACTTGGGAGGGGTCTCCAAGTGGAGCTGGGGTTCCAGAGATGACAGGGCAGGGGGCCTTCAGGACAAAAACTCACATGATTATGAGCCTTGCATGTTATATTACTGGAAAGATTAAACTTAATTAATTAGATTGTAGTGGGCAAAATTAGATTATGTATTTTCCCAGCTATACAATAATGCGTTAATCCAGAGTGATAAGGTAAGTATAAAACAAGGCTTTACTGTAGATTTACTCTGTAGGTCTAAAGGCAGCTCTCTTGAACTGTGATACAAGTAAAAGTATGACACACATATTAAAAGCATATTCTTCAGAGATTGTGAAAATGAGTTCAATTTATGTGAAATGATGGAAAATGAAACCATCCAAATATCAGTATTCTCATTCTTCTCTGAGGCATAAAGTGCCACAGCTTAATAGGAAAGTTACAAATGAGCCCCAAAGGAGAAAAGAAGAAAATCTTGAGACACACAGAGCAAGCTTTATCTTTATTGTCACCCTGATAAAATTATAATCTATATTATATGTGGCCACCCATATTACAATCAGTGATGAGAAAGTGATGGTTAAGGATAAAGTTTAAAGATTGGCCTCACATTATTAACATCACCACTTCATTTTAATACACAAATATGAAATAATACAATTACCTTACAATCATTTGTAAAACCTAAAGTGTACCAAATAGCATATGTTCTTCGATACGCTGGAGAAAAGCAGGAAAGAGTTCCATTGGTAGACGTGTCTGTCTATATGCCAACCTATATCTTGTCTTGCCCATTACATTGTAACATATCTATAAAATCTCCATGGTAGCTTCTAGATACATATCTCTCTATGTGACTAAGTATTTTCCATTTGTCTCACATCATTGTTTTATTTTCTGCTTGGACTTGTCTTGTCAGATAACTACATTTTTGTGAAAATTATATTTGCATGTACATAAACACGTACATACACCTACACACTCAAATTTCCAAAGATTGAATAATTTAGGAAAAGCAGTTATGTAAGCAAGCAACCATTAGTGTGTGGCCTTTAGTGGTTCTGCTCAGCCATTGGTCAGCACGGCAGTGGGCTCTTCCCTCAAGAAAGGTAGTGGACTCTTCCCCCAATGTTAGAGAGTGACCATTGGCCCCTCCCCCTCCTCTTCCTCTGCGTAAAAGGAGCCTGAATTCCTACAGAGGGAAGATGGATTTTTGAGACACTAGCTGTCATCTCAGTCTGCTAGCTTTCTGATTAAACTCATCTTCAGATTTATCGGCCTATTGTGCATTGAGCAAAGTGAACTTGGGTTTGGTATCAGCTATAAGTTAGCACAAGTCAAGGTAAAGAAATAAGAGTGAAAGCATTAGATGAGGAATGATAATTGCACTGGAAAGATGGGATAAGATATTTTAAATATTCTGAGAGACCAGAAGCATGAGCAGAAAGGACAATGTTTTTCACCATTCTGTAGTTCTCATTTGATTAAAAAATAACTAAAAGACAAACATGTCCCTCTTTAGTCAACACAGGTATTCACTGGGTTGTATCTCATAGAGAGACACTGATGTTATGATTAAAAAGAGTCCTATGATCCTGAGGAAAAGATCTAAATACAAAGTGTACAGAAATATACATCCATTTCATTTAAAATCTCCAGTAAAATCCAAGGGACTGAGCTGGCAACATAACAAGTCTTGAATACTTTTATGAGGATGACATGACAGAAACTGCTCTCAGAGGTCAAGCAAAGGGGGCTCTGTTACTTAGTAAACTAGGAAAATGCTATGTTTCCATGTACTTTCATGTGCTTTTTCTCTCCTGCCACCCAGTCAAATTCTCTTGCCTTTAATACATTGACACCTATTCCCAGGGGTTATCTAACAATTACTTGAGTCCATATTTTGGGATTCTGCAGTGTTTGCATTTTAAGATTTGGCTCCATTATGAAAAGAGGACTTTGGCTTTGCTATGGAGGTGAGAGGCTTTCCCCATGGCTCCCTGTTTCTCAAGCTGTCTTCCCTTCCCAACCTGAGGACCTCGGTGATGTCAGTTGGGAGGCGTGTCAACCAGTGACGTGAAGATAAGCAAGGGGGACAGTTGCCCCATCCTGTCTGATTAAGTCCTTTTCTCAGGAACATTTTAAAAAATATATTTTTTAAAGATGCTTAACTACAATTTCCATAATATGGTTTGGGGATATTCACATGGGTTCAAAGATGGAGTGGATTCAGAATCACGAACCATTGTTAGCAGATTTTTATTAGCAGAAGAGATTTGTTTTAATGTCTGTAAATATCATAAGAAACTGAGTTTAAATGTGTCAACAATTATTTTAGTGCTGACCCTAAATTATTTAATGCTGGGCCACAATGTGTTTAAAAAATGGACATTGGAACAGGCAGTCTTGAGGTTCCTGCCCATTTGGTGTCATTTGCCATCTCTTCCACCATGGGCAAGTTTACCTAAGCCTCAGTTTCCTAATCAGTAAGCTGCAATAAATCTTTCCCTTCTTTATGAGGCTGTTGTGATAAATACTTTAGATAAGTTATATGAAGTGTTTAGCACTATGCCTTGAACGTAGTAACTGCTCCATGAAAATATTAATTACCACCCCCACCACCCTACTATGACTACCATTTGTTTTTATTTCATTATTATTGTTTCATACTCTTGCTCAAAAATACAGTAGAAATGTAGCATGCAAACTTTCTGATATGCAGCAGAATAAGTAAAAATTAGCATAAATATTTCCTTTTTCTTATGAGCTTTGCAGAGCAATCACCTGCTAATGAATGTAGAAAATCTTTTTAAAAAATGAGTTAAAAGTTTTAAGTAAAATTGAGGTTATTTTCATGTTCTCTGACAGTTAGAAACAATAAGAGCATTTAAATTTTTTTTTTATCCTAGAGAACTCCATTAAATCAACTAGCTTTGAAATATTTTATTTTTTAAAAATGCTAATTTGAAGATCTTAAAAAAGAACAAGATCTAAAAGCTATCAGATGGCAGAGACCAAAAGAAAGCTGGGCATAGTCTTCAGAAAAATATTTTATATACCCCACCCTTCATTTTCATCTATTTTTGGTTAAGTTTCCTTGGAGTTCTATCCTTGTGGGGTAATTGGACTATGTCTGAGAAGTAAGAAAATATTCTATGAAAACAAAACTTAAAGTTACCGAAGGTGTCTTTCCTGCCACATTCAAGAGAAGCTTGGCTTCTCAAATTGTTATTCAAGGATAGTCTGAATGATCACCTGGGACACTTGTTAAAATGTGGATGTCTAAACCCTAAGTAGGCCAGACTACATCAGAATAATGTCCCAATTATGTGCATTGTTAATAGTCTCCTTATAGGGTTTAAAAATCATTGAAGTAAACATTAGACAAATAAATATCTCTTCTGGATATTTTAGAGAAAATCATTTATTTTACTAGTATTATTTTTAGAAGAAACAAAATGATGGCCAAGTTGATTTATCATTGTTATTCATTTTTAGCTTTTATCATATCATTGAAGATGGTCCTGATACCTGATAACACCCAGTTCCTATCGTGGCTCAGCAGAAATGAATCTGACTAGTATCCATGAGGATGCAGGTTCGATCCCTGGCCTTGCTCAGGTGGTTAAGGATCCAGCATGGCTGTGAGCTGTGGTGTAGATTGCAGACGAGGCTTGGATCCCATCTTGCTGTGGCTGTGGCGTAGGCCGCTGGCTACAGCTCCAATTTGAACCCTAGCACCTGGAAACCTCCATATGCCATGGGTGTGGCCCTAAAAAGACAAAATTAAAAAAGATAAATATAATATAAAATAAAATAAAATAAAATAAAGTAAAATAAAATGAAATAAAATAAAATAAAATAAATTATCTTCTAAAAAACTCATCACAGCTCTAAATGTTGAGTGCAATGAACAGTAAGCATTTGAAGAAACGGATTTCGTGTGCATGGTCTATGTGGTTGTTTTTCTTTTGTGTGTCCATTTACACACCTTTACATATCTACTTAAGTGAAATATATTTAACTCAATCTATGAAATACATAGATTTCTTGAATACGTGAAAACAGCACTTAGTACATGTAGGAACCTCAAATGCACAGGAGAAGACAGGGAGAACATTGACTCTCTTTTAGCACAATTTTTAAATGAATTATTAAATGATACATTAAAACTGGTCTTCAAAGAGAATTTTTTTTGATATTCCCTATAGGCTGTAGCTCCTCTGCATTAGACGTATTCATGCAAATTGGAAAACATATTCTATGAAATCTGTGAGTAGCATTTTCAAAGGTGGTATTAGGAGAATCATTGAAAGAGGGGAAAGAAAGGCTGGATTTCAGAAAGATAAAAGGAAAAATACACATTAAAAATGGCCTAATAAAATTTGAATTTCAAAAAATGATTTCACACGTTTTCATCAGGGCATAAATTTAATAGATCACCACCAAGATGAAGTTGGGGTTTCTGCCAAATCTCTCTCATTTTTTTTTGCAATGGAAATTACAAAAGCTGAGAAGGAGGAAAAAGAGAGAGAAAGTGTGTGTGTGTCCATGTATGTGTGTGTGCGTGTGTAAAAATGTTAACTGTTAAATGTTAAATGGGGTCAAATGTTATAACCCCTCCTTTGCAGTAACAATTCTACTTGAAATTCTCTAATATGATAATGAAAAACTAAGCCTGAAAAAGGGCTTGAAAATAAAAAAGAATTCTGGGAAATGTGATTAGTTTACGTCTATCAATTTTTTTGAACCCTGCCATTAAAAAGAAAGTACTCAGAATACCATGTTTTAAATCAACAACATAGCCAAACAAAACAAAACAACATACATGTACACACACACACACACACACACACACACACACACACACACACACACTTTTCTTCTATAGAGTATCTATCTTCAAATAAAAGACAGCAGTTTCAGGGAACTGGAGATAGCTTTCCATTTTCAAATCTTGCATTATGCATCTCTGTTAAAATTCCAGAAATTTATTTGTCTAATATTCCTTAATTTCTCTCCTTCCTAATATTGGTTTCTACCCTTTGGACAGGCATTTGGATGGCAGCCAGTCAGCGCTTTAGAAGTAAGAAAGCTTGAAAATGACTGGAAATCACAATTTCTCCTTGTCACCAGAACAGAGGAAACCCTTGTGATCGGGTCAGCATTGCCTTCGCTGTCTTTTGTACTCTTGATTATTGAGGAATTTGTTCTCTACATCCCAGAGCTAGATGTGTGGTTTGCCTGATGGACCCAAAGCCACATGACCAACATTTCAGTTGTAAATAATCTTCATTCTATATGTAGGAACATAGAAGTTAGTGACTAATAACTACCATTTTCTGACTTCCGTCCCCCAATCTTTTGGCATGTTAGATTAATGTCTATTTTGGTTAGTCTCAGTTTTGAAACCCTGACAGTGAGAATGGACTTCTTTCTTCGTCCATCGTTGCTTTCTGGTGA
Source organism: Phacochoerus africanus (assembly GCF_016906955.1). Classification (NCBI taxonomy): domain Eukaryota; kingdom Metazoa; phylum Chordata; class Mammalia; order Artiodactyla; family Suidae; genus Phacochoerus; species Phacochoerus africanus. The sequence goes on from NC_062546.1 coordinate 188,295,219, forward strand.
AGAGTAAACTTAAATCTTTCTGAGATGGGCCCTTCATCAGTCCAATATATTGCCTAATTCTATCCCAGGGACAGTTCTAGGCCTTCTGATTCTTTCTGTGCTACTGCTTTTTGGAAGATTCCATCCTTTAGTTCAATATTAGGGTTTTCTTTCTAGTTTTCTTTCTAGATCTCACTACCTCATGGCAACCAAATGTAAGATCTCTTCTGTCATCTTGGAGATGTGATCTGGTTGATGTTTCATCAATGTCCAAATGAGGACCTGATTTTTTTAAGCTCTACCATTGACTGAATTTTACACAGTGCCATCCATTGTTGATCACCAAACGACTCCTACATTAACCTACTCTTCTCTTCTCACTGCTTGTGCTGCTTGTGTTAGCCTGTCTGAGTCTTCTTTCTTGTATGATAGCTCCATCTTCTTCCAGTTACCATCAAGTACCACACTCAGGTCTTTGGAAGCCCATAGCCACCTCCAATTCCTTCTCATTCTCCCATGGTGTCACCTTTAAATCCCACCGGCATGATCTGAACCAATTGAATTCAGGTAAGACTCTACTGCAGAGATTCTCCAGGATGACATGGATGTATAAGGATGTGAGAGAATCCATAGGGAGATAGATCATTTTATTAACACAAAGGAAAACCAAACAAAACAGTTTTTAGTAGTGTGTGGATAACGGTTTCTCATTATCAAAATGTTAATGTTCTTTTGGACACACATAGTACACAGGGCGTCCTATTACCACCACCACCGTCATCATCATACTGTAGCTTTATATTTGGGTTGTGCTTTCTTACTGCTGAAAGTTCTCTTATCCCTCTTCTTTATCCAACCTCACAACCACTCATTAGCTCTGGCATTTACTAGAATCCAGTCATTTCTTAAATGGGATTGTATCTATAATCAGCATATAAGGAAAAAAAATTGTGTAGAGTCAAAATTGCCCTCTAAAAATCTCTTTAAAAGTTCATGAAACTAGCATAGCTGATTTTGCGTTTATTTCACTTTCCTCATGAAGCCAAGCTGACTTGTTTTTTCTACTACATTGAAAAAAGTCATTATTTCTTTGGTTGAGCACTAGAAGTAGTGTATATTCAGTTGAGATTTTTCTTGTAGAAACATTATTATTATTGTTCTTATTATGTGTAGAATATACACAGTTGAATTTGCAGAAGTCAGATGTTTATATGACATAATGCCACCAAAGTTTTTCCATTTAAAGACAAGAACTATAGGCCAAGTAAGATTAAATAATTTGCCTAAATTTGCAGCTAGATAGTGAAAGAAATGAAAGGCATTATAAGTCAGGTTTCCCCATCCTAAATCAGGTTCTTTTTCTATTAAATGAAAGTTACCTAATTACATCCACCTATGAGAATTGACTGATTTATAGTGCTTCCCAGGTTTCCTGTGTCAAGTAGGATTCTGAAGCAGAGTCTAAGCTCAACAAGAAAAACTGAAAAAATGATTGGTCTGCTATGGACAAAGGTATTCAAAACTGACATACTTGCCTCATGTTAAGAATCAGGAATTGGAATTACTGTTGTGACTCAGAAGGTTAAAAACCCCACATAGTATCTGTAAGGATACTGATTTGATCCCCGGCCTCGCTCAGTTGGTTAAGGATCCTGCATTGCCACAAGTTTCGAGTTAGGTTGCAGATGCAGCTTAGATCTGGTGTTGCTGTGGCTGTGGCATAGGCCTGCAGCTGCAACTCTCATTCTCCCCCTAGCCTGGGGACTTCAAGGTGTGGACATAAAAAGAAAAAAAAAAAAGAACCATAAATTGTTCTTTCCTTTCTCAATCTATCTACACAGTCACTTGAAGATTTTAAATCTAAGAATTAGTCACATCTTTCCCGTATGGTCTCAGTTAAATGAAGACGATTAAAAAACAGGAGGAAACATTAACAGAAGAGATAATTGATTGACTAATTTTTAAGTGTATTTTTACGATAGACACATTCTTAAAGTATTCATTAACTAATGGAATTATGGCAGTGTGTGATTGCTGTCTCTCCAGAACAGGTTAAAAAGTGCATGGTCATAATAGCCTCTTGTCTCTCAAAGAGCTGAGAGGCAGCCCCAGCTCACTTGCCTTCACTGAGAAGGATCAAGGGTCTTATTGATATTCATGGTTCCATTCTACTAAATCTCAATAAGCTGCCTCACTTACGAGCTGCCCTAAAGGATGAGATGAAGAAAGAGGAGAAAATGCTGCCACTGCATTCGGGAAGAAGCCATTTAGACACAGTGTAGAATTAGGTTCATGATTCCTGGGGGACTTATCTTGACAAAAGTCATTCACTCAACTTCCTTCAAGGCTGCCAAAGACCAAGACCTGTCAGTTCTCCAAGTTTTTCTGGTACATGTCTTGCATGGTGGCCCCTCAGTGGGCAATGTGAAGGGAGAGCATGGGGGTAATCTCGTATAATTCCTCCTAGGAGTCTTTTTCCAGAGAACTAGCAGGAGTGGCCTCCCTTTTCATTCTGATATAAAACATCACTTTGCTCTAGTTTGATTGAAAATGAGGGCATCTGCGTTTGTAACAGAGAACAAACCTGACTCCATATTGCATCTATTTCTTTAACATTTGTGCTCTATCATCTATGCTTAGTCATGCTGGCCTGGCACCTTTTGTAGAAAAAATGTTGCCTGTAGCCTGAAATATACACTATAACTCTGACCTTTAAAGGTACAACACTTTTTCATTTCATATAGAGATAAAATTTGCAAAACAGAGAATAACATTTATCTTGGTAGAGGTTCACAGGACATTGACGTCAGACCTGCCTGGATAGTTGCAAGAACTAAGCATTCCTGCGCCAAGAAGTTTGCAATAACCAGCCACACCACCTCCCTTATTAGCATAAAAGAACCCTGAACTCCAATTCAGGTAAGATGGTTCTTTTAGGACCCTAGACCACCATCTTCTCAGCCGGCCAGCTTTCCAAATAAACTTGTGTCCTGATTTATTGACCTGTCATGCAGTAAGCAGTACAAGTTTGAACTTGGTAACATGTCTACTCCAGAACAGACTGTAGAGCATCCTAATCTTTTGCTGTGACCAGGGCCCTGATTTTAACTCAGCTCTGGGAAATTATTTTCTGCAATACATTTTACCCTGTTCAGGAATGCTACCCATTCTCTTTCACACTTGGGGAAAACACTGACTTCCTAGCATGACTAATTTCACTAAGGTTTCAGTGTCACCAATGGCAGGGTGCAGCAAGGAAACATTCTGATTCTTCAGAATTGGAGAAAACTTAGCCTTGAATCATAGACATTAACTCCCCCCAAATGCTCCTTGGTTATTCTGATTACCTGAGTTTTCTCTCTGCCCCTTTTCCTCCTTAGAGGTCATTGCATATTTCATGGCCCTCCATCCATTGTTTAAGACTTGTACACAGCTCTTTTACTGGGATATTCTACTGGGGCCCCATCCCACACTCCTTGGTTGCCATCTGGAGCTCCTAAATTCCAAATTCCACTACTTTACTATACAGATATATTTAACAGGGAGTCCCCATCACAAATCAGGCTCTGTACTCTGTACTTGAATATCCAAATTACACATGAAAAACTTTTCCATCTCAAAGCACCTGCCTTTGGATATCACATATCCTTAGGGTGCGGAACTGTGGCAAGTTTTTGTTTGTTTTAATAGTAATTGTTTCTATTCCTGAGAGAGACAGAAACAGAAAGATAGAGACAGACAGACAGACAGACAGTCATGGAAAAAACTAATGTGCATTGAGTGTCTGCTAAGTGCTTGGCATAATACCGGGAACTTTTAAATGGTTTTATTATTTAAATAATATACTACATTGACCTCTTTTGAGGGTGTGTCACCAGCATTCCAGCACATGAGCACTGAATTCAGACTGATCAATTTCAAATTCCAGCTCCACTTTCTATAAGATTTTAAGTAAGTTATTTATCATTTCAGAGTGTTATTTGTAAAGTGGAGATGACAACAATCCATGAACCAAAGGCTTCTTGTGAGAATTAAATGAGATACTTTGTAAAAGAAAAGCACAAAGAGCCTCTGTTACCACTGCTGCTGCTGTCATGATGATGGTGATGACAAGGCTGATAAGGATGAGAATAATTATATTGGTAATGGTTTATCCACAGTCTAGGTAGGGAGACAGAATACACACAGTGGTCCTTAGAAAAGGGGGTAAAAGGACCAAAGAGAAATAGTCTATGTAAAATAGAAGCCAGTGATTGGAATGAAAAGAGGAAGTGGCCATGAGCCAACTAATGCAGGAAATTTCCAGAAGCTGAAAAAGACAAAGAAATGGGTTCTTCCTGAAACCTCCAGAGGGAATGTCACTTAGCTAACATTCTGGTTTTAGCCTTCAGATCACCCAAACTGTAACAAATTTCTACTTTTTTTATGGCCACACCCGTGGCACATGGAAGTTTCTGGACCAAGGACTGAATTCGAGCCACAGCTGCAACCTACGTTACAGTTGCAGCAACGTCAGGTCCTTTAACTCAATGCACAGGGCCAGGGAGCCAACCTGCACCTCTGCAGCAACCTGAGCCACTGTAGTTAGAATCTTAACCCACTGGGCCATAGCTGGAACTCATAAATTAGCACTATTGTAAGTCACTAAGTTGATGGTACTTTGTTATAGAAGCAATAGGTATTTGATACAAGATCCATCTTTATTGTGCATGCATCAATATTTGTTCCTTTTTATTGCTGAATAATCTTCCAAAGTGTTAAGGTGCCACACAGCTTGTTTAATCATTTACCTATTGAAGGATATCTGGGTCATATCCAGTTACTAGCTATTTTGAATAAACCTGTTCTGAACATTTGTTTGCAGGCTTTTGAGTGAATCTATGTTTTTATTTCTCTGAAGTAATATTCAAGAGTTCAATTACTAGGTCCTATGATAAGTACATGTTCAGCTTTGTAAAACACTGCCAAATATTTCCCCTACCCCCCTTTTTTTTTGAGGTAATCAAATTGCAAGACTAGACTAAAAATGCCTTTGACCATTTGAACTTAACATTTACTTTGAGCCTCAGAGTTGCATAAGCAGGAAACAGGACCGATTTCTATATTGTCCTCATGAGTTATATACTTGCTAAACATTTCAGATTTAATGTAGAAGATGAAGGAGAAGAAAGAATCTCTAGTAGGGCTAAGGACAAAGAAAAAAGAATCACTCGTAGTCCCCCCAAAGAGCAGAACTGGAGTCTAAGCAAGCAACTACTCCACTGTAGGGCAGAGGAACTTTATAATACCTGCCCAGAGTGATTTGATTGTTGTTTTGAAGAAGTGACTGGTACGTACCTCCCATTTTCCCTTTTCTGAATGGACTTGTTTATTGCAGTTATTCTATTCACATTCCTCCATACTGACAAGGGAGGTGAGGATGGAAGGAAGCATATGAGTTGTCTTTTTAATTCATAAATCACTGCATGACCTAATGCAGAGGAATGCCTATCTCTTAGAATAGAATCCCGATTTTTTTTTTATTTTCCCACTGTATAGCAAGGGGTTCAGGTTATCCTTACATGTATACATTACAATTACATTTTTCCCCCAGCCTTTCTTCTGTTGCAACAGGAGTATCTAGACAAAGTTCTCAATGCTATTCAGCAGGATCTCCTTGTAAATCTATTCTAAGTTGTGTCTGATAAGCCCAAGCCCCCCATCCCTCCCACTCCCTCCCCCTCCCATCAGGCAGCCACAAGTCTCTTCTCCAAATCCATGATTTTCTTTTCTGAGGAGATGTTCATTTGTGCTGGATATTAGATTCCAGTTATGAGTGATATCATATGGTATTTGTATTTGTCTTTCTGGCTCATTTCACTCAGTATGAGATTCTCTAGCTCCACCCATGTTGCTGCAAATAGCATGATGTCATTCTTTTTTATGGCCGAGTAGTATTCCATTGTGTATCTATACCACCACTTCCGAATCCAATCATCTGTGGATGGACATTTGGGTTGTTTCCTTGTCTTGGCTATTGTGAATAGTGCTGCAATGAACATGCGGGTGCACGTGTCTCTCTTAAGTAGAGTTTTGTCCGGATAGATGCCCAAGAGTGGGATTGCGGGGTCATATGGAAGTTCTATGTATAGATTTTTAAGGTATCTCCAAACTGTTCTCCATAGTGGCTGTACCAGTTTACATTCCCGCCAACAGTGCAGGAGGGTTCCCTTTTCTCCACAGCCCCTCCAGCACTTGCTATTTGTGGATTTATGAATGATGGCCATTCTGACTGGTGTGAGGTGATATCTCATGGTAGTTTTGATTTGCATTTCTCTTAGAACCAGCGATGTTGAGCATTTTTTCATGTGTTTGTTGGACATCTGTATATCTTCTTTGGAGAAATGTCTATTCAGGTCTTTTGCCCATTTTTCCATTGATTGATTGGTTTTTTTGCTGTTGGGTTGTATAAGTTGTTTATATATAGAATCCCGATTTTGATCCGAATTTCCCACAAGGTAGGACTTTGGTTTGTTTTGTTTGGGAGAATGGTAAAATGTATTGTGTGTGTGAGAACAATGGAATAGACGTTTGGTAAATGCTAAATAACGCTCAGCAAGTGCTAAATGTTGACAAAACACATTTTTCCCTTTCCTCTGGTATTTTATTTTCTTCCAGAAGTCTAAATTTCCCAACTTCTTTTAGTTAAGTGTGCCAATGGAAACCGTCAGTCAAAGCAGTGTGGGCATATGCCACTTCCAGGAACTTCCATAGAAACCTCCCACATGTGGTCTTCCATTCTCCTTCCACTTCCACAGGAGAAAACTTTAAAGACCTAAAGGATGGCAGAGTCTAAACATAGAAAGAATCTTGACATGGAAAAAGCTCCTATTGGCCAAGTGGGGATCCAGCTAACCAGCCAGTTAATCTGTGATATAATGGAGGAATAAGCTTTCACTTCTTAAAATTCTGATAATCTGGGATTTATCTATTAATAAGAGTAAGCTGATACACTTATCTAATTCCATAAATTTAGTATCTCCTCACAATTATATTTTCCAGAGTTTGCATAGAAGCTCTACTTATTCTTCAGGTTAAAAAAGTTTCTTTCTATTTCTGTTTTTCTAAGTGTTCTTAACGTAATAATTTTATCAAGTTTTTTTTTCTGCAGTAAATAATATATTTTCCTTCTATCCAGTACTATAGTGAATTGCACTACAAATGTTCTGTTGTTAAGCTACCCTCATATTCCTTAAATAAAGCCTATTTGTTTTATATACACTGCTGCATTTAGTTTTTGTTTGTGATATTTGTGTCTATATTTATAATATTCCTTGATGCTTTCAATGGGATTAGTCTGCATGCATGTCAAGTCAGATGTAGTATGCTTATGTGAGAAACTCATCCATATGCAACAGTGTTTCATTCTGAATCAACCCTCTTCTGTATTCCTTGCTCCCTTGTCCCCGAGCTTTTCCAAGTCTTGCCTTATCTCTTGCTTTGATGACCTATTTTGTTCTACATTTTCTGACTTGCCAAGCTTATGCTGCTCAGTTTTATGCTCAGCTACACATATTCAAAACGCTCTTGGCTTCGAATAAGAAAGAGCCCTACCTCTAGACTCAGTCCCACAAAACCCACAACATTGAGACACATGGAGGGATGAATGTTAGAATCAAACAGGACTGCTTGATATTTGTCTAATGCTCTTTACATGTCACTAGTCTCTCAGGATTTACATGTATTCCTCCTGCTACCTAGAATAGCTTTCTATCTCATCTCTGCATTTCTAAATTCTATCATTTCTCACTCAAATGTTTCTCACTCAAATGTTATCTCCTCCATGAAACATTTCCTCATAACTTCCATAACACTGGATTTTTCTTGGAAGAGTTTATGCTAATTATTTAGTTATCATTTGCTGTAAAACATTATCTCAAAACCTACTAACTTAAAATGACAAAATTTATCATCTCACAGTCTCTATGAGTCAGGGATTCAGGAGAGGCCTAAGATGGTTCTGTCTTGGAGTCTCTCAGGAAATTGCCATTAAGGAGTAGACTTGCCTGGATCTAGAGGATTGGTTTCCACAATGGCTCCCTCATGTGCCTGGCTGATCCATGCTGGCTGTTGACAGGAGCCTCAGTTTCTTTCTCCATGACCTTTATATAGGGCTGTTTGAGTGTCTTTACAACATACAACTGGCTTCCTCCAGAGCAAGTGGTCCAAGAGCAAGGCAGAACTGCAGTGCCCTTTATGGCTAAGCCTCAGAAGTCACATACTGATACCTCCTCTTTAACTTATTGGTAATACAGACAGCCACTGTTCAGTATGGAAGAACACTGTAGAAAGTTGCAAAAACCAAGAAGTAGAGCCCATTGGAGGCCATCTTGAAAGTGAGAACTATACTTTCTGGTTTGTGTAATGATTATTTTTGTTTATATCCTGTTATCTCTAGGGGGAAACTTTATTTTGGGACTCTTTTCCCCCATATTTTTATCTCTTACATACAGCAGATTCAAAATTCATGTCTAATGAGAGAACTGATAAACAGAAAGACAATGCTAGGAAATCTAGATGGGTATCATAGAGATTAATATTACTCTTATTGAGTGGTACCATCCAGACAGACAGCTCTTAGTCACAGTTTTTAGAACAGGAGCAGAAGTGTCTGTCTGAAAACTATTGTAACTGTAAAGACAGAGCAACTGGCCTTTGGTATTTGACTTCCCCTTAATAAGTTTCATATGTATCATTCAAAAAAATATGTGTATTCTAGGGAAAGTGGTCCATCTTTGAAATGTGGCATGCTTAGAAAAGCTTTTGTCATATCGAGGTAACTACCATAAATAAACAAAATACTTTCCTTTATGGAAAAGATCAATGTCAATTTAGTTTAATAGGTCACGTTTTTATTTTTCACCAATTTTATGCTGGTTTTTATGCTTTGTGCTAGAATTAAAAAAAAAAGAAACCCTAAAACTAAAACATTAAGTCATTCCTCTTACTGTAAAGGAATTCATAATACATTCTAGTACCTATAAAATGAAAATGATGAAGAATTTATAGAATTAAGCCATAAAAGGAAAATACTGAAGTTTTAACATATTCGGTTATCCAGAAAAGCAAACCCATTTTGGTTTTGTTAATAGCACTGAAATTTGCATGCCACTCTTTCAATTAAAGTAGTTGAGTACACATGTTGTTCACTTCATGTCTATATATTTCCTCTGGGAACAAGTCGAGCTTTATGATAAAGCATAATGAAAATAATTTATATGTAAAACAATAAACCCAATTCTCTAACCTAGAATGTTTCAAATGAGGTATTTTCACATCACTATCTCAGAGTCTCTCTGGGAGAGTGGTACTGATTAAATTGTTGATTACTAGGACTCACCTCAAAACTACAAATGAATTTCCTAGGGGGAGGCCAGAACAATTTTCATCAATTATTCAGGTAATAATTATACACATTTTGGAAATAAGTTCTCCAATAGCAGAAGTCAGTGTACTACAAATTATGGGGGAGAACTTCTGAGATTTATGTACAGAACACACAGGATAGAAAAACCTCTGCCTGTGACCTACCAAGTGCCTAGAGAGTGTGAAAAGTTCCAACACACTTCCCTCTTGACCTTGTGATATGAATTCTCTCCTCATCCAGAGGTCATGGCCTGAGAATAGAATAATATTGGCTATAACCAGATGGGTCAGAATGTTTCTACCTAGCCTGGGACAAGAAAAAAGAGAGAGTTGAGTGTTGGTTTTTTCTCTCTGCAGGTTTACCAAGCCATTATTGCAATAAGTGTGTGTTTGGAGCAGAGTCAAAGCTTTCTGCTACTGAAGAAATCCTATCCCTTTTCCTCATTTTCTGGAAAGGAGAGATGGTAGAGTAAAGTTTAAAAAGGAGGAAAAGGAAAGGAAAAAACAAGAAAAGCAATGCTATGGAGCCACTTGCACACACTCCCTCACAAACATAATATTGAAGGTGACCAAATTTATGCAGGTCTCTCCCATACTACAAAATTTTCTTCCAATTTTGGGAAGTGGTAGAGGAGAATTGAAGAGGCCGTGGTCATCCACTCTCCCACCCAGAAGGTCTTTGTTGAAGAGTTACATTCATAAAAGAGCTTTCAAAACTGCTTCCTTCTAAAAATTATGTCTTTTTTTTTTCCAAATGTCCATCGACAGAAGATTGGATTAGGAACATGTGGTATATATACACAATGGAATACTACTCAGCCATAAAAAAAAGAATAAAAGAATGCCATTTGCAGCAACGTGGATGAAACTAGAGACTCTCATACTGAGTGAGGTAAATCAGAAAGAGAAAGACAAATACCATAGGATATCAGTCATATCTGGTATCTAAAATATAGCACAAACGAACCTTTCCACAGAAAAGAAAATCATAGACTTGGAGAATAGACTTGTGGTTGCCCAGGGGAGGGGGAGGGAGTGGGAGGGATTGGGAGCTTGGGGTTAATGGATGTAGACTATTGCTTTTGGAATGGATTAAGAATGAGATCCTGCTGTGTAGCACTGAGAATACCTCTAGATACTTACAATGGAGCACAACAATGGGAGAAAAAATTATGTTACATGTATGTGTAACTGGGTCCCCATGCTGTACAGTGGGGAAAAAAAAGTGTGTTGGGGGAAATACCAATAAAAAATAAATTTAAAAAATGAAAAGAATGCTTCTAGATTGTCAAAGCATTGCCTTGTTCCATTTCACTGAGCAACTGATATATGTGCACACAGGTTATAAAGACACCAGAAACAAGCTTAAGGGAGAAAAAGATCCCTTTACTTGTTTTTCAAATAATTTATATTGAATTTTCAACCATCCTGCCTTTAGCATCATTTTAATGACTACAAAGCCATTGCTAGTCAGGATAACTTGTGGGGAAAGAATGCACTCTCAAATCTCAGTGATGTAACAAGTTTGATTCTCTCATATCAAGCCATGCAGGGATTCAAGGCTAATATGATTCTATTTCCAGGAAACAAGAACTATGTATCTTGTCATTAAGTTTCCACCCAGAAGTGGAATGCATTTCATGGGCCAAAGTGTCACCTGACTTCCAGAGAGAGGGGAGCACAATACAACTATGTTCCAGAATAAAGAAAGTGAGAGATATTTGGTAACCAGCACTAATGCCTACAATAAGCCCAAACCAAACTTAATATCCTCCTTTGCCAAGAATCAAGATTCCTGCCATGAAGCACTTTTAATTTTCCTTTTTCTTATTTTTAATTTCCCATAGATAATGAACCATTGATAGGCATCTATTCAATTTTATTTAATGTATACTCCTACATCCTATTATTCTTCTCCTATTTGGTTCACCATTCTTATGCAGATGCATATCAATAGCTCCTACCATTGTGGTTTTGTTAAATATTCCCTGTACTTCTTTCTCATATTTGTGTGATATATATTTCATACTTCTTATAGCTTGGTTTGTGGACTGTGCCCTCATAGATAGAGCAGGAGTTAATCATATGAAGACATAAGACAGGTAGGTAGAATAAAGGGGTGCACTGTAGACAGGAAAAAACCTGCCTTTAAGCCCACTGATTGGAAACAACATGGAGCTTGTACCAAGTATTACAAGCTCTTTGCTTGTTGGGCAAAGAATGGTGAGAAATGAGACTAGAAGGCTAGATAAGGACTTGAGTCATGGTGTACCTTTTATGCCTTTCTTATTCCTGAGATGATTATGGTGATGAAGAAAATTAAATACAATAACTCTCAACAAACATGCTTGGAAAATGACATAAGAATTGAAGTCATTTTGAAATTAAAGAAAACAAAGAATGTATTCAACCAAAATGACTTTAATCTCACTTGTGGAGCCACTGATATTACAGAAATTACTATTGGCATGGGGTTGTTACTCTAGAAGCACTGAAAACCACGATCTGGTGGAAAGACTGGGCACGTGAAAATTCATGCCCTATTCCTGCTTTTTGTCATTAAATAGTTCTATAGCTTTAGATGGCTCAAATAACCTTTGTGTCTCAGTTTCTTCATAAATAAGATTGATATTTTCATACTTTTCTTACTTTTCTTATTTAATGCATAAGGTTATGACATAATGGGTATGTAAAGGTCCCATGAAAAATGATTAAAAATTAGCATAAATAATTAAGGTATTCTTGATCCCCATGATAAACAATTCATAGGACATGCCATCAATATTCAAAGTAATAAAAATCTGACATTTAGTTCAGGTCTTCAGTACTGATGGAATAGTCTATTAGATTTTTTTTACAATAAACTCCATCAAGATTATTATCACTTCTTTAATAAAAAATGCAATATTTGAAGATCAAGCCTCTTAAAAACTAAACTAACATAAACCAGACCAAATTTTAAACAGTTCTTTTAGACAAACATATGTAAATATAATTTTTTTCTTTTTTAAATTTATTTTTTAATGAGCTTTACTTTTTCCATTATAGTTGGTTTACAGTGTTCCATCAACTTTCTACTTAAAGCAAAGTGACCCTGTCACACACACACACGCACACACATATATATATTCTTTTTTTCACATTATCAAATGATTTATATAAAAAAGTTTCATCATTACCAGTTGCTTAAGCTTTCATTTAAAATCTCATCAAAGTAATTAGGATGATCACTTCTGATTCCAGAGAATGTCATTTTGTAAACTATTGCAATTTTTCATTTATTATAACTGTTGACCTCTTGACCAATCAGAACATGTCCTATCAGTTTAATTATTCCTCAAGAATCCCATTTGCTTTGTCAATAATCAAAATAAATGCCATTAGTTATGAACTTTTATGGGCTGTTTAATGAAGATTATGCTAATTTGAGAGTTAAACCACTACTACATGTCTCTTTTGAAACTGATCCTCATAATCCTCAATGGGATGAGAATCTTGTGGACCAAAGGTACTAGGAAGTGTAGGTCATTTAAATAAACCTTAAAGAAGTGGAATCATCAGATCTCTCCATAAAATCCATTGCAAAGGAGAAGGCTTTTCTTTCCTTTTTAAACAAAATACAAATCATTTGCTAGATATATATGTATTGTAGGTGTTTCTCTCAGTATGAGGCCTTTTATGTTTTCCTAATACTGCTTTTGTTTTTGATGTGGAGAATTGTTTAATTTTGGAGAAGTCCATACAATCTTTATTTTATTATAAGTAGTAATTTTTCTCTCTCCTTTTTTTTTTTTTTCTTAACATAAGATTTTAAAGAGAGTCTTATCTTTTCAGGAAGTTTTGCTTTTATATCTAGGTCTATGATGCAACTTTCAAAAAATTGGTGTTTGATGTGAAGTAGAGATTGACATTCATACTTTTCTATTCATTTATCTAGTCATTCCAATATCGTTTGATTAAAAACATTTTTTTCAGTGTTAAATGCCCTGAAACCTTGTGAAAATCAATTTTTATATTTGTGAATCTATTTCTGAACTCTATGCTCTTCTATTGTTCTATTGGCCTATCCACATGCCAAAACCAACTGCCATTGTAATTTTATGGCAAATCTTGTAATTAGGTGGTATAAGTCCTCCATTTTCCCTCCTTTTTCCAGATTGCTTTGGCTTTTCTAAGTCCTTTGTACTTCCATATGAATTTTGGAATTAACTTGCCAATTTAATAAAAATTCCTGCTGGGTTTTTGGTTGAGATTGCATTAAATCTACAGATCCATTTGGTGAGAATTGATATTTTAACCCTTAACAATATTGAGTCTCTTGTACACACTAGAGGGTCCAGACCTCCACTGTCTTCCAGTCTTACACAAACTTTCATATTTCCATTAAGCTCTCAGCCCTATAGAAAACACTCTCTCCTTGGCCTTATGGGTTCAGTCCCTATCTATGTAGGCACAGCTCAACACCCAGCCAAGAATTCAAAGGAAACTCTCATGCAGATCATGGGTTATACCTTCTCCTTAGCTCTTTCTTCTATGATAACCATGCTCCACCGTTTCCATCTCCTTCATCAACACTGTGCTCCAATTCCAACATTCTCAGCCCTGTCTGGGGTCCACCTCTGTGTGCAGCAGTTTGGAATGTATTCCTTGGAAGAAAGCTGGACAAACAAATATGGTACCAATCTTGTATTTTTTTCCTTTTCTGAAAGATCACAATCCTATGTTGCTACTTGTTTAATATATGGAAAGAGTTGCCTTGGAAGTCGTCCAATTTTGTGATTGTTTATAGTGAGAAGGCTGGTCTGGTATCATCACCAGGGCAAGTAGCAGAATTATTACAATTTATGGTTTTAAGGAGTCAAACATTGAACTTGAAATTTCTGAATTTCAAAAGGCATTACTGTATGCCTTGGTGTGTGTGGGGGGTAGTTAAAGGGTAAATCTCCATAGTTTTGAAGTTCAAAAAAGGCTTGCTGGAGCAATTGATTTTAAATGTAGACCTGAAAATTGAAGCGGAATCAGGCAATCAAAAGAGTGGGAGAGAGTTAAAGTGCTCTGTTTTTTTAATTTTGAAGTGTGAAGTCTATGATCAGATGCTATTGCCAAGGAATCAGTGGGTAAGTTTCAAGCATGTATGAAAACACCATTATATTCCTTTGAATATCGTTCTCTCTATGAGCCACCACTTGCGTCTGGATGGAAGGACATGCCTTAGACTGCTAGAGCTCCCAGTAAATGAAATTTAAATGGGATTTATATTTATGGATACCTTCTATCTCAAAACATGTTATGCCATAGTATCTATATCATTCGGTATTCCATTTTAAGCTGTTATTTTTCCCAGATATCACTATCTGGGGAAAGTACATGAAAAATGTACTTTTAAACTAGAGTTAACTGAGTGGCTTTTCTATGTTCAAACTTTCTCAGAGAACTTCCATATGTAATTTGTTTCAAAAATATAGGAATCTCATGTTAATTTTCTCCTCTACTTAAAAAAAACCCTTGAAAATGTATTCATAAATTAAACTGAACCCATCATCTATCCTATTATATAAATGGCAAATGAGCTGGTTTATAATCTCTGTTTTTTTTTTTTTTTTTGGCCTGTACCCCCAGCGTATGGAAGTTCCCAGGATAGGGGTCTAATTGGAGCTGCAGCTGCTGGTCTATACCGTAACCACAGCAACACGGGATCCAAGCCTTGTCTGTGACCTACACAGCTCACGGCAATGCCAGATCCTTAACTGAGTGAGGCCAGGCATTGAACCTGAATCCTCATGGATTCTATTCGGTTTTGTAACTGCTGAGCCACAATGAGAACTCCTGATCTCCGCCTTAGTTTGTCCACTGGAAGCTGGCCCAAGAGCAACAGAGGAAATCCCTCTCCATCATCTCAATTTCAGTTATGCATTGTTGTAGCTCTCTAAGAACATAAAAGACTTACACATAGTCTACCTGGGGTTTACTTTTTTCTTATGTTTAGTAACATAAAAGATTAGTACATTTTTCTTGATAAACTCATCCATCTATTGAGAATTTAAATCACATTAGGAATTCCTGTTTTCAATTAAATTTCACTCTCTGTGCCCTTCAAACACCAGGAGGGAGAGTATCAGACAAAAGGAAAAGTTATTAGCCAAGAATGTAATCTCAATATGTCTCATTATTCCATCGTTTTTAGTGTCTCTCTCCTCTTTTGCACCTTAGAGACCGTAGTCAAGCTACATTTACACTTGCAATCTTACAGTCTATTTTAGATGTGTAGTTAGACCAGCTCTTTAAAATATTCCGTTCACTGTGCAATCATCTATATTTATAGTGCTCTGGAGAATAACTCCTACTAGAGGCATTAAACTTATGGACTCAGGTCAGACTCCAGACCACGGTGTTTGAGGTCAGAATGTACAAAAATATTTGGTCATTTTTGCTTGTTTTTGAACATGTACTTACTGGCTGAAATATCAGCAAACCTGATTTCAAGTCAAAAGATAAAAAGTAGGATTTATTCTCTATGTGAATGCATGTAACCATTCACGAGAAATTTTAATAAAACTCTCAGGGCTGGGAATTTGACAGAAGGAAGCTTAGTTATTTAGATAATTTTAATGTAATTTTCAAAACTAAATAAAGGCCTTTACATTTTATTTTAGAAGAGAATTATATTTACAGAAAAATTGCAAAAATTGTAGGGTTCCCATCTACCTCAGACCCAATTTTTCCTGTTATTAACAGGTTGCATATGGTAATGAGCTAATTAATGAGCTAATATGTCACAATTAATGACCTAATATGAATATACATCATCAATTAGAGTTGGCATTTTATGTGGACTTACTTAGATTTATCTAATGTCCCTTTTCTGTTCCAGGATCCCACAGAGGACACTGAATTTATCTAGTCATCATGTCTACTTAGACTTTTCTTGGCAATGACAGTTTTTCACATTTCCTTTGTTTTCATTGACCATGTTGGGTTTGAAGAGTACTTGTCAGGTGTTTTGAAGACTACCCCTCAACTGCTTTTGTCTGATGTTTTTATCATGAGTAGGCTGTTCCTATGGGTTTTGAGGAGGAAGACCACAAAGCTCAAGTGTCCCTCTCGTCACATCAGGTCAAGGCTATATACTAACAATATGAGTTACTGCTGTTGATGTTGATGGCCTGGCTGAGGTGTGACAGGTTTCTCCACTTTAAAGTCATTTTCTTTAGTTCCCTTCCCACACTGTCCTCTTTGGAAGGATGTCACTATGTGCAGTCCACACTAAAGATATGGGGTATTACTCTTACCTCCTGGTGGGCAGAGTATCTACGTAAATAATTTGAAACTCTTCTGTATGGAAGGTTCCTCTATTATTTCTTAGCTGTTTATGCAGTAATTTATATCAATATGACTCATGGATATTTATTTATACTTGAGTTATTATCAAATACAACTTGATTTTGTTTCTCAAATTATTCTAGCTTTGTCCATTTGGAGTTCTTTAACTTGGCTCCTGTATACCATTGGCATACCCCTGTCATTGAGGTGTTGGTTTGCTTCTTTTTTGTTGAAATACAATGGAGAAAAGAAATGTTAGGAAAAAAATTCAAGTAAAGATGTTGGGAAAATACATGCATGAGTGATTTTTTTCCCTGAATATTAGAGTTTCATCATGACACCAACAGTAGATTGCCACTACAATGGTTCCAAAATTATGAAAAATGTCAATGACATTTCTAAGAAATACAGGTTTTAGAAAATATTGGTAAGTGACAGAATCAGGAATGTCCCCTGGTTTCTGACCCTTGAGCCTTCCCCCTGAACCTCTTCACTCTACTATCTTGTACATGGTATGTATTGATAAGGTACTCATCAAGCCGATCTCAATGAGATTTGACATAATGAAGGACTTAGGTGCAAAGTGTTATGGGAGCTCTGAGAGCAGGTGATCTTGAGTTACATCATCAAGGTATATTTAAAAGTATGTGTATAGCACCTGCTTGGAAACAGAGACATGAGACTGCCTGGTGTGTTCAACCAATAGCAAGTATTGTTTACAGAATGGAGAAACGTTCTTTTCACTGAAGGGCAGCTTCTTATTTTTTTCCTTTTTCTTTTTTTAAGCCCAAGGCTCTGGATTAATTACCCTCACAGTTCCTGGGGCCTTTATTCCAGTCCATTAGATCAGCACCAATAGCTTAAGCAGAAAGTCGTCTTCTTGATCCTTAACATCTTGCTCTGTGAAAAGTGCCTCTACTCTTCTCCAAGCAGATTGAAATGCATAATTTTCCACCCGAATAGAAAATAGGAGAAATAAGGATTATTTAAAACAGGGACTAATTCCTTTTCCCTCTCAATTAGTCTGATTTTAAGGAAATGTAGAGAAAGACATGCAATGATTCCCAAAGAACTGGCATGGTTTCAAGAGTTTTTAGAGATAGGAAAGGAATGTGAAATACATTCTAGGTGTGACATTAACAGTGTGCCAATTACAAGGGCAAGATTAACGCACTTGAAATGATAATTAATGGCTACTGCCCACCTGCCCACTGTCATAATTAATTAATCATAGTTTTGACTCATAATAGGAAAGTTATAACAAGTTGAAAAGAACAGAAACTACTTTCTTATCTTGAGAATAAGAAGTTGACTTCTGAATCAGTGTTTGCATTTTCCCTTTATGTGGTCATTGAAGATATGAACTGGACCATGTGGCGTGCTTCTAGACATGTTTGTTTTCTAAACAGGGACTTTACAGTAGTTGATGTTCTTGAATATTTGTGATGAAAATATATATACTGTGGAATACTACTCAGCTGTATTAAGAAAAAGAAAGAATGAAATGCCATTTGCAACCACATGGAAGGACCTAGAGATTATCACACTACGTAAAGTAAGTCAGAGAAGACAAATATCACATGATATACTTTATATGTGTAATTAAAAAATGATACAAATGAACTTATTTACAAAACAGAAACAGACTCAGACATAGAAAACAAACTAATGGTTACCAAAGGGGACGTGAAAGAGGGATAAATTAGGAGTCTGGGATTAGCAGATACATACTACTCTACATAAAATAGATAATTAACAAGGACCTACTGTATAGCACAAGGAATTCTACTCAATATTCTGTAATAACCTACATGGGAAACTAATCTGAGAAGGAATGGATATATGTATATATATAACTGAATCACTTTGCTGTATATCTGAAACTAATACAACATTGTAAATCAACTATACTTCAATTAAAAAAAATGACAACTGATGTGGAATGAAGGCATCTGTTACAATGTAGCCATTTGGCAGCAGCTTGATAAATATGAATTGACTTACAGGTCTTCCAGGTGTGATGAAAGATCAACTGGTTCCCTTAAAATCATCAAAGTAGTAAGTAATGGTGAGTCAGCAGAGCTTGCTACACCAGCTGCTAAGAAGGGGCCCCCAGGAATCCTGGACTTCTCTTGCACTCCTTTCATCTGTGCTTGGAAAGATTTCTATCCCCATTTCTTAGAATAAGCATAACAACCCTTTCAAGTCTCATTGGTACTCTTTGTTTTCACCCACCAGCCAACTCTCTATAGAAGATAGAAACTAGAGCAGCCTGTTCCAACTCCCTCCTCTTTGAATCTTTTATCTATAAAGTTTCCTGTAGTCCTATGAACCAGTTCTTTTTTTGTACATTTTCTCAGCACTGATCTACCCTCTATTCAAATTTAGCATCTCTGCCTGTGTCTCTGTACCTTGTGAAGAGTATTCCCCCTCCATAAAATACCCTTTCCTTGTGGTCCATATAGTGAACCTAGGTCAAGTCTTGCCTCTCCTATGAAACGTACATCTTCACACCTCTCAAAATAGTGCAGACATGTGACCTCCCTTTCATTTCTCCCATCATGTGAATGGTTCCACATTGGGTTGTTAGATCCTCAAATGAGGAATCATCTTGTTTGCTAGATGAATTTTTTTTTGAAATTTTTGTATGTATTTTACTACTTATAAATAAAAGCATAATAAATTTTAGAAAAAAGGAACACATGTAAAGAACATACAAAAAACTATCAACACCCTGCTGAAGAGTAGTGATTGCTCTTCAATTTTATAAGTTTACTCCTGGTCATTTTCCTTTATTAGGTATAGAGGGATAACATTCCATTTTCACAGTAGTAAATTATATATAATTTTATATGAACTTCACTTGGATTGACATTTTATCCTAAGTGGTTCTTCATAGCATTAGCAGCCTTCAAATACGTTTTTGTAATATTTTTTCTATAACAACATTTCTAGAATTTTTTGCAAATTCTTACATATATATAAAGATATGGTAAATGTCCTTATATATAAATATTGTTCACATCTTTTAGGATATACACCTTAAAGTAGTTATACTGGCTCAGGTACATACCTCAGAGTATGCTATTAAATATATCTAAGATTCTTAGCTGCATTTTGCCATGGAGATTCCTAGAAATTAACATCAGTTCTTTCATCTCTGTCATAGGAAGATATCAATGTCAGTGACTATTTATTAGTATTAACGACTATTTTCCAAATCTTTGCTAATATGACTGGAAAAAAATTAGTATCTGACTTTTAAATTAATAATGAGTTTCATGTTTTTCATATGTTTTTAGTTATTTATATACCTACCTCTGAGAATTATCTATGCCGGTTTATTTTGTTTGTTTTTTTACCAATTATTTTTTGGGATCTTGGTAGTGAACTCTCTAAATTAAATACATAAACATTTATTGTTTGTATTTTTAAAAGTTTATGACATATTTTATATAATTAATTTTTCTTTTGAATTATTTTAATTAATTTTACTTCTACATTTATCCAATATTTCTTTACCTAGATGAATAAATACATAATTATATGTAAAATTTGTATGGTTTAATTATGCATTTATCTAGAATTTTCTTTAGAAAATAGTGTTAGAATTCTAAACAGTTTTTATTTTCATATAACTTAATGTTCATAACATCTATTAAGTAGATAATTTTAACCAATATTTGGTATGTTGTTATATATTTATCATAAAACTTTATTTATTTATTTATTTATCTGTCTTTTTGCCTTTTCTAGGGCCGCTCCTGTGGCATATGGAGGTTCCCAGGCTAGGGATCTAATCCGAGCTGTCGCTGCCGGCCTATGCCAGAGCCACAGCAACGCCAGATCGAAGCTGCGTCTGCCACCTACACCACAGCTCACAGCAACGCGGGATCCTAAACCCACTGAGCAAGGCCAGGGACCGAACCCACAACCCCATGGTTCCTAGTCGGATTCGTTAACCACTGAGCCATGACGGGAACTCCAAAACTTGATTTGTATCTATATGCACACTTCTATAAATGATCTCTAAGAATATGGCTATACATGTTAAATGCACATATAATATATGGGTTTTATATGCTAACATGTGCTTGCTTGCAGTTTTTACATATTCACATAAGAAATTTACATATTCACAATTGTGTGTGTGTGTGTGTGTGAGTGTGTGTGTGTTTTCTGGGCTATCTATTCTATTTCATTGATTTGTTGATCTGGTCTTGCCACAGTAAGAGATTGTTTAAATATTATAGCTTTAAAATATCTGGTTAATAAAAGCCTTTTTATTTTCCTTTCCCAATTTCATAGCAATTGTCCATATGTTTACATAAATAAACTTTGAGACTAGTTTAATTTTTCATCTCTGCTACTGCCCGTTTCTACAATGTGATCTACTATCAGTCTTCTTTCTATTCACATGAAATTGTATTCATGTTATACATTATTTAAAAATAATTAGAATGTTCATAAATCCACTTTTTGTCTTCAGGAATATGACTCCTTTCTCCGTTTCTTCATATCTTCTTTAATATATACTTAAGAAATTATCGTTCATATAGGTCTAGTCTGATTTGAAGTTGTTAATGGATTTTCCCTATTTTATTTTCTAATTGGTTATTCAAAACACACAGAAATTATTTATATATTTATCTACTGTACAGTTTATGTATGTACCAATATATATGCCTATAAGATACAGGCAACCTGATTTCTGATTTTTTTAATAACTCAAAAGTTTGGGCAGGTGATTTTTGTTTGCTGTTAAAGATTGGAAATGGGAAATTTTATATAATTTATATAATAAATATCCTCTTTAGGGAACAAAGATATAGATATAGATTTCCATTTCATTAATTACTCTTAAAAGTGCTATGTAACATTATTGTATATTGGAGAATATTCAATACATTTTTAACAATATAGAAGCAGCAACTTTGGTTTTAAAGATAGCTAAACACAATCTTTGGTGTATATAATAAAAGATTTAAACTTTTAAAGATTTAATAAAAGATTTTAAATTTTAAATAAATTATCATTTTTTAATTTAATTTAACTTTTAAAATTATTTCCCCAATACAATTCTTTTTTCTACTGTACAGCATGGTGACCCAGTTACATATACATGTACACATTCTATTTTCACACATTATCATTCTCCATCATAGGTGACTAGACATAGTTCCCAGGGCTACACAGCAGGATCTCATTGCTAATTCATTCCAAATGCAATAGTCTGCATCTATTAACCCCAAGCTCCTAATCCACCCCACTCCCTCCCCCTCACCTTTGGCAACCACAAGTCTATTCTCCTAGTCCATGATTTTCTTTTCTGTGGAAAGGTTCATTTGTGCCATACATTATATTCCAGATATAAGTGACATGGATGGAACTAGGGACTCTCTTACTGAGCGAAGTAAGTCAGAAAGAGAAAGACCAATACCATATGATATTACTTAAAAAAAATGTTGCTGTATAAATTAGTAAGATCTTGGAAAGACACCTCATGGTGAGAAAATAGGTTATATCTTTTATGTCAGCTGCACATGACATTTAGTAGCTGCTTGAAGCACTTTCTTGAGAAGGATACTGAGTCAGACTAGACTCCATGAGAACTAAATGGTGCATTTGATAAACTAATGTCTGCCATACATGTAGGCTGAGGAAATAATGGTATTTTCTGTGAGCCAAATACTTACTTGATAAAGCAAAACTCTTGTCATATTTAAAACAGGGTCAACTATTAATACCAGTGCTTTCCAAAATTTTCACTTTGGAGGGTTGTTTTTTTTTTTTTTTGAATAGTGGGAAGTGTTTTGGACTTCACAGCAATGTTGTAGAATTAGATAGTTCTCAGCAATGGGTTTTAAAATTATAACTATCACATATTCAACTAATATGTTTAAATTAAATTTTATTTTTATTAAAGTTGCATTGGTATGTACTTGAAAAGATATTGATATTTATTAAATACACGATTTTATTTATTCGGTGTACACAAATCCCTCTTGCAGTTAAATACTGAAATGACCAAAACCACCATAATGAGAATACTTAACCTTTCACCAACCAAAACTAGGAAAAAAACTTTTAGTAAAATGATAAAAAAAATAAAAATCATACTTATTTATAGGGGTTTCCTCTATTGTTTGCTGTCCAGCACTAAGCTAAATATTTTATGTTCATTATTTCATTTAGTTATTATGACTATGCTATGGGTACCTATTATGATTCCTATCTAACCTTGTGGCTTAGACACAAATACTATATATAAAGTTACACACAACAAAATACATTGTGTGTTTAGGTTCTGAGAGCATTTCTGTTTGGCTCTAATCCCTGGGCTATTACCACCCACATCTTGTCCTTCTAAATGTCATGTTAGTCTAAGGAGCTCTACTGTGGGTTTGGAATGCATTTATATAGTGTACTTTTTATTTCAAGTTTGTCTTCTAATTATCTCTGATGTAGGTCCATATTAAGATCAATCTATGTGTTTCAAATGAATGTTAGCTAGGGACCACTTGAAGCAGCCCTGAAAAAATAGGTGGTAGGAAAAATCCAGATATAAATTAAATCATTGCTATGGGTAATTGGAAACTGGAATGTTCTACATGCAAGACTGACCCATTGTTCTAAGTACAGATTTTGGTTCAGTCCTACATAAAAGGAGATTATAACAAGAAATCAGACTTATGGTTTAAATTTTATAAATTATTGGAATAATGGTTAGACAACATAGAAATAGAGAAAAATTAGGTGCATTAGGATTTAAAAAAAGGCTAATTTTAATTTTACTTTTATACTGTGAGTTTACTCTAACATCTTGTCTATGTCATATATAATATTTAAATATATGCGTGTATAGCTGTTTTTTTTAATGTTTGAACACAAGTTGAAACTGTTAAGTTTCAGTTTTTTCTTAACAGCAGCCATATTTCCTTTCCCTTGGATAATATTATAGTCCTTATGTGAACTGCGATTTCTTCTTTTTTTTTTTTTTAATTTGGCTCAAGTGCACCTGTTCTATTGGCCTTTGTAACTACAAAAGGGATATCTTTCATAAACACTTTTCATTGCCAGTACTGTAAGAAATGCAAATGTACCACATGGCATCTGCTTTGGAATTAATTGGTGATAAAAAGAAGCAACAGCTATATTATTTTTTCTCTACTACTATTTCCCGAGATAAGACATGCTTCTTTACTTTCCATTATGAGAATAATTCTCCACTGAGCACACTGACACTAGAAGAACTATAAAAGTCAACATTTAAATCCCCCCCAGTCTATTGAAGGAAAACAGAGTCCATTATATCACATATATTCCATCACTTTTATAGCCTATAAATCAGGTCACAAGGTGATATATTATGGAATGACATCTGAAATTATTACAGCAAAGCATGAGTACTTACAAAGATATATTTAAATCTGTAGCCACTATTGTCATAAAAAGTTTAAATACAAATTAATTGTTAAGCTGGCTTCCTTGTTTGAGTTGATAAACATTAAGAATGATTCAGATTTAACTTTGAGATCACTTTTCTGCTTTCCATTGGTGAAAATGGAGAAATGTCAAATCAAAAGATTTATTTTACGGGTTGGGCCATCATGACAGTCTTACATCCTATGATCCTCCTATGATCCTCCTATGTGGTGAAAAGAAAATCACTAGTTAGACTGAAAATATGTTCTCTGGGATGAATGAAAGTGAGGGAAGGCAAAATCCTTCAGATCGCCTTAGTACTTTGTAAACACAAAATTGCATTCACACAAAAATGTTTGCTGTTGGAGTTCCTGCCAGTGGGTTAAAAATCTGACTGCAGCAGTTTGGGTCCCTGTGGAGGTGCAGGTTAGATTCTCAGCCCAGCAGAGTGGGTTAAAGGATCCAGTGTTGCCGCAGCTGCGGCTTAGGTAGCAGTTATGGCTTGAGTTCAATCCCCTGCCTGGGAACTTTTATATGCCTGTGTGTTCAGCCATAAAATTTGAAAAAAGTAAAACTTTCTGTTTACTGAGAAAAGACCATATCTTTGCAAATAAATTCAGTATCATAACTTTATTTCCTCTTGCGTAACATCAACTAAGACTTTATGTAAAACTCCTGCCTTTACCTAAATCTTATGCTTACTATTACAATGAAGACAAAATATAAATATGAAGTCTACTACTTTGTTGTTTCTTATATGATCTTATTTTTTGTTTTGTAAACTGTCTAGTTTTGCTCCATAATATGGTGCTTTTGTCATTTCATTATATTCCGTAGTTTTACATTGATTCAACAAGAGAATTTTTTTTTTATCTTTTTGCCTTTTCTAGGGCCACTCCCCTGGCAT
The DNA here is from genome assembly GCF_016906955.1 of Phacochoerus africanus. Classification (NCBI taxonomy): domain Eukaryota; kingdom Metazoa; phylum Chordata; class Mammalia; order Artiodactyla; family Suidae; genus Phacochoerus; species Phacochoerus africanus. Next base: position 188,320,255 of record NC_062546.1, read on the forward strand.
ATGGAGATTCCCAGGCTAGGGGTCTAATCAGAGCTGTAGCCACCGGCCTATGCCAGAGCCACAGCAACGCAAGATCCAAGCTGCATCTGCAACCTACACCACAGGTCTTGGCAACGCTGGATCCTCGACCCACCAAGCAAGGCCAGGGATAGAACCCGCAACCTCATGGTTCCTAGTCGGATTCGTTAACCACTGTGCCACGACAGGAACTTCCAACAAGAGAATTTTAAGAGTTTTCTACAAGTTATTAATGGGAAGAGAATGTCAAAAGTACTAACATAAGAACATGTTTTATTTCAATCTGTCACACCCCTACTTTTTCACAGGTTTCTATTTTGTGTTAAAAAATTATACCGGGGTCTGAAACTTGACATTCAGGTTACCAGGCTATAAGAATTTTTGAGGCAACAGTTTAAATAGTCTGTTAGGTAACATGAGTTTTATTCTTTAGTCAAATGTCATTGGTATATTTAGAATGATTTATTTCCCTTCAGCACTAGAGAAGTTGAAGATTATATGCTCTGGCAGCCACATTCTGTGATAAATCCGAGTAAATTTACATAACATTTCATCACTTCCTAATGGGGGAAGGGAGTTTACAAAAGAATTAAAGGTCCTTAGAAAGAAGGTGCTACACAGTACAAATAATAGCATGAATTAGGTTTTTGTAATAACCACATATGGGGAATATTTAATTGCACTTTGAGGGAGAGAGTCAGTGGAAGGAGAGACTATGGGATTTAGCTATTCATTTGTATTCTGCTCAGAAGCAAAATTTAAAAACTCCAACAAAAACCAAGACATGGTAACTGTTACTATATTCCCTGTTCCTTATGACATTTTTATGACATGTAGACATCCTGTTTACTAGCAAATGGGTGACCTGTCTTTGCCTACATAATTGAAATTCAGTGTTAGTGATGCAGGCACCTGGATCGAAAATTCCAAAGTCATGAAATTCACAAGTACTCACGACAGAGCGGGACATTGGATGAGGCTCATCTGAAACTATAGGTATGTCTGGAATCTTCCTTCCAAAGCCCCACTTGACCTCTGACCTCAACCACATCTCTGAGTTTGGCTTTACCCCTAAATCTCACCCTTCACACTCACCTTAGTCCTGATACCTACATTTCCTTCACTTTCCTGTATCTTTATCTTCTCCTTTCTTCTTGCCCTCCATGAAGTCTAGCCTTTCCTGAGCTTCATTCCAAAGTTGAATGGTAAGAACTAGGGGTCAAGGACTGAGGTTGTATAAATGGTACATTTTTCTTGATTAAATAAATAAATAAATAACATAAAAAGGGCAGTGGTTGCTGTTTTGAGCCTCATATGAACTGGGTGTGGGAGTTAAAATATCCCTCCTATGGAAACACTGGTATCAAATGCCATACACTCTCTGCAGACACGTTGTCTGGGCCAGTGGCTTGGTTTTGGGGGCTGACTAATAAATGCATCATGGATTCTGATAGTTGTAGCCAAGTTGACCCCACCTGATATCCAGTAAGTCATTGGTGCCTCATAGGAAGGTGACTGCTAGTTTGATTTTAAAGAGAACTTGCTGTAATTTCACCAGACACTCATCCGATCAAATGTGATAGACTTAGAATATGTCTATTGACTTTTATGAAGCCAGCATTATGTTACCACCACAGAGACAATCCTTTCATAAACAGACCTAGCTTTTTCTTTCTCATTTTAATGTCACTACTGTAGGATCCTAAACTGCATAAGCTGAAGAAACGAAGTCATCCTTTGATTCATTCGTGTTCATCTTTTCAGGGAAGCATGCCTGAGGTTGAAGGGCATATACAGAGAGGAGACTTCTGACTCTACTTAGTGTTTCTTGATGCTATTTGCCCCCATCATGTAGCTCAAGGCAAAGTCAAGGATGCTGAGACCTCGTAGCTGGCCTATGGAATTAGAGCAAAGAGACAAGCTGAGAGCTGGTTTCTTCTGGGTTCACAATCTCTCCTCTGTGAAAATCAGGTTGTTTTATATATCTCTTAGTGAATCACTTTATCATGAAGCATCAGGTTTTGAAATAGTGTCCCACATCACATTATAAGTTGGAAAGAAACTGCCTCATAAAGCTTGAAACAGTCTGTCTAAATTAGACATTAAAAGGGAGAATGGAGAGGAGAGAAGAGGTGAAGAAGACAGGTGGGGAGGAGGGGGAAGGGGGGAGTGTCTGTACAGCTGTAAGACAGAGTGGAACATGTCTGTGTCTGTACTTGCGGGGGCACTTTTCCAAAGTGTGGCGGAGCTCTCCAGTGTTCTCCTTTCCCCTCTCTCTGCCATGGGAATTTTCAGTATGAGCTACTTGCAAAAGACCTGATCTCTTTAATAATGTTGTTTAGTTTTCCAGCCCCACTGTGGAAGATTGGAACCATCCTTCAGATGTGGCTTGGTCACCACACATAGTATTTTTTCCAACATAAAAGGGTCCCAGGCAGCTCTGGAGAGATAGTATATAATTTATAAGATAGCTATTGAGCATGGTTCCTAATCCTTCCTGCTCTAAGTGACCAGGCTCCTTCAAATTCACTTTTCCCTAAAATGTTCTATTTTGTGTCACTACATTTTATATTTCCAAATGTATATACTATATGTAAGGAAATAAATGAGGATGTTTCTTCCTGGATCAAAATGTTGCCTTTTAGTAGACAAAGGAATAGTTTCCTTCTGGTTTTCACAGAAATTGTTATTAGTGAATGAAAATCAGTGTAGAACATAGATTACCTTTTTTCTTGGGAAAAGTGATTTCTTGACAATAATTTATCTTATTCTAATATAAAAAACTCTTTAAATGTGATAAAAATTAGGTTCTAAATAATCCATCCAGGAAGACTTTTGTAAGTAACATTAAAGATGGAAGGCTTAGAAGAAAATATTGGTATATTTAATAATAAAGACATAACATTTTGGAGAAAGGTATACCTTGAATACATTTAAAATGCAAAATAAAAACTGGAAATTATTGCAATATACATGATCAGAAAGTGTTAATGTTCTTACTATATAAAAGGCTTTAATATATCATAAATGTTGATAAACATAAATGCAAATGTGAAAAATGTGAATGCTTAATTTCGCTAGAAAATATGACTGCAAATTGAAAAATATATGATCTTTTTCACATCCAAAGTGAGGCTAGATGATATTTTCCAAGTTATTGGAATGTAAGAGAGATAAAGTTGAAGGGTAAGAGAAAATCTGAAACGTGGAAAATAAATTATTTTCCAAAGCTTTGGAAAGTGATTTGGCAATTTAAAAACTCACATCATCTAGTTATTCTTCTTTGAGAGATTTAATCCATGGAAATTGGGATCAAGTTCACAACCTTTTTGTAAAACAATGCTCACTGCAGATTTGTGTAATATTTGGAAATAACCAAAACCTACTAAATGGGCTGACAAAAGAGAATTAGAAACATTACAGAATATCCTTGTGATGGACTATATCAAAAATTATATCCTTGTAAATATTAATGTATTACTAAAGGTAAGTTAAAGAGTACTTCACATACATAGTTAAACAGTATTGTTTGTTAAAAACTGAAATATGCATTAATTAATACAATTCCTTTTAGAATCTGTATATGTTATATGTGTGTATGTATATGTATTTATATACATATGTGTGTACATATACACATACACCATATCTATATATAGATATATCCATCTATATGTGAGCACCTGTCACTGTTAATGATAATTAGTTAATTCTGGGTATAGTGATGCATGAAAATAGTATTTACTGTCATACTTAAACCACAAAAGTTATAAATCTCTTCCCTTTCTTTCCCCCATCACTCTCACTGGCTTATACTGAATACTTTGACTCTCGTTTCAGATAGCAATAGGAGGCCATGATGATACTGGGACAAAGGAATAAATTAAGACTAAGATTTAGCTTAGTTTAGTTTCAGCCGGAGGCTGCCATTCCCCTTGACTTCTAGGAAACCAGTAGCTACACCCTCTTCTATTGCATTTATTTCTCTTTTGTTCTTACCATTTTTTCTTTGGCAAGCCTTTGAATGCTCCAGATAGCTATGTCCAAATAAAATGCCAGTATCTTCACAATGCTTAATTTTCTTCGAAAATGAATACCAGGCTTTTTATCTATCTAGAATATTTTCTTTCTTTCTTTCTTTCTTCCTTTCTTTCTTTCTTTCTTTCTTTCTTTCTTTCTTTCTTTCTTTCTTTCTTTCTTTCTTTCTTTCTTTCTTTCTTTCTCTCTTTCCTTCCTTCCTTCCTTCCTTCCTTCCTTCCTTCCTTCCTTCCTTCCTTCTTTCCTCCTTATTTTTTTTTTTTTGGCTTTTTAGGACCGCATATGTGGCATATGGAAGTTCCCAGGCTAAGGGTTGAATTCAAATAGAAGCTGTCACCTATGCCTCAGCTATAGAAACATGGGATCTAAGCCATGTCTGTGACCTACACCACAGTTTCCTGCAACACCAGATCCTTCACCCACTGAGTGAGGCCAGGGATCGAACCTGCATCCTCATGGATACTAGTTCGGTTCTTAACCCAGTGAGGAGCAATGGGAACTCTCTACAATATATTTCTTACAGCATAGCTTTTCATAAATATTTTAATCAGAAGAAAAACAACTTCAGCTCATCAGGCAAGACAAGGTGCTTCATGGTTGGTCTTCACTCCTTGAAAATAAATAACATTTCACGAGAAGGAAGAGAAAGAAGGGAGAGGAGAAAAAGGAAGAAATAGTTATCTCTCTGTTTAAATGAAAATGGTTTTAGGAGTTTCAAAATACTGATGTGTTAGCAGAAAACTAATTTATACTGTATAATTTATTTTATTTTATTTATTCTTTTTTATTTTGGTCTTTTTAGGGCCATACATGTGGCATGTGGAGGTTCCCAGGCTGGGGGTCAAATTGGACCTGTAGTTGCCAGCCTATACCACAGCCACAGCAACTCCAGATCCTTAATCCACTGAGTGAGACCTGGGATCGAACTTGTGTCCTCATGGATACTAGTCAGATTTGTTTCTACTGAGCCACAATGGGAATTCCCCATTCTGTATAATTTAAATTTCCTAAATAGGATTTCCATACTGGCCCAATTAGATAAATAATGCTGCTGAGAGGTAGCTAACTCAGTTAGATGCCATAATAGGAATGCCTCCCCCAAAATGAGAAAGGAAGACCAAAATGCTCATAGCTATTTGTATAAAAAGCACTGGAGACATCCTTATGGTCCAGAGTGAGCAGTGATGTTGCCAATATCAGGTAAAGGAAATATTCTGGAAGGGCAAGATGCTGCAAAACACAATAAAGAATGATTGGCTGGGCATGTTTGAAAATATAAGCCAAATAACAGTTTGAGTTGATCAAACAAAACAAAACAATTCATCATGACTGAACATACTCCTACCACACCTCAAGTTTTCAGCATAGTCCACTTTTTTTTTCTTTGAAACAAAACAAAAGCAATAGCTATTTTTTTTATAATAACAACCAATGGAAAATTCAACCCATTCTCTGTCTAACTGCTTGACCATTCCTATTGTGGCATACAGGAAAAAGAGATGTGAATAAGTATTATTATGAGGGTAGGTTTTCAAAAATAGAATAATCATGAAGTAAAAATGTATTTAAGCCTGAAAGCTGTAGTTTAAACATAAGGTGAACTTTAACAGTTAGTTAAAATGGTATAAAATTATCAGGAAAGCATTCATTTTAGTTTATGTTTCAACTTCTAGAAGAAAAATAATCTTAAAATAATCCCAAACATTTGGAGTACTTCTGAATTAGGACTCTTTGAAGCATGAAGATAAATTGATTCCAGGATGATTCCACAAAGGCACCCAAAAAGTCATAAAGCTCTGAGTGCACACAACTGCTGAATGTTTAGTCTATGAGCTCAACACATTTTCTAGGCCCCAGATGATGGAGATTTTATTGCAAATGGGCAAGATGGTTTAAGTTAGGGTAAGGCTGTCATTTTGATATACTTGTGAGGCTTAATGTCTCTAATCTTTGAAAAATCCTTAAAATGCAAATGTCAACCACACCTAATTGTTTCTGAAGTTTTCATTCATTGTAGAGGATTTACAAAGAGTAAATGTTTTGTACCTCGCGTCCTGCATTAACTGCGTAAGTCAGTTGTGTATAAGCATATGTTAAACATCCTAGAATAATATAATTTTATTAAACAACTTGAAAATCTCAGAAGCATAATGGATTATCTGATAAACTAATTCACTGAAGGAAATTTTAAGTTACTGTTCTTTTTTTCACTTTAAGGATTTGGTTTTGAATGAAGGCAAGAGAACAGTACAAAAAGCTAACAGTTCCCCAGAATCTGCTGTGGGTGCAGACCTAAAAAGACAAAACAAAACAAAACAAAAAAAACAGTTACCCAGAATCAGTACTTCAATTCCTAAAATGGCCAAAACCTTAATTTGGAGCCACATTTTATTACCATAGTGATTAGGTGTTATATTTGTAACCAGAAATCTAAAATGAACTTGGCTTTCTACTATGGAGAATCTTGGCCCAGGCTTCCAATTCAAAGAAGTTGTTTATGGTTTTTTATTTGTTTTTTGCTTTTTTTTGCCACCACAACAGAGGCTTGTGGAAAGTTTGAACCCCATGGGATCAAACTGGCCCCATGGGTTGCCCTGCAGTAAGGCCAGATCTTTAACCCACTGCCGCAGAAGGAAATTTCCAGGAGTTGTTCATGTTTAATTGAATTCTGGGACCACATGTGAGTTCCTGCTTATTTACAAGTCTCTTCTCTCCACCTCCACTGATTGCTTTATCAATCTTCCATTTATCCTTTTAATCTTCTCAGGGCTCAGTGCCCTCTTTTTTACAGAGAAAACAGAACAGCTTGTGTACCTCCCACGATTCTTTACAAGATCTCTTCCCTGATGGCTGCATGGCAGCCTATTAACCTGTCCTCATGGGGAGTATGAGTTGCTGAAGAGAGGTGAGGAGATGGAAAGGAAAAGCAATTATGCTTGGGTCTCATGGGCATATGGATCTCTGGACATCAGCTATGTTGGAGAAAAAGGAAGAGAACTCTGCCTCTGTCCATGTGATCTCCATCTTCTCCTTTTTGGAAGAGCAGCTTTAATGTGTCTGCCTTGATGGTGCAGAGTAAAGAACAGAGACTCAGGGCCTGATGGATCTGAATTGTGACTTAAATCTTGCCTTTGTTGTACTTAGTTACAATGGCATGGGATGAGTCTCTTGAATTCTCTAAGCTACAGTTTCCTTAACAGTAAAATATGTTGACAATTCCTAACTTATAAAGTTTTACTGAATATGAAACAATACAAATAATTTAATTGCATGTTTCACAGAATTCCATAAATGGTAGCTGTTACTATTGTTGTTATTATGGTTGTACTCAATGGGTCAGAAAAATGTCTCTGACCTGTTTGCACATATGCTGACTGTTTAGGTAACGCTGAGGCCAAGAATACCTTCAGTCGCCTCAAGAATGACCCAGTTTCATTGGCATAAATCTAGATTATGAGAATGAAACTTAATGGGATGATTTCAGGGATCTGATGCTACTTCTGCCAGTGTAAAAAGGCTGACCATCATGTGTGAAAACATGTTTTATGGGAAAGAAAAAAAAAAGAAAAAGCAAACAATTGATTTTTTAAAAATCCATTAGATTTTTGGATTTTGAATTTTTGTTTCAAAATATCGGAAAATTCAACATACCCAAAGCTCATTGGCTCCAACTTAGCCTTGTGCTTCCCACTCGCACTTGGTTCTTTCTGCTACTGCCTTGAGTATGGAAAACACACTTTCTCTAAAAAGAAAGTTCACTTCATATTTTCTAAGGTGTTGATTCAAATGGAATGACTATGGGCTCTTCCTTGTATCATCTGAAGAAAAGAAAGTGTACAGAAAAGAAGAACAAGACATGCACATCAGTCTTGAGTGAGTGGCGCCTGTAACAAATATTTTAGAATTTGTCTACTTTCAGGAATCTCTAAAGCCTCTCTCCCCACATCACTCATATCTGTCATCCTGCCATAGAGTGGGACCCCCTCCTCATGAACATTCGCCAAAGTAGCAAAGTTTGTAGATGAGGGGGCGATGCCTACAGGTACTTCTGGCTTGATGGTTACTGCTGCCTTGTAGCCTCAAATGGCATCTTCAGAAAGATTCATCAACTAAAATCTAACAATAACTCACATATTTGGAGATCCTTTAGACTTTGGATTTTGAAACTCTTATTCCAGAGTTTCCTGTTTCTTGACAGGAAGTTCTTAATCCTTTATTCCTGCCTCCAGTTCAATTTTGGGAGGCAAGAAAGACTCCAGGTTGCAGGGACTAAGAAAATTAAGGGAGTTATAGTGGTTCTTAATTGTATCTACTAGAAGAGAACTAATCCCTTGGCCAAAACTTATTACATGACCCCAACCTAACTACAAAGGAAGGGAAAATATAGAAAAACACATTAATATTAGGTGAGCATTCATGTGAGAGTTCATATATGCATAGACATAAAAATGAATTAAATTGCTATGAAGGTTTCACAATCTGTCATTAACCAGTAACCATGGGGAATAAGTGGGATTGAGTGGTTGGTGAATGGGGATTTTTAAGATTTATTTTATATATATCTGTATGGTAATTTTTCCAAAAATCATATTTCATGTATTATTTTTTAATTTTCATTTTCAAAAGTAATACTCATTTACCTTTTTAAATTACTCATCTTCTGCTTACTAACTAACCTCTTGAAACCCAATTCTGTCCCACCATTCCACAGAAACAACCCACACAAATCTCATCAGTGACCTACTAAGTGTTATATTCAGCAGCTCCACTTGAATTTTTTTGTACATGACCTCCTATAGCATTTGACACTGTTAAGCATGTGGTCCCTCTTTGAAACTATTCTCGTATAGGACTTTATACTCTCTTGCTTCAGCCCCTACTTCTCTAACTATCCATCATTCTCTTTAATTTAATATTCCTCATTGCTTTTTTTTTAATTGAAAGAATCCACACAAATTCTCTTAACTCATTCTTTCTGAGCAACTTTTACATTACTCAGAGATTCAACTTTCATGCTTCTATGCAGAAGACACAAAAATATGCATCCTAGTCTCTCATGATTTTCTGCACTGAATTTCTAATTATATGCCAGAGTGCTGCAAATCCAACGACAGTGTGTAACTTAAGCTCTATGTGTAAAACCTTGATCACAAAACTGCTCTCCTCACAACTTTCTCCCCATCCTGGGCTTCATATCTCACTTACGTCATTTCCCAGGGGATGAACTCACATGATTTTCAATCAAATACATTTGAAATGTAATTCTCAAATTCTCCACCTATGTTTTTAGGAAGTTGCTAAAATTCTCAGAATAGTAGATTCATCATCTATAAGGGAAACATTAGTAATAGTGATTTCTTTTAATGGTTCATGTGTGGAAAGGTATAAAAAGGCTAGGTATAAGAAGGCTAGGTATACAATGATATTTTATTATAATCTTGCTAAACATTGATACTGGAAAACTTGTGCAAGAATTTCTTTCTCTTCTCATGATTAGCCTACTCACTTCAGGTACATTTAGAAGAGTGCTAGAGCCTATACATTATTCTGCTAAATTGTCTTTTTACTTTATTCTCTTCCATAACAGAACTTATCTGTCTGTTCTAAGCTGGTTTATGACAATACCCACCATTGGTCATCTTTGTTCCACACCTCAATAGCATTTATTAGTTCCCATTGCAATCAGAATAATTTCTACTAACACTTTCGTGAAGGACTTCTACCTTCAGAACCTAATCTACCCTTCTAGCCTGATTCCTCACCACCTGCTCTATGCTCTGTTCATTTCAAACAACACGCTTCTCCTTTCAAATTTTCCATATGTTTACTCATGCCTGTCCCTTTGGTTAATCACATCTTCCTTCCCCCTTCTTTATTTATTGAAACACTTCTTTAAAGTTCATCCCCCAAACTTCCCCCACCATTAAATAATTTCTGATGATCTCTCATTCCATAAAGAATTCATCCTCTCCTCATTACCTCTTCCACCATCACTGAAGTCTACTTCTTCACTATCTCAAGATCATATCTATTCACTCATCCATTCATTCCATCAATCCTTTCAGAGCGGATCTGCTCCATTGGGCACTGTGAGTTGCTCTTGTGACCCAAAGATGAGAAACCTGTGCTCAGCTGTCTTTCTCACACTCTTCAAGCTCCTGGAAGGCATTTCTGAGTTTTCTCAGCTGTCCTTCTTCCTACAGGCCAGCTCACTCTCTTCATGGAATAAATGGTTATCATATGCTCATTGATCAAAGCAGGCTAACATTTAAACTCTTTATGCAGAGTCCATCTATAAAACTAAAAACTTTATACTTTCTGCAGAAGGCTAGCTTACCTATTAGTAACCCAATTCTCTTTGAATGTCTATAAGAAGTAGGTTTCCTTTTCTTAGGGACTCCTAATCCTCACCTTTTGGCTCCTATTTCTGCCACGTATGAGGACATGTTGACCAAAAGGATGCCTATGGTCAAGTGTCTCCATAGAATTATATGTTAGCAAACCTTAAACGTTCAAGGTACTCCACCAATTATTCCCCTGGATATGTGCTCACTGAGCCACTGTGTAAATACTTAAACCACCTTGGGATCTCCTGGAAAGGTTAACAACCCATATCCTAGATTGAGCTAGCCTCAACTTTTGCAGCCTGAATAGCTACAGTCTTGCCTTAAACTCTACTAAATCTTTTTAAGGAGGGTGAGAAAAGGAAATGAGGGAACAGGAGGGAGGGATGTTAGTAAAGTCAAAGATTGAGGGGGTAAGGAGGCAGGGAACCAGCGCAAAGCTTGGAATCCTTGTTCTAACTCAGCAGAGCCCAAAGAGGAAGAAGGTTTAATGGCAATCTGTGTTTCACAGCCTGTAAATCATGTCTGCACTCCACTGGGTCAAGATGTTATTCAATATTTCTTTCAGCATCATCTTGTGCCTCACGCTCATCTTTTCCAAGCAAAATGTTTAAAGTGTGTTATTTTTTGTTTATACACATATGCAAAAAGTCCCCCCAAGTTAAATTTTTGAAAAGCATCTTGCACAGATATTTAAAAATTGCTTTATATTTAAATGCTTGTTCTGTTTCTGAACCTTTCAAATATGTAATTCTGTAAACTGTAGTAATTCATTACCTTGTACATTTATAAATGGAAAATGAGCAAATGCTTTTAAAATATAATGAAAGCCCTTCTTTTTCAAAGTCAACTGCTATTTTTTGGAAAAAGTCAGGTAAAATTATTTAAATAACTAGATTTTTTTTGGTCTATGTGATTCTTCTACTTGGTTGCGTAAGTTTTTCATAGTTGCCATTCTTATATACATGATATAAATGGAAGGGCTTATTTTTAATTAAAAACAGAAAAATAACTATTTGGCTATTTTTGGCAATTGCACATAGAGATTTTAATATTTAACATGTGACTAATTCAAGTTTAGTTAATAGATTAGAATTATCTTCAAACAGATTTTACAATTTTGTGAAAATGTCTTATCTAGAGCTAAAAAAAAGAGACTAAGCTAAAGAAGGAAGAAGGTGGGGAGGAAGGAAGGAAGGGAGTGAAGGAGAAAAGGTAGAAAGAGAGAGAGAAGGAAGGTCATTAGGGAATTTAGGAATAATGAGAGGACTTTGCAGTAGTTCCTTAGGCAACATGTTTTACTGAATACAGATCTAAAATTTGACCTGTAAATTACAAAATATTTGAACTGTGTAATATGAAGACTGGCAAATGGTACTTAATCCCAAATGGCTAGATGGAAGGAAAACTAGTTTCTTAAAGCATGTAAAATGACAATAGATACCATTTATTAAGCACTTATCAATATACCAAACGGTGTTTTAAACGTTTACCTGCATTACCTTCCTTAAATCAGTTTGGTACTCTATAATGTGGTTATTATTGATATCCCTATTTCATGGGTGTGAAAACAGAGGCCCTGGACAAGTAAGTGACTTGCACAGATTCATATGGTCAGGACGTAGTAGACACTGGTGTTTACACTGGGCATTCTGATTCCCAAGCCCACATCCTTAATCATAGCGTCTTTGTACACATGAAAGAGCACATTCTTTTCAGAAGCAGTGGTTGCTAACTTTCCTTTAGCTTTGGGAGACTGAGGTTTTCTTCCTCTCCTGCAGCAGTGGTTCAAGAGATGCCTGGAAAAGACATCGTCATAATCCCGAAGAAACAGTCTTATTTTCCCATCGCTTCCCTCTAAAATCTTTTAAATCACCATCTTAATAAACCCTACATCATTAGGTTACCTGGCCAATAGTTGTTAAGGCCTAATTTTGGACAACAGCTTTGTGTTCAGGAAGATAAAATATCCCTGCTGTTACTTCTCTCTCCCATCCCTCCAGCTACATTTTTGAAATTCAGGTGCATTCCCACCAATGTATTCAAGTTTCAAACTCAAATATAACCATTTACTACAGGAAAGTAAAATAGTGATGACCCTGAAGAACGATATTTTTGAAGCTGCCTTGGTGCTTCCTTACGTTGTAAGTGAAATCACTTTGGCTTCCAAAAGTGACTGCGCTCATTGCAAAGTGGCACATGGATCCACATGCTCTCTTAATATTTCGCTGTGAGAAGAAACCTCTTAGCCATGCTTCCTTTATGTTCACCTCACTCAATGTTTGGAAACACTTTGCAGATTTTATGAAATTCCCCACTGAGAAAAATTAAATGCTGCCTTTAGACAGCCCACATTTTAATGATTGACTAGGTACTCAGCACATTGTAGCTGCTCAATAAAAGCCTGTTGAAAGGAATTAAGTTTTATCAGTGGCTCAGTTCCAAGAAAAACATCTGTTGGGATGATGCAAGTTCAAATTCAGGTGCTCCCTGTGTGGCATATTTTGGCCAGGTGTTGAATAAAGGGACCTTAAACCAAAACTTTAAAAAGAAAGAGGGGAGCATTTTAAAGCCAGCTCAGTCATGGTCCTCGCTGACTTTTGATCCAAGTGGCCGCTTTTCTAGCACCCTGGGAAATGGGTGGGAAATATTGACTGCATTCTGCAAGGTGACAGAGAGGTGGCTTGGGACTGTAAGAGTGACATGTATAAGATCAACAAGTTGGCTCATGATACAACCTAGACCAGAGCGGGGAAATTGGATTCCAGGGTACCACACAACATTGCCACGAAAGCTCTGCTGAAACCAGACAGCCTTGTTCCTGTGCCAGATGGATTCACCTCCCCCAAGCCTTCCTTCCCACTAGACTTAATGACTCATGGTCAGAACCATGTACATTCAAGAGTCCTGTGTGTGCTATTCATAGAAAGAGAAATACAGCATTGAATAGCTCAGAAGTGTACCTGCTTCCCCCAGGAAGGGTGAAATGACTCCCATGGATGGTGGAGCCTTGGGGTGTAGTTGATGGAAACCAGTGAGGATGGAGGAAGAGACAAGGCAGGAGTCTTGATGGGTGGGGTGGATGTTTACTTGAGCTCCTCGACACAGTCTGTCAACTTTATTACTCACCAGCGCTCAGCAATAATTCCTTCCTCCCTGGTATTTCCCTTAGACCAGTTCTCTCATTGTGCTGCTAACATGTATAAGGTTTGGGGGGAACTGAGTGTCCCTGAGGCTTAGATAGGTTTTTATTAGAAAGGGAGTCATCCTGCATAATTTTTCCAATGTAAATTTAACATAAATTTGAGTATAGTGGCTGAACACTTTTATTGCTGGTTGGTGACCGGCTGGTGTGAAGAAATCTGAACTTAGCATATGCTCAGCCATGCAAGGGCTTTGCAGTGTGTGCCTAAATGACTAAACTGTTTGTGGCTAGGCAAAGGAGTAATCCCAGAATCTGAATCCAAATAGACATAAACCCAGATTCTTCATTTTCTAAAATTTGCTGGGCCTCCATTGAGGGGGTGAGGAGCCAAGGTAGGAACCTTAAAATCTAGGAATGTGATCTGTCAATAAGGAGTATTGAAAATGAAATTGTGTCTTAAAAATTAGCAAATCTGTTTTAGCTATCTAAATAAATGAGGCAAAGATAATTTATTTACTTACAAAATTCTGGAAACCTTCAGATTTAAGGAGCACAAATGCTAATTATTACATTTTCTCTTCCTGGTAACAGAGCATCCCAAACCTCACTGCCATAGGAATAAACCCAAATTCCAGGATCCAAAGAAATGATAATCAGCCCTAAAGAGCCTGGTTGAATCTAAAGACACTTTCTTCATTAACTCTTCTTTGGCTTCCCTCCACGTTATAGCAACAACACTCTTTCCAAGGGCAAAAATATACTTTTGCAGGTGAAACAGTTATGTACTGAAAATATTGTAATCATAAGTGCTTAATATCTGGGCTCTGAGTAAGCAAGTGGAACAGCATGGAATACTAAAATGTAGTCCTAATGATTGCGGGTTGCATTTCGCCTTAATAAAGAACTCACGCACCGCTCGAGCGAGATAGTATGAGATATCGAGCGTGCTCGTAGGGAGATATGTCGAGAGGGGCAGCGACTTTCGAGAGGGCTGTCTAGTGTTGTCTAGCTTGAGATCTTTCTGCTCCTTTATCTCTTTCTCTCTTTCTTCTTCTTTCTTTTTTCTTTCTTTCTTTCTTTCTTTCTTTCTTTTTCTTCTTTCTTTTTTCTCTCTCTCTTCTTCCCTTTTCTTTTCTTCTGTTTCTGTTCTTTTAGTACCACACCCGCAGCATATGGGAAGTTCCCAGGTAAGGGGTCTAGGAGTCAGAGCTGTAGCTGCTGGCCTACTCCACAACCACAGCAGTGCCCTATCTGTCGCAGCTTGTAGAAATGCCAGACCCTTAACCCACTGAGCAAGGCCAGGAATTGAACCTGCATCCTCATGGATGCTGGTTGGGTTCTTAACCTACTGAATCACAATGGGAACTCCCCATTGGGCTTTCAACTGAAGCCCTATATTGGGATGGCTTTGAATATCTTTCCAAAGAATAGGTGTCAGAAAGGGCTGTTTAACTGCCAATCAAACCAGTCTGGATCACTCTGGCCATTGAGGGCCAGGTAGGAAATCACAGTAGATCTATAGGGTAGAGGAGAGCTAAGGAAACATGACCCTGTTATTCTGAGTGAAATAATGCTCATTCATTTTTCTTCAGTAGAACATACATATTGAGCACCTCCTAATAATAAAGGTGTAAGTCTAGCCACTTCAGCACTTCGACTTAGACATATATTTTACTCTCTCTGGATGTAATATATACTCATAAATACTCTTAATGAATGGCAGAAAGTAATACATTTCATAAAAGTATAATAACAAATGTGCTATGTCAGCTCAAAGGAGTCTAAAATCACTCCCAATATGAGGAGAGAGGTAAAGCTTTTAAGCCAGAATTAAAGAAATGTAGAGCATGTGATGGTGCTGGCCATTCCAGACAAAAAAGACTCTTATATTAACAAATATATTATATTGTAAAATAAATAAAACTAACAAAGTCACGGAATTGAAAACGTGTGAAATGGATATATGAAACTACCTACTTGGCTAAAGCGATAGAGTGTGGAATCAAGGTGATATTTATGTCAGGCCCCGTTGTTCAGAATTCTTTCTTTAGGTGATTAGTGAAGGTTTTATACATCAAAGACAGAAGTTATACAGGGACTATATATTAATAGGGCAGTATTTTGAATTAATAGGGCAGTTGAGTATACGGTGCCTTGGTGAGGAAAACTTTCTTCATAGATCATTGCTATTGTTTAAATTTGAGGAGTTCCTGCTGTGGCCCAGGAGGTTAAGAATCTGACTATGGAGGCTCGGGTCTCTGAGGAGATGCAGGTTTAATTCCAGGCCCCTGCATAGTGGATTAAAAGATCCAGGGACCTAGTGTTGTGGTGGCTCGGATTCAATTCCCGGGCTGGAAACTTCCATAAGCTACAGGTGCAGCCCTCCCCCCTTAAAAAAAAAATAGAGGTAACAGGGCAAAGTCTTGCTTCGTGGATTGAGACAAAGGCAAAAGGGGCAATTTGGGGCAAATTCCCCGAGAAACTAGTATCACCATTAACAGAATTGGAAAAACAGAAAGAGAGGAAGCTTTGCAGGGGAAAATGAATGAGCTGAGGCTCAGATAATACCTTAGAGATCACCATTCGGATAATCTAATTCCAACAGGAGTTAGAAATCCAATCTTGAAACCCAGGAGAGAGCCCAAGATTGTAAATATAGATTTGAGAGCCATCCACTGCCTCGATGCAATCACTGAGACTGACAGATTAGATGAGAGTGTTAAAGGAGTGATTGCAGAGGGAGAAAGGCAAGTCAAGGACAAAGACCCTGATGTCTTTCTTTTGGGAGTGAAGATGCTGGATTTCTAAGTAGTCACTGCTTCACCAACTGTATTTTTTTTTTTAAGCTTCCAAAATAGCTTAGGACTGTTTGTAGCATTCTTTAGACAGAAGTTCTCAATTTGTGGCTTTGTAGTAATTAGCATTTTCTTTCTCTAGAAATCTGAGCTTCTAGCCTAGCCTGAGCGTGCTGTGTATGACAATGGTGATGGGGTTGATACAGGTGGTCATATATCTGTGTAGGCGTGTTATTTTGGGGGGGGGGGGGGGGAATAGACAGATTTTCTTTATCAGAAGCACTAAATAGAGAGACATATACAAGCATTTGTCCCACAATATTCGCAGTCTAATTATAACTCATAATAGTTAAGTAGTCTGCATTAGTATTTACCCTTACAACAATGTTTTGAGGTGAGAAGTCCAACTGTCTAGACTTAACACATGAGGACATGAGCCTTCCGATAGGTCGGTGTCTCGCCCAACATCACAAATCTCTTAAGTAGCAGAAAAAGTTCTAATGACTGATTGTGAAACGGACATCTTAATCATTACATTTTCCTGTCTTGAGGTCATTTCCGAATCAATGATACATCATGATCTGATAATTTATCTTAATGTCATTATTTATTTATTCATGTATATCTTGCTTGATTTAATTTCATTTTAAAATTAAAATAGAGTAAAATGATTTTTCTGGTGTACGGTTCTGTGAATTTTAACACATGTATAAACTCATGTAACCCTCACTACAGTCAGGGTACAGAACCATTCCATGACCCCAAAATTCAGTGCTGCTTTCCCTTTATAGTCAAACTCCCCCCATCCCAAGCCCCTGGCAACCACAGATCTTTTCTCCATCACGATGATTGCCTCTTTGTAAGAGCTTCTAATCTAAATGGAATCATAAGATATGCAATCTTTTGAGAGTGGCTTTTTTCACTCAGCATAACAAACTTGAAATTCATCCAAGTCATTGTGAGTATTCCTAGTTTGTTGTGTTGTTTTCCATTGTATGGTATCCTGTTCGTTTATCCATTCGTCAGTGGGTGGATATTTTTTTCCACATTTTTGGTGATTATAAATAGAACCACTATCAACATTCTCATACACGTTATCTTGAGAACATAAGTTCTCATTTCTCTAGAGTAAATACCCAGGTGTGGGATTACTGGGTCATGTCATATATGTAACTACATTATTACTATTTTTAATCATTCGAGGTAAGGACAACCTGGTTTAACAGAAAGAGCACTCCATCTTGGTTGCAGGTGAGGGAACACTTTCAAAATTATGCTGCAAGTGAAGAGCGGCACTAATATAACTAATGTAACTGCTGTGGCAGAAGGAATCCAGGAAAGAGTCCATTGAAACTCAAGAAATACATAGAAATCTAGACATTCTCCACAATCTATAGGGAAGACAACCGAGGTCCCTAATCCGTGGTGACTTGTCACATGGTGTGAGTTTCTATATGACTGAGGCTCCTTTAGCCCCAAGGCCATGGGGAAAAAAATAATCCTGGAAGAAAAAATAACTCTTCTCTCAGGGAAAACCATGACTTTAGTGAAAATAAAGGTAACAATTACACGGAATTAACAATTCTTAACCCACTGAGCCATATATATATTATGTTTGGGACTTTAAGGATTTTTGCAAATCACATACCTGTGTATGTTTATAAAAAATTTCTCTATGTCAGTGTTTTGAAGTTATAAATACCAATTTAAGGTCTTCTATAAATATTTAAATATGAGTGATATCCTGTTGTACATATAACATTATGTAAAGAAGATGTGAAGAATTGGTTCCATTCTGGGAATTCTGAGGTCATTACATGTAAAACAAATGTTGAATGCTCACCAAATTTCCCACTACGTTAATACTATGTTACAAGTTACACTAAACAATGTGAACTGCAATAGCTCATGAAGTATATATGTTTAAGAGCAGTGTTTATCTGTTATCTGTAGAGTAATTATTATAACATATTGGCCCATTAATTGAATTCTTCATGAAATGCTTTAAGATTTGCTGAGTTTGGCAGATAAAAATGCTAAAAATTCTAGTGTTTTCCCACTGAAATAGAAAAACATAAAGGAACGTCAGTAATTGACGAATGTATATTTAGAGATGGAGTTCACTCCTACCTCAAAGATAATTTTTTTTTCCCACTGTACAGCAAGGGAGTCAGGTTATCCTTACATGTATACATTACAATTACATTTTTCCCCCAGCCTTTCTTCTGTTGCAACAGGAGTATCTAGACAAAGTTCAATGCTATTCAGCAGGATCTCCTTGTAAATCTATTTAAGTTGTGTCTGATAGCCCAAGCTCCCATCCCTCCACTCCCTCCCCCCCCATCAGGCAGCCACAAGTCTCTTCTCCAAGTCCATGATTTTCTTTTGAGGAGATGTTCATTTGTGCTGGATATTAGATTCCAGTATAAGTGATATCATATGGTATTTGTCTTTGTCTTTCTGGCTCATTTCACTCAGTATGAGATTCTCTAGCTCCACCCATGTTGCTGCAAATGGCATTATGTCATCATTCTTTTATGGCTGAGTAGTATTCCATTGTGTATATATACCACCTCTCGAATCCAATCATCTGTGGATGACATTGGGTGTGTTTCCATGTTCTGGCTATTGTGAATAGTGCTGGCATGAACATGCGGGTGCATGGGTCTCTTTTAGGAGAGTTTTGTCCGGATAGATGCCCAAGAGTGGGATTGCAGGGGTCATTGGAAGTTTATGTATAGATTTCTAAGGTATCTCAAACTGTTCTCCATAGTGGCTGTACCAGTTTACATTCCACCAACAGTTGCAGGAGGGTTCCCTTTTCTCCACAGCCCTCCAGCACTTGCTATTTGTGGATTTATGAATGATGGCCATTCTGACTGGTGTGAGGTGATATCTCATGGTAGTTTTGATTTGCATTTCTTTATAACCAGCGATGTTGAGCATTTTTTATGTTTTGCTGGCCATCTGTGTATCTTCTTTGGAGAAATGTCTATTCAGGTCTTTTGCCCATTTTTCCATTGATTGCTTGGCTTTTTGTGTGGGTTGTATAAGTTGTTTATATATTTAGAGATTTAGCCCTGTCGGTTGCATCATTTGAAACTATTTTCTCCCATTCTGTAAGTTGTCTTTTTGTTTTCTTTGGGTTTCCTTTGCTGTGCAAAAGTCAGTTTTCAGTTTGATGAGGTCCCATGGGTTTATTTTTGCTTTTATTTCTGTTGCTTTGGGGGACTGACCTGAGAAACTATTCATGATGTTGATGTCAGAGAGTGTTTTGCCTATGATTCTTCTAGGAGTTTGATGGTGTCCTGGTATATTTAAGTCTTTCAGCCATTTGAGTTTATTTGGGGCTGGTGGTGTGGGGTGTGTTCTAGTTTCATTGCTTTGCATGCAGCTGTCCAGGTTTCCCAGCAATGCTTGTTGAATAGACTTTCTTTTTCCCATTTGATGTTTGCCTCCCTGTCAAAAGAATTGACCATAGGTGTCAGGGTTGATTTCCGGGTTCTCTATTGTTCCATGGTCTGTCTGTCTGTTGATACCAGTACCACACTGTTTTGATGACTGTGGCTTTGTAGATTTCTTGAAGTCTGGGAGAGTTATGCCTCCTGCTTGGTTTTTGTTTTCAGGATTGCTTTGCGCATGGGTCTTTTGTAGTTCCATAAAATGTTTGGATTGTTTGTTCTAGTTCTGTGAAAAATGTCCTGGGTAATTTGATAGGGATTGAATTGAATCTGTAGATTGCTTTGGGTAGTATGGCCATTTTTACAATATTGATTTTCCCAATCCAGGAACATGGAATATCTTTCCATTTCTTTACATCTTCCCTCAAAGATAATTTTAATGAAGAGAAATATTAATTCAGTGTGGGAGAGGGTGTCAGAAAAGGGCAGGAAAGAGATCTCTGTCCACTTCACCTAAAGAGTATTGACTAAGTATGCAGAAAACGACAGCAAACTTCCTGTTTAAGCTTTCAAATGTAAAGAGCGTGGACATCACCATCCGTCCTAACAGCAGATAAAAAGCTGAACAGACCAGGAGTTCCCACTGGGGCTCTATGGTAATGAACATGACTAGTAGCCATGAGGAGGTGAGTTCAGTTCCTGGCTTCCCTCAGTGGGTTAAGTATACAGCATTGTGGTGAGCTGTGGTGTAGGTCAAAGGAATGGCTCAGATGCTGTGTTGCTGTGGATGTGGTGTAGGCTGGCAGCTGTAGCTCCAATTTGATCTGGCCTGGGAACTTCCATACGCCATATGTGGGGCTCTAGAAAAAACCCAAAAAAACAAACAAAGAAAAGGTTGAAGAGACTGAAAAATCGACAACTCTTCTTGGATGCATAAATGAGGAGCCAACATGGGGGAAATCATTGCCCCTGAGATTAGAGAGGCAGAAAGGGAAAAGAGGAGGGAAGCCTTCCTGGGACGGAGACTCAAGAGAAGAGGAAACTGCAATGGGCACCAGGGTTGAGAAAGAAAATCTGAGCTATAATTGACTACTTCCTGGAGGTTTGGTGAGTACAAGTCTGAGAGTTAAAAACTCCAGGGGAGCCCAATCATAGGAGGGCCTACCCTTCCCCAAGTTGTAAAATTTGCCTCCAGAAAACAACTGAGGCCAAGAAAACCACCACAGGTTTTTGACCACTGAGAAGCTCTGTGATTTAACAGCATGGGCCAGTGTCCAACTCTCTGTCTAGCCAGTGAGAGTAGACAGCTCATTCTGCAGTAATGACAGATGATGTTCTACATAGATTATTTCTTTCTTCTATAATAAATAAAATAAGTTGTTTATGAAATGGAGAATGATGAAAATGCCTGCTTCCAGAAAATGCCAGAAAAGTGACACTGGGTGAGAAGTAGAGACCCCAGTGTAGAGGGGAGAAGGCCTGGTACACAGAATACAAAATACAGTCTTCATCCTCTCTCTGGTGACAAGCAGTAATGTAAGGTTGATAAGTTAGTTATTCTTGTTCACTCTACCTGTAGGGCCTTCCTTCCACCATCCAGCGGTCATAGGTCCTGTCGAGTGGCTGGAGGGACGGACGACGGAGGGTCAGGAGGGAAGGGAGGACTGTCATTCATCACGCCCCCCCTCACTTTATCATCATCCATGAAGTAGCTCGTTCGTTCTGTGCTGTATTTCTTTCTTTCTTTCTTTCTTTCTTTCTTTCTTTCTTTCTTTTTATGACTGTATCTACAGCATTTGGATGTTCCTGGGCTAGGGGTTGAATCAGAGCTGCGGCTGAGGCCGAAGCCACTACTGAATCCAAGCCGCATCTGAGACCTACACCAAAGTTTGTGCCAATGCCAGATAATCCACTGAGCAAGGCCAGAGATTGAACCCTCACCTTCACAGAAATATGTCAAGTTCTTGACTCCACTGAGCCATAATGGGAGCTCCTTGATGTTTCTTGAAGGACTAGTTCTTTGCAGATTTCTTGAAGTTCATGGGTAATCTATGGATTTAATATTTAATGTTGTTTTATTACAAATGAAATAAATGCTTTTCTCTTTTTTTCTTATTATAGTTTTGATTTACAGTGTTGTTCCAATTTCTGCTGTATAGAAAGTGACCCAGTCATACATATTATATACTTCTCTTTCTTATATTATTTTTCATCGTGTTCTATCCCAAGAGACTGGATATAGTTCCCTGTGTCATGTGGTAGAACCTCATTGCTTATCCATTCTAAATGTAATAATCTGCATCTATTAACCCCAAACTCCCAGTCCATCCCACTCCCTCCCTCTCCCCCTTGGCAAACACAGGTCTGTTCTCTATATCTGTGGGTCTGTTTCTGTTTTGTAGATAGGTTCATTTGTGCCATACTTTAGATTCCACATGTAAGTGGTATCATATGGTATGGAATACATGTTTTTAATGACCTGAGGGAACCCTCAGTGATCTCTTGTTTACTCTAAATTCCAGTGTCTTTTTCAAGCCCTGGGCAAGTGGACCACTGAGGACCAAGATATTCTGATCACCTGTAACACAGTCTTCTAGTGAGCTCTGTCCACAGCTCACTGGGCAGGCAGAAATTAGAAAGGTCCTCATATTAAACAAGAATGGAACACTCACAGAACGAGATTGGGAGATGACAATGGGGAGGGAAACATATTTTAGGGCAGGGAAGTGAAAGGGGAGTAAAGCAGAAGTAAGAGTGGGTGATGCAGGGGCTCAAGACAAAGTGCTGGGGTTTGGGGGCTCTGCCACTCATATGCTAATTGCTTTCCTAATGTTAAAAAAGAATGGGCTTAATTTTCTCAGGGAGAAAAGGGTGAAAAGACCAATGGACTTGGCCTGGAGGAGAGATATAAAGGAATACTGAACACAAAAAAAGAACCTGAAGGGTCATAGATGTGAAGAGATCAGAGAAAAATAAAATAAAATTTGGGATCCCAAAGCAAGTATGCATTAGCTGAGAGCTAATAGCAGATATTAGTATTTATATTGTTTTTTGTAATTATAAACTGATCAACTGAAGTTTTTTTTTCCCCATCTTGCCTCAATTATAACATTCTCTTTAAGCCAGATGTTGTAAGAATAGTTAGTTGCCTGTTTTTAATTCACTGATTAATAGAAGATTGACATTTGCTAACACTATTAGGGCAAAATTCTACATACATGCTGGGAGAGCTACAGGTAGCAAATTGTGGAATAGCCAGTCCCTCTACCCTCTGGAAATGTTGTCTCATAGATATCTGAATGGTCACTGTGAAAATTACAGGCTTTTTGGAGAACTGTACCTTCAGACCAGACCTGCTAATTGGATAACCATCTGCCACGTGACTCCCACTCTTCTCAAGGGCCTTATTTCTCATTGCTGGAGGGATTTTACTGGCCTTAAGAGATACAATACCTCATTCACAGTGGAACACATAAGAAAAGAGCCCAAAATGCAAAATTCTCATACATTGCTCTCCATTTATCCTGCACACATACACACTGGTGTGAGTAGGGCAAGTATGGCTGTACTTAGAACCAGATGTAACCTTTACAAAATGCTGTTTTACTAGAGATACTTATGTTTTTCATCTTTGAAATTGAGCTGAAACAGGAAAGAGGGTTTTTAATCTATTACCCTTGTCAGTTTTCCCTGATCTTCTTTAAATGGAGGGGCTAAACTCAAACTCCCACATTTCTGGAAGTTACCATTTAATTTTTCTAAAAGAAATTGTGATATACCAATCACATTAAAGAAAATTCAGATATAAAATATCAGTGCTCCTGAAGCCTAAAATGCCAAATATAAAAAAAAAAGCTTCATCATTATCCAAGGGAATACATATTTTCATATATTCTAATTCTTGTCCTCATTCCATCATGACCTTTTCCTATATTTTCTATGTAATTTTCAGATTATAATTTAAATGAGTAATTAGTAGTTTAGAATCGACAGTATCTCCCTACCTGATTCAAGAAAAAGTGTATGTAGTATTTATTTACAGATAAATGACAATGCAGAGAATAAATACAGCTATAATATAGTTATAGATGTCCATTGGTAAGGCCATGTTGAGATGGTAGAGATTCTTGGCTATCTCACTGTAACTAAGGCCAAGCCCTTGATTTGGTAACCCGAATAGTTTTGATAGGTTTGGCAGTCAACCAGTATAATACTGACTTTGGTGTTTTTTGGTGCTAGGTATTGAATTTAGGCATAACTTTTTGGTACATAGTAATAATGTTAGATGTATCTAAAATGATGTGAAAATCCATATTTAAGTGACTATTTTTTAATAGAAGAAGGAAAAATCATATCTAAATATGTTTGCGAATCACCCATCCATAATTTCCTTAACAATAACTGCAAGATTCCTATGAGTGCCTGGAGGAATGTTTAGGAAAATCAGTGGGCCTTTCTTTGCTCTTGAGTCTTGAGCTAACTCTTTGGGTTGATGACAGCTGCTGTTGCAATTAGCCTTTCCTCTGACCTCATGGTCAACCACAATAGCCTTGGAGATTTCAGGAAGGGAAACTATTACTTTTAAGGTATCTGGACAAGACCTGCATGTGTGCAAATTAATAGGAGAACTGTGTTCTGTGCTTTATTCCCCTTTTTCTCTCTTGGTTACAAATTGTCCCCATCCATATGTGACAGGCACATCTGGTTACCTACTCAAATGGGTGAAGATGGATCTAACAGGAAGGGGAAGCCATATAATACTCCCCAGGACTGCTTAAAAGAAGATTCCTCAGTCTTTCTTGGAAAACAAGAGTCTTTGGGGGACTTCCTGGGCTGAAGGATAAGTTGCTTGTCCAAGTTACCTCTCTTAATTCAGAAGGTAGAAATATGTAAATAAGATGATATTTACTAGGATGAGCCAAGAAATAGAAGATTTGTAAGGAGTTAAATTGGCTTCCCTCTCTTTATGATTCTCTAATCTCCCTATCTCATGGAAGGGTTGCAGGCCATGAACAACCCTCTCTTCAAGTCTCCATCTGCTGAGTCCAAAAGGCAGAGAGTGCCTCAGCCTCTAGTTTGGAGGGGCTTTTTTTGCAGGCAGTAAGCTAATCCTAGCTCTCTCTATCCTTCATGATGTTTTTGATTTCAGTCAGGTAGAGTGCTCTACAAGCTGTGAGAAATAGAGTTGAATTGACGAAGGTCAATTCAGTGACCCATGAATGATCCAATCACCCAATGACCCATGCCTGCATAAGCCTGATGTATAAGAATCCTAAGAGTGAAGAGCAGAATTTAAAAAAATAAGAAAATAATGGCTGAGAAAGGAGGTGCTCAGAGCAGAGTAGATGGACATACGGTGCTAAGAACTGTGGGAAGGAAAGGGTAGGAGGGACAGAAAGCAAAGTACAGGTAATAGGTGAGCTCTTGGCAAGACTGAGGTGGGCAGCAATGACTGTGGAAGCTTAGCTAAACTAGAGCGGAATGCCATCCCAGAGCATTTTTCTGAGGCCTTTCAAGTAGAGACATGTGGAAACTTGCCTAAATAGGTCAAGGAGAAGAGGAGTGACAATGCTAAATGATAGTCTCAAAGGAAGTGGAAAAATGAGTTCTCACTATTTTCCTAAAAGCCTATGAAAACAACATTCCTGAAATGCTGTTCACATTCTTCCTGGTCTTGCTCCCAGAATCCTTCATAATGAAGAGGATACAAAAATACCTTTGCCAAATATATTTTGTGTATTATGACAACCCTGTCTAAATTACTTTCTTGAAAAAGATTAATAAACATCAGGCAAGTTGAATTGATAAAATAAGGACATTTCTATAAAGGACTGCACGAATAATCCAATAAAATGTTATCATCAACTGTGGCAAAAATATCATTTGGAATTACAGCTTTCATCTACTTCTATCCATTATCATTGTCCTATTGTATAGGATAGTTCTTCAAAATGTAGAAAATACTTTTCAGGAGTTCCTGTAGTGGCTCAATAGTTTAAGAACCTGACTAGTATCCATGAGGATGAGGGTTCGATCCCTGGCCTTGCTCGGTTGGTTAAGGATTTTTCATTGCTGCGAGCTGGAGCTGTGGCATAGGTCACAGATGCAGCTCAGATCCTGCGTTGCTGTGGCTGTGAGGTAGGCTGGCAGTTGCAGCTCCATTCAAACCCTAGCCCAGGAACTTCCACATACCTCAGGTGTGGCCCTAAAAAGCAAATGAACAACAACAACAAAAAAAAACCAGAAAAGGAAAATGCTTTTCATATTTATTCTTTGAGTTTCTTAGTTTCCAGGACACATAAAGAAATGCATTCCCTGAAGCATATGACTTTATGAACTTAGTACTCACATGACAATGTACTTAGTGTGACAGTGGGAGTTACCATGTCCATAAATGTGTGTCAAATTAAAGTTAAGAAATAAAGGGAGTTGCAACCAGTATTTAAATAGCAAAACCAAATGTCAAATAAGTCAAACATTTAGAGACAATTCTAACGGGAAAAAAAATGGCCTTCTCTCAGGTATACAGCATGGAGACTCAAAGATAGATAAAGAATGAGTCATTAATGACAGTGGTCATTCCAGGAATTCTTGATGAAGTTAGCATCTTAAAATATTTTCAGTAGAATTAACATTTAAAATCCTCCTCAGAAACATCATTTGGCAATAGGCTGAGTGGTCTTTACCCCTGGAGGTCAGAGAGTGCTCTCCCAAAGACAAGAAGAATAGATAACTCTTTTATCTCAATTCTCTTATGTATGCTGTAAGACTTCAGCAGCTGTCTCTATTTAGGCTGCCTCAGAGCATTGCCTGAGAGATTTTGGATTAGCTGGAACCTGGAGCTTTGACCGTATTAATGTCATTAAACCAGTAAGTACATGGATTATTCAAATCTATGTCCTTGAATGAGACCTTTTAGCAGGTAACTTCTAAGTTGCCAAGAAATTTGGCTTAATTAATGCTGATGGTATTGATCTCTAATGAGAATTTTCCTGTAAAATAGTTAATTGTGAGTTTCATTAAGATAGAACTGTACCATCTAGTCCAGTGGGTCTCACCAGGAGTCAGTCATGCACCCTGATCCCAGACGACATGTGACAATGTCTGGAGACATTTTTGGTTGTCGCAGCTGGGGAGGGGGTGCTACTGGCGTCTAGTGGGTAGAAACTAGAGATGCTGCTAGACATCCTGTAAGGCTAGAACAGTTCATTTCCACCTAAGGTATGTCCAAAATGTCTTCAGGGCCACTATAGAGAAACCTTGATGTACCAGCCTAAAATTAAATCATCATGCCATTTGAGAGAGTACAAGAACAACTAAAGACACTTTGAAATTTTGATTTATAGTCATGAAAAATTCTGATATAATCTATTTCTCCTGTGCCTAAACTACTCCCTAATAATAAATTAGGCTTCTTTAAAACCACTAGGGAGCTATTCAGTCTGTTGTTACTTTGGTGTATTAAATACAGCCTTGAGGTATTTAAAAGGTTAACGGTACTTTCACAAGTACCTAATTTACAACTGCGGCATTAAAAGAAACAACACGTGAAAAAGACATAAATGCACTTGAAAAGAAACACATAAACAAGCTAATGTTCAGAGGACACAATGAGATCTAAGTTAAGTGTGCGTGATATGTGTTGAAGGTAGGGGGGTCATTAGTTAGGAGTGCCCAGAGGTGAGTTTTGATTTGAATTTAAAGGAAAAGAACAGTAAGGAGGACATTGTAGTCATTGAGTAGTCCTTGTTAATGCAAAACAGAAAGTGGTTAGTTGCTAATTTAATTTCCTGAGGGTTTTCAACAGATATGAGTTGAATAAAGTGATTAGTATCAACCGAGTGAAAACAGTTTAAAATTAATTTGTCTTTTGATACATTTTAAATGGATTTTTATAATAATGTTTATACTGTCCTGGATTTCTAAAATATGGTTGATTACTTAAGGTAAATCTGCTGATTTAAAAAAACCCTTTTTTTATCATTTTGTAACAAAATCTATGTTGTTACTCTTTATCTAAAAGAATGGACAGTTTTAAAGCTGGTCCATTTAACAATGGAGGTTTAAATACAACGAGGATGACTTTTATTTTTGCTTTAATAAAAAGCAAAAATAAAAGAAGCAATTATTTCTGAATAAAAGAAGCAATTATAGCTCCGAATGTTAGATCTTTTCCTTTTCTTGAATATCTAGTGCAGGACTTTCTGTACATGCGAACAGAGATGGGGGGCAAAATCAGACAAGTTTATGAAAATCAGGAGATGCCCTGCTGATAAAATAATATAGTTAGAAGGTGACATTTTCTTTTCTAAGTCTTTTTCATATGTTGACTTTGGTAGAAATAATATTTCATCTTTTGGGAGACCATGAGGAGTGAGCATAATTTCATAACTGAGTGGTTATTAGGGCAAGTTACAAATTGTGGTCTGTGCCTCTTCCTCTGCCAGAGCCCTGATAAATTTTGACCTCCATGGTGACTAGAACGTTAAAGAGAATATAATTACTGTCAGATCTATCAATGGACCTGTGATAGTTAATTATATCATGTCCGCCAGATATTTGATCAAACATTATTCTAGATATTTTGGTGTATTTTTAAGATGAGATTAACTTCTGAATCAGTAGAATTTGAGAAATGCAGATAATCCTCCATAAATCTGGGTGGGTCTCATTCAACAAGGCCCTAATAAAAACAAGGCTGAGCTTTCCAGAGGAGGAGGAAATTCTATCAGCAGACTACCCCAGGCTCAAATTTCAACTCTTCCCTGGATCTTCCCTGTGCCATCCTATCCAGCAGATTTTGGACTTAACAACCTCTATAATCATGTGAGCCAATTCCTTACAATAGATCTCTTTCTCCCTTTATGTAAATGTATCTATATATAGATACAGGCAGATTTATATATGTAAAGTGTTTATATAGATCTATGATAATAATTTTAAATCATGTTTATCCACATGTCACATATTACATTACACACACATACACACACACTATTATATCCTATTGGTTCTCTTTCTCCAAAGAATCCTAATACAAGATCACAGATACAGACAGCAATAGATCTATATACTTCCTTCTTCACACTTTTCTTCCTCCTACAAATATTTGGCACACCCATCCATGAACCAGGTACTGTAATAGTGGCTGAACACAGGATGCTGAGCAAAATCAGACGTTATCCCTGCAGCTATAGAGCTATAACACCTATACCATCATAGCTAAAAGCAGATTTTAAGGCAAGACTAAATAACAGAGATAAGAAGAGAAATTTTGCAATTACTAGCAGTAAAAAGGGACATTTGGAATATTTCATAAATCTAATTTGAATATACCTAATGCCAGAGGTTCTGCATACATACACAGAAAAAGATAAGTAGAAGATGACACACCATTTTCACTTGCTGACAGAACAGGAAGATGTAAAATGAATAAAGACATAGAAGATGTGAATAATTAAAAAGGATCAAAAAATTTTAAAAGTTGACCTAATTCTTCCATATGTGATTGAATCCATCTTCTTTTCATGAGTACATAAAACATTTACACATTTAACCATATACTTTGTTAGAAATAAAGCTTTAATTTTTTTAAATTTGAGATTATTTAAGGTACATTTTCTGAAAATTTGGGGAGTAGGCTAGAACTAAATAATTAGATATCTGCAATGGCATGAACATTAAATAAAACATAAAACAATAAATGTTCACATTAATATAAGATGAAGAAGGAAAAAGTGAAAATAAGAAAACATTTAAAATTGTGTGGCATGTAAAATAATGCCATTTGTAGCAAGATGGATAGAAGTAGAGACTCCCATGCTAAGTGAAGAAAGTCAGAAAGAGAAAGACAAATACCATATGCTATCACTTATATCTGGAATCGAACATATAGCACTAATGAACCTTTCCACAGAAAAGAAACTCATGGACTTGGAGAACAGATTTGTGGTTGCCAAGGTGAAGGGGGAGGGAGTGGGATGGACTGGGAATCTGGGGTTAATAGATGCAAACTATTGCATTTGGAGTAAATAATCAATGAGATCCTGCTGTATAGCACTGGGAACTATATCTAGTCACTTGCGATGGCTCATGATGGAGGATAATTTGAGGAAAAGAATGTATGTATATATGTGTGTGTGTGTGTGACTGGGTCACTTTGCTGTACAGTAGAAAATTGACAGAACACTGTAAACCGACTATAATAAAAAAAAATAAAAATCATTAAAAGATAAATAAAACTAAAGTATGCAGATTATTTAAAAAAGAATGTAGCCCGAAGAACGCTTAGGAAAAAATATACACATAACGTGCATATATTTGGTGAGAAGACTAAGATAAATGGTTAAGCTTCCATTTCAAGGCACTACAAAACAAATAGCAAATTAATTTTAAGTAAGTGGAAGAAACTAAATTGCAATAATATAAAAAGTTTAAAAAATTTAAATGTAGAATAGAATATTCAATAAAATAAAAGGCTGTATTTAAAAAATTACAACATTTTAGTATAAGAATTAGATGATTAATAACAGATAGTATAGACAACAAAAAGTTATTAGGCCTGGGGATATGCATACATACATATATAACATAAGGAATATGGTCAATAATATTTTATTAACTTTGTATAGGGGCTGGTTACTAAACTTACCATGGTGATCATTTCGTAAAGTGTGCAAATGTCAAATCATTATGTAGTATACCTGAAACTAACATAATTTTTTTTTTGCTTTTTATGGCTGCACCCACAGCATATGGAGGTTCCCAGGGTAGGGGCTGAATCAGAGCTATAGCTGCCGGCCTATGCCACAGGCACAGCAACATAGGACCTGAGCCTCATCTGCAACCTACACCACAGCCCAAGGCAATGCTGGTCCCAACATACTAAGCGAGGTCAGGGATTGAACCTGCGTCCTTATGGGTACTAGAGATCGAATCTGTATCCTCATGGGTCTATTTCAATTATCCCTCCAAAATTTATTAAAATATATTTTAAGCACAATAAATACAATAATTTGGACTAAATTTTAAGAAAAGACTTTTTTAAAAGACTTATTAAAACTTCTAAAAGAAATAGAAACCTGAATTTGGAGGGGCTCCCTTATAGCACATAGTGTTAAAGATCCAGTGTTGTCACTGCTATGGCTGGGGTCGCTGATATAGCACAGATTAGATCCCTGGGCAGAGAACTTACACATGCTGCAGGTGCAGTCAAAAGGAAAAGAAAAAAAAATGTGCAGGGAAATGAAAAGAGCTGAGGATGACCAGGCACTGTGAAACTACCAAGTTGGAGGACATATAGTAAGAGAGATCAAGACATAAGCAAGGTAAAATCAATAAGGCTTTCCATATTTGTTCAAGGAAAGACAAGTTGACTAATAGCGTAGAATAGAGTCCAGAAATCAGTCCACACACACCAACATCTGATTTATACCAAAAGGATGCTAGAGTATAGAAGAAAGGCTGAGCTTTCCGATAAACAATGCTGGGTCAATTTGCTATCCATATGGACTAAAAATGTGTTCCTTGGCCCTCACTTCGAATCATACACAAAACACAATTCCAGATGGATTGCAGATCTAAATGTAAAAGGAGAAACAACAAGGTTTTTAGAAAAAAACAGAAGGACATCCTTGTGACCCTGGCATTGGCAAAGATTTCATAAACAGGACACAAAAGTACCCAACATAAACAAAGAGAATAAATTTTTTTTTGTCTTTTTGCCTTTTTTAGGGCCACTCCTGTGGCACATGGAGGTTCCCAGGCTAGGGGTCTAATCAGAGCCGTAGCCACCGGCCTACGCCAGAGCCACAGCAAAGCAGGATCCGAGCTGCGTCTGCGACCTACACCACAGCTCACGGCAATGCTGGATCCTTAACCCACTGAGCAAGGCCAGGGATTGAACCTGCAAGCTTGTGGTTCCTAGTCAGATTCATTAACCACTGCTCCATGATGGGAACTCCAAGATTTTTTTTTTAATTAAGAACTTTTTTTTATCAAAAGATACCATTAGGAGAGTAAAAATGCAACTCAAAAAATTGTAGACGTTATTCTCAGAACAGGTATTTGCCCATGAGTCACATCCTGAATATATAAACCACTTCAACAAATTAATAAGAGAAAGACTGCCCAATACGTAAAAAGGTAAAAGACTGGAACAGACTCCTAAAAACAGAGGCTATTAAGTGGCCAATGAACATGTGAAAAGTTGCTTATAGTTATTAATCATCAGGGAAACACCTCTTAAAGTCACAATATGACAAAACTACACATGCACCAGGGTAGATTAAAAAAAACTTTTCAATATTAAGTGTTAAGGCCATGAAGCAACTGGAATTCTGGTACACTACTCTTGGGAATGTAAGAAGTCATCCTCTCTGGAAAAAGTTGGAGAGTATCTTCTATAGATGAACATGCAGAGATCCTATGAGGCAACAATTCCACTTTTAAATGTATATGAAAAAGAAAATCGAGTCCTTATGTTTACCAGACCCAAAGGGGAAACTTCTCAGGTGCCCGTCAACAGTAGAGTGGATGAGGAACTTCTCATCTATTCACTCAACGGAGTTACACACCAATGAATGTGAAGAATGTACACCTACATGCAAAATACAAATGAATCTCTCAAGCATGTTGAACTAAAATAAAAACCCAAACAGAAAAGAGCACATACACTCAAACTACCACCTATTTACAAAACAGCAAAGGTAATGTACTAGCAGAAGTCATATCAGTTTTTAAGCATAGGTGGGGATGGATAGGGACTTAAAGGGGGCAATAGGGCTGCTTGGAGGGTACTGATAATGTTATGTTTCTCTGAGTCTTGCTTATGCGCGTTCAGTTTGTGAAGAATCATCAAGCTGTGCACTTATGTATCTGTTTTTCATGTATACTGTCAGTCTTCTTATCCATAGGTTCTACATCCACAAATTCAATCAAGCACAGATTGAAAATACTAAGAAAGAAAAAAATTGAAGTTCCCAAAAGCAAAACTTGAATTTACAATGGTCCAGCAACTATTTACATAGCATTTGCATTTATATCCTATTAGGTATTATAGTAATCTAGAGATGATTTAAAGTATATGGGAATATGAGAGGACTTGTGTGGGTGATACTGCAAATACTACGCCATTCTATATAAGGGACTTGTGCATCCTCAGATCTTGGTGTCAGAGGTGTGGTGGGACATGGCAGGGGGTGGAGGTCCTGGAACTAATATCCCCTCGGCTACTGAGGGTCGACTGTACTATTCCTCAGTGAAAATGAGTAAAGGAGGCAAATCACTTTGTGTTCATGGCTCCCTCACCTCATAGCTGAGTAAACGTGGGCAGGTTACTTACCCGTACTCTGCCTGTTTCCTCATATGGAAAACAGCCATTGAAAAAAGTATCTAGTTTCAAAGGCCATTGTAGGGATTAACTGACAATGCATTTAAAACACATAAAACAGGGAGTTCCTGTCGTGGCTCAGTGGTTACCGAATCCCACTAGGAACCATGAGGTTGTGGGTTTGATCCCTGGCCTTGCTCAGTGGGTTAAGGATCAAGCATTGCCATGAGCTGTGGTGTAGGTTGCAGATGCAGCTTGGATCTTGCGTTGCTGTGGCTCTGGCATAGGCCAGCGGCTATAGCTCTGATTTGACCCCTAGCCTGGGAACCTTCATGTGCTGCGGGAGCGGCTCTAGAAAAGGCAAAAAGACAAAAACAAACAAACAAACAAACACCTATAACACTGAGTAAAGGAACCACTTGATTCGAAATTTGCGGTTGCCAAAGAATGGCTCATAGACACATTTAGCTAGAACTTGCTGACGTTTACTTGCATGAAAAGCTCAGTCATTTATAGATTGTCTCTGAAAGTGTAGTTTAAAAAGGCAAAATCTACATATGGTCTATGAAACAGAGAATCTTGTTTAATTTTATCCTAGGGTAAGCTGACTGACTAAAAATATCAAGGAGGACAGCTTCCCTTAAGCAGACTGAAAGAGTTATGGGGTACATATTCATGAGTTTTTCTAAGAATTGTGTGTCTTGAGGTGCAGCACTGGTGTGGTCCTTAGGCAGATGCATTTACCTTAAGCTAAATCTGCAGTGTCTCTCCCATCATGATCATCCAAC
Organism: Phacochoerus africanus; assembly: GCF_016906955.1. NCBI lineage: Eukaryota > Metazoa > Chordata > Mammalia > Artiodactyla > Suidae > Phacochoerus > Phacochoerus africanus. The sequence goes on from NC_062546.1 coordinate 188,354,114, forward strand.
CCCTCTTTGGGTCAATCTCAGATTCCAGGAGGAATAAGTTGAATGACTGTCGTAAGCTGGATATCAGTTCATAATAATGGCTGAGCAGTATTTCGAAGCACCTGCAAATCAGATAGTAGTGAGAGGCCAGAAATATAAGAACATCACAGTATCATAAGAAACATTTAGAACTTTGTTTGTGATGCTCATAATTGGCCCCAGTCTAACCAAAAGATTAGTCCCAAGGATCAGATTGGCTGAGCTTAGATAATGAGGAGAACTTTGATCTCAGTTGATAAATTTATTGTTTTAATTTTCCTGAATTGCTTTCTCATATGAAATGAGATATTTTAGCAGTTGCATAGACTCCACCTTACATGGCCAATAAATGGTTGAGGGCAAGGCTATTGCCTAGAACTCTTTTAATGGACGAATGTATGCTGGTCCATTAAGCCACTAACAATTGTGCTATTTCACTTGCCATCTGCAGAACATGTAGTTTGATTTGGAAATTCCTAGTCAACATATGATTTTGTACAAACTAGTGAAATCCAGTATCTTATACCCCCTTTAATAAGTAAACCTAGTTATATCTTGATAAAATGCAAGTGACCTGGAAGGCCAGATTCTTTCTTTCTCTCTCTCTTTTTTTTTTTTTAAATTTGTGGGGCTGCCCCACACTCCCCAAATCACTCCTGGAAGACAGAAAGCGGTGGGAGGGATGCAGCCAACTCCCGGAGTGGAGAGAGGTGCTGGACACAAGGGATCGAGGCCTGCCCTCTGTTTAGGCCTCCTCCAACCAATGCTGGCTGGGGATCGCTTGACCTGCAGGTCAGCCAGGGCCCCATCCCAGGGCCCTGCTCCTGACTTGGGCTGCTGACCTCAGCTCCAGGCTGTAGAAAATTCAGGAAGATCGCAGAGCAAGCATGGTGAGTGTGGGACCCTCTGCTCTGAAGACAGGGGAGGGAGGGTCTCCCCAAAGAGGAAATTTCAGGTAGCCTAAGAGGACATCAGCTGAGAACTTTGTGACACCTTCCAGGTTAAAAAGGAGGTCACACCTGATTTGTACCCATACTCCAGACCCTTAAAGATGCCTGTACGCACCTGCTCTCCTTGCCAACAGCCCTCATACCAGCACCATGGTTGCTGAGAGGCAGAGGGCAGGGCTGTGCTGCCTGCTCTCCCTGCCTAAATCTTGCTACTCTCTTGTCCAATGTTTCCTGGTCTGTTGGCTGGAGACTGGCACCATTTTTCCAAGAGCAAGAGGTTGTTTTGACACAATGGTGGCCCTCTGCTACCTCTCTCAGGGAACTGACTCCTTTTCTTTAAAAAAAGAAAAAAAGAAAAAAAAAAAAAAGAAAAGAGTTCCCATTGTGGCTCAGTAGGTCAAGAACCAGATATACTGTCCATGAGGACACAAGTTTGATTCCTGGCCTCACTCAGTGGGTTAAGTATGCAGTGTTGCCATGAGCTGTGGTATGGTTTGCAGACCCAGCTCGGATCCCAAGTTGCCGTGGCTGTGGCGTAAGCTTGGATTTGACCCCCAGGCTGGGAACCTTCATATGCCACGGGTGTGGCCCTAAAATGAAAAAAAAAATTAAACTGTGGTGAGCTGCTTCAGAACAATCCAGGGTGTCATGGCGATCTACTTCTCTCCTTTTGGGCTCTGCCTCCCCTCCTCCTCTGATACCCGAGCTTTTCCACTGTCTTGGGCAAAGACAAGCAATCCCATCTCTCGGAGAGGACAACTGAGGACAGGGATGAGAGAAGAGAAGAGCTGGGCCTGAGGTGGAACCCAGGGAATATTCCTTCCCAAACTATTGGCCAAGAGAGAGCATCTTATTTCTGATGGGTACAAAATTTGAGCATATGAATATGTTTTTTATGGTACCTGAGTTGTACAAATTATCATCTGTACTTCACTGGTCTCATTACAGAGGACTAATACTTTTGGAGTAGTTAAATTATGTCATCACTTCTACGTAGTCAAAGGATAAAGTAATTTAACCATAGGTCCAATAAGACATGTAGACATGTAGGGGTAATGATATTTAGTTTTCTATCGAGTTCAACAGGCAATGTGATTATTACTGTGGTGTTATATTTGGGCTTATATGTCTGGCTAAAGATTCTTATTAAAGGATTCTGGTGCCAGGTGACAAATCCAACCATTGAAAAGACTGGAAATTGCTGTAAATGTTTGGGAAAGGATATTATGGAGCTCAGGGGTTTATAGGAAATAAGAGAGGTGAGAAAAGGACAGAAAGATTATGTGATCATTTTAATTACCTAATATATTAAACCAACATGAAAGAAAGAATATAATAAGTAACCACAGAAATAAAGTGAGAAAATATAAAACTTTTATGTTGATCATAGGTTTTAATTCAAAGGACTAAGAAGGAAGTTATATACAACTGTCTACTTCTGGACTGAAACTATTTTGAGGCATTTTAACACCCTTTAGCCTCAGACCTAGATCTCCACTGGGAATGGACACCCAGCTTATAAGATCTGTAGCACATTAAAACTGGGAATTATAGATCTATGGAAAGCATGCCATAGAGTTGAAGAAGCCATTAAAGTAACAAAAATGATCCTTTTCAGGAATTCCTGTCGCAGCTCAGTGGTAAGGAACACGACTAGTATCTCTGAGGACTCAGGTTAAATCTCTGCTCTTGCTCAGTGGGTTAAGGATCTGGCATTGCTGTGAGCTGATGTAGGCCACAGATGCAGCTCAGATTTGGAGTTGCTATGCCTGTGGCGTATGCCTGCAGCTATGGCTCTGATTCAGTCCCTGGCCTGGGAACTTCCATATGCTGCAGGTGTGGCCCTAAAAAGACTCACACACACACACACAAAGAAGAAACTTTCTGATGACTTTGATTTGGGTGTTTTTCTAATCTCTTGGTTGTGTTTCATGTAGCCATGGGTCCAGCGGTGTCCCTTTTAGAATGGAAGCTTACACCTATTGAACATAAGTCTGTGTGTGTGATAAGGTTTTTTTTAAAATACCTAAAAGAGTCAGGATAGAAAAAAATTGACTCCAACAAAAAGAGGTCTGTAGATTGCTACTGCTATTAAGAACAAAATCCAATTTATCCTACCGAGGCCTTAAATTCCTTTTCCTCTAATATTCGTAGGAGAGCAAGAACTCATTTTTCTAGGCACTCACCTTCAGTATGAATTTCATCCTAGAAGACCAAGGCATAAGTTAAATAGCTGTTTTACAGTCACTAAGGTTTGTCCTTCCCACCAATCCTTGAGTAACGGGATTTTAGTGCCTTTTGCTTTCACCAGACCAAAGAACCAATCCCAGATATCTTCTGTTCCCTTGACTTTTGTTTTGTTACTATTAGTTCTAACAATTAGAGGCCATAATTGCAAACAACAGACTCTAAGTTTAATACAGAAAGAAATAGATTGTGAGATCCATAGAATCAAAAGGAAATAGAACACAGTTCTTAAAATAGGCAGAAACCAAAGGCCACCAGAAATGTTGAACAGACCTCATAATAAGAACTGGTTACAAATGGTGAGATTACTGCTGCAGAATTATGCTCACACGGAGGCCCATACCGTCACTACCATTATCACCACCAGTACCACCCCTAGATACTGGCCGTCATCACTAATATTGCTGCTATAAAACCATTGGTCATGATGGAAAGTGAATTTTTTTGCCCCTGCATCTGTGTGTCACCATATTTAAACTCAACATTCAGGGCGAAAGCATTGGAGTGGCTAAAAGTAGATTATGCATTTGTGTTCTAGATGCCAGAGATCTGGGAAAGTTGGAGATACAAGAGAATATTACACAAATACCAGAGAGGTTTCAGATTCTTGTCAGAATAAAATGACAAGTTTCCACCGCCACACAACCAACAGTATTTCCTGCTAGATTTTATGTAAGAAATAAATAGATACATAGAGGTATGTATATATAAATACATACATACAGAAGAAAAAAATATTTTTAGGCATTTCAGAAGAGAGCCTGGGAAAGGGTATAATCTTTTATTTATCTAGCATAAATCTATTATTCTTCTTGTCTCTTTTATATGTTTACCTTGACATATATTCCTTATAACATTGGAAGTTCCATAGGGAAAATAGTCTATCTTATAAACCTAGCATCTTCTACAACTCCAAATAGAAAATGTAGAAATATGATAAGTAGCGATTGATGTATTGATTCTTTCTGTCGATATCTCCTTGAGCACTCACTGATTCATGAGGAAAAAGAAAGGCTGGGATGTAACAAGCAACCCATATTTACTTCGATAACTATGGAGTAAGTTTTGGATAAGTTCAACGAATGTGGCATTAAGTCTAGTAGGTATCAAAAAAACTCATGGATTTCTTTCTTTGAACTCCAAAGTAAACATAAATGGAAATCATAACCATTAAATACTGAGAATTGTACCAACATGTTTTTTTTTTCATTTGAAAACATCTCACTGCAACTGTAATATGTACTCATTGTAATACCATATATAACTGTCTTAATAACATGCAGTGTTTTTTTTTTTTTTCCTCCCCTAGAGCAATAAGTAAAGGGAAAATGTTATTTTACTCCAGGTTAAAAATAGATTCACCTGCTGTTAGATACATGTAAGTCAAACTTATAGACAGGTAAATTAACTAAAATAAGCTTATAAAATATCTTGTATTGGCTTACTTCGTGGCCTCCATTTTTGTGCTTGCTGTTTTGTATTAACAAGCCTTGGCCAACAAAATTATACAGATTGCATCAACCCTAAATGATGTTTTACCCACACGATTAGGGTAAAACAATGGAAAATTATTTCAGTAGCAGGCTCCATTATAATTTTCAAGCAAATTCTGAGGGAGCAAATTCTTACAAAGAAATATATTGAACTCTTACAAAGCCCAAGAACATTTCTTAATTAAAATGTCATTGCTGAAAAATTCAATTATGCTTTAATGTTTACTCAGCTGGCTATATTGACATATAGAAATGTATTTCAACATGATGGCAGTGTTGAATGTTCTACAATTTTAATATGCCGAACTTATTAGTGATTATGGAAAATAACTATGAGGCAGATCAGCAAAGGTCTAAGTAACCCAGGTCATGGGTAAAAATTTTAAGTGAGAAAACATGAAGATAAAAAATTAATCTACAGTCTTTATCTCACTGCTGAAAAGGAAAAAAAAAGTGAAGAGTAAGACATAAAAGTAATCATGATAATATTTTACCTATTGAAATAAATTTGGTCATGCATACAAAGTATTTGAAAACCAGTCCTGGTGTGGAAAGGTGAGGTGCGGATTAAGAAAGAAGAGCAAGGCTAATAATAACATGGTAACCACAGCAACCTTGTGTATCAGGAAGAATGTATCTGTCTTACTAACAAGGGAAGCATGTCATGGAGAATGGACATGAGAATCGTCTCATGGTCAGTTGTGATGGAGATGAGCAGGATCATATACCCATCCCAATTCCTCTACTAGATCCCTGGTGAGCAGATACACAGAGAAATCTATAAGGAGGAGTTCCCATAGTGGCTCAGTGGAAACAAATCCGACTAGGAACCATGAGGTTTCGGGTTGGATTCCTGGCCTCGCTCAGTGGGTTAAGGATCCAGCATTGCTGTGAGCTGTGGTGGAGGTTGCAGACTCAGCTCGGATCTGATGTTGCTGTGGCTGAGGCGTGGGCTGGCAAGTGTACCTCCTATTTGACTCCTAGCCTGGGAATCTCCACATGCTGCTAGCGTGGCCCTAAAAAGCAAAAAAGAAAGAAAGAAAGAAAGAAAGAAAGAAAGAAAGAAAGAAAGAAAGAAAGAAAGAAAGAAAGAAAGAAAGAAAGAAAGAAAGAAAGAAAGAAAGAAATCTATAAGGAGATAGGACATTGTCCTTAAGGAGACAGCGTTTGTGCTTAAATCACTCTAGTACCTCCTACTGCTGAGAAGCTAGAATAAATCTACATAGCTGCAAGTCTCTTCTCTTTACTGAAAGTTCTGATGCACAGGAAGATTTAAGTGGCCCTTACCATTGCATCTTTTACCCAGGCCAGCACCTGGATGTTGGTTTGTTGGCTCTGCATACTGTGAAATGAGACCCACAAAAGGGAGCAGAAAAATCCCTTTAACTCAGACTTGAAGAAGAGCATGCCTTTTCCCCTAATTTTTTTCCATAGACTTTTCCATGTTTCCCTCTTCCAGAATTGGAGAGGCAATTGATTGGTTTTCTTTTTCTTCCTTCCTTCCTTCCTCCCTTCCTTTTTCTTCCTTCTTTCCTTTCTTTCTTCTTTCTTTCTTTGGCATTTGGCAATTTTTTTTCCCCACTGTACAGCAAGGGGGTCAGGTTATCCTTACATGTATACATTACAATTACATTTTTTCCCCCAGCCTTTCTTCTGTTGCAACAGGAGTATCTAGACAAAGTTCTCAATGCTATTCAGCAGGATCTCCTTGTAAATCTATTCTAAGTTGTGTCTGATAAGCCCAAGCTCCCGATTCCTCCCACTCCCTCCCCCTCCCACCAGGCAGCCACAAGTCTCTTCTCCAAGTCCATGATTTTCTTTTCTAAGGAGATGTTCATTTGTGCTGGATATTAGATTCCAGTTATGAGTGATATCATATGGTATTTGTCTTTGTCTTTCTGGCTCATTTCACTCAGTATGAGATTCTCTAGCTCCACCCATGTTGCTGCAAATGGCATGATGTCATTCTTTTTTATGGCTGAGTAGTATTCCATTATGGATATAATTTGGCAATTTTTAAAATTTATTTTACAGAATAGTGACCCAGCCATGCATATATGTGTATGTGTGTGTGAATTCTTTTTCTCATACCATCTTCCATCATGTTCTACCCCAAGAGATTGGACATAGTTCCCTGTGCTGTAAAGTAGGACCTCATTGCCCATCCATTCCAAATGTAAAGTTTGCATCTACCAACCCCAAAAACCCCTTCATCCCACTTCATCCTCCCTCCCCCCTGGCAACCACAACTCTGCTCTCCCTGTCCAAGGTCTGTTTTTGTTTAGTGATAGGTAGTGATCACCTGGGCAGATATCTGGGCCCCCACCTCCAAAGATTCCAATTTAATTGGACTGGAATAATGGCCTGAGCATCAGTTAAAAACTCCTTGGGTGATTCTAATAGACAGTCAAGGGTGAGGATAAGTGATTTAGGTGAGGAGTAACACAGTAGCTGCAAACAATAGAGTGACCAATAAGAGCATACGTAACCTGGAAAGAGAGTCAAGAGATAGAAAAGAAAAAATGATGTGTTAAATGACAGAGATCCATGTGAAAGAGTTTTTTATTTCCTTGTCATGACACAGAGGCCCACTTCCTACTAATTCCAGTTACCCAATCTATTTTCTAAATCTGATTTGAAGTGGAGAATAGATGATTCCGTCACAATCAGATTTCTCTAGATATATGAGTGTTTGCTTATTGGCCTTTTTGCTTTTATTCAAAGGCACAAATTTAGATGAATTCATCATCATCATTCTCCTAAACAAAATTGGACCTAGATTAGTATTAATGAAAGGAGAAAAACCTATCACTTGAAAGAGTAAGTTTAATAATCTCTGTAATCTGTCAATATTACTCAGAACAGACATTTTAAAACACTTTACTAGCAGATCAAATAGGAGCTGGCCTGTATGATCAAGAATATGTAATCAGGCAACATGAAGAAAGGACTTCTGCACATGTTAGTATGTTAATATTCTTGGGGATCAGAAAACCAAACTCACCTCAAAACAGTTCTAAATAGTATAAAGATATATATGTGTACATAAAATGGAAAATCTAGAGGTAAGGGGGATTTTTAGCTGCAGCTTCATCAGGGTCCCAAGTCAGTTTCACTTCATTCCTCCCACTTCTGTTTTCTTTTCTGTACCAGCTCTGAACCCAGGACAGCTTCCTTTATGGTAGCAAAATGGCAACCAGCAGGTACCATTAGGTTATCTCCTTAGCTGTTCCTTATTATTTGCAACAGGAAGGCATCTTGCCTTCTAGTTGTGTTCATGCAAGAGTCTGGAAGGTTCCTCCTACACTTCACTTCAATTCCCAGCACACAGCTCCTTGAATTTCACTATTCCAAATTGGGCCATGAGACTATCCTTGAACCCATCACTATGGCTGGTGAGATGAAATGGATGGAATGGCTTAAGCAAGTTGGGGATCACTTCCAAATCTAGGGGTGGGACTGGACTTTTAAAAATCATATGAGTCTCCAGACGGAAAAAATTAAAATGAAAACAAACAGGCAGAGAAGGGAGGACTGAAGCTAGACAGGTAACAAACATGTACTACAGAAACTTCTAACAGGGAATGCATGAAGGAACCAATGTATCTGGGTCCCAATTTAAATCCTACCGAACGGTTTAGTGCCCTTGGTTGAACTAGTCTCTTTCATTGTTAATATGAGTGTATTTGACAAGATAATATTGTTTCTAAGATCCCATTCAAACCTAAAATTTCTTAGCTCTGTATCTCTAAAATAGCTCATGGTTTCAGCTGCTGGTAGTCAGCCTTATTTTTTGAGAAACATTTAAAAGAATAGGTCTGATTTATGGTCTTGGGCAAAACTGTCAAAGTAAATTAAGGAATGCTTTCACTTTTCTTTGGTAACCTAGGCACCTCTGGTTTTTTTTAGCATCTACTGATGGAAGTAACTCCTTGTTTCTCTTCTATGGCTTCCCTGGATGCCTGATAAATCAGAGCAATTGCTCTGACTTGTATAAGAATGGATTTTCCTATATTTCTTTTAAGACTTCCTAGAATGATTCACTTTGCTACCACCATTCTGTTGCATTCACAAAATGTTATGTGATACTGCTAAGGTAAATTTATGGAGGCTCTCAATTTTAATTAGTTTTTTTCTCATATTTTCTCTGAAAAGTTAATCCTCTTTTAATGAAATTGTAAAATATAAGCAAATCTTACATGACACTTTTATCACCTGCTCATTTGAGATCAAAAGTCTAAACTATAAGGCCTTCTAAAATTATACCAAATTTTAAGTGCATATTAAAATGGTAATTTTTATCTCAGATCAATGTTTGAGCTTTACTTTATTTGAGCAAAATAAAACAATGCAGATAATGGCTAAGAGCCACATTTCAACATTTTTTATAGTACCAAGATATTATTATAGCAATTTTATCACTGTTTGAAATAGAATTGGAAGCAGATTCTTAACTTGAAAACTTAATAGGTCTAAACTTTCTATCAGAAAAGAATCTGCCAAATAGCTTCTCCATCATGAAAAACGGAGACACTCTCATATCTCTCCCAGGTTTTATGATGTAAAATGGGACCCACTGTTACATTTTGATGATTGTAAAAATCTAGTGCATGTGTAAGTTTGCCAGGTTAATAGTGTTATTACTTGAGCTCAGTGATAAAGAAAATATTTGTACTCTAATCTCTCTTCCGAATTTTCCCATCTTATCTCTTCCATTTAAGACCTGAATGTCATCTGGGGATCTACGAACTGTAAGGTTGTGTCCTTTATTTAATTTGGGCAGCCCAGTTCAAATTGTTTTAGCTTTCTTCTTTATTTATCATCAAAGTCTAGGCTCTGTTTGTAGCATGATACTGAGAATTTACAACCGGTTCATAAATGCCCCTCTCTTGTGGTTTATGGTGGCCCCCTTACTTGCTGCCCTGACCCCTCTCTCCTGGTCCCCATTTCATTGCTCATTTCAGGCAATCAGTTGAAATTCATTAGCTTATGTACCTATTGATAAAGAAAGCCAGCATGTAAACAATGGCTACATTATGCCTGAGCTCTTCATGCCAGCATCCCAAAGGACTGGAAGATAACTCTTTATAATAGTTTGTCCTGAGAACTCCATCAGACCTCACTGAACTTTAATAACTTTAGGTAACACTCACCAGAGGAAAAATAAAAGGCCAAACAAGTTTTGGTAATGAAATTAATTGAGAAAAAGCCAGTTTCACTGTCAAAAAGAAGAACCTTGAGAAGAAAGGCAGCTTCTAAAGGTCAATACTCAGCGTGCTGTAATCTTTACCATCTGTGTTCAGGCTGGTGAGATTCTGAGACTGTCATATGCAGTCTCTTTTCTGAAAATAACAGACAAGGGAAAAAAAGACTTGCCCAACAGGGAGCCTGGATGTACTTAGCTGGATAGAAAACGAAAACACTACATGGTATAAACTTAGGATGACCCTTAACTTTCCTTCCCCTTGACCTACATGGATCCATAGATAGTTTCAGAAAAGTAGTGCCATGGCGAATTGAAATAATTCCATCACCAATGAAATGTAATGTTATATTTACAAGGTGGAACACTGGGCAGCTTCATTCAATGTGAAATCTCTCCATCTTCTGACTCTGTACTTTGATGAAGGTTAGCAAGGCTTTCTCTATTTTTTTCTAATAGAAAATTCTAAAAAAAAATTAGTAGAAAATGAATTTGGTCTCTCTTTACATAGCGTTTTAACAAATATATTAGAAATTCTGAACTTTGTGACTGTATATAGTGATATGAGTTTTTTCCTATTAGAAGAAAATTTAAAAGTTTGATAAGGAATTTTGAGAAGATTTATATCAAATATATCAAATGTCATTGATAATTTCCTTCACTCACACATCTATGAATCGGTAGTATTTTTGCACAAAGGAGAAATGATTGAAAAAGAAAAAATAAATTGTATATAATATTTACATATGTATATATTGTTTATATGTGTGTGTATTTACATATATATGTGCATATAAATATTACAAGTTATATATTTTTAGTTATTAGATATGTTATTATATATAAACTTTAAGTGACTATTGCAATTTTGTGTACTCTAATTAATTAAATTGTGAAATACTCTCCCATCATTATATACAAAATTAAATGTTTTCAATATTGCTTTTAGAATATCAATTTTCATTTTTTTCTAAAAATCTAATCCTTTGGATATTTTTCAGCTCTTTTTCCATAGTACCATCTCCATCGGTTTATTACTGCATCTAAGGAGCTTATTTTAAAAGCATATTACTTCATTTATCCTCACAACATCCAGGATTTATGAATGCACCCATAATGCTAAAGATTCATGATGCCCATGTACTGTCATATAATAAAACATTTTCCTTCTGTTCATTGGGACTCTTTTGACCACAATAGGGGTGGCAGATTTTACAAAATAGGCTGACATCTAAACTTCATAGATAAAGCCGAAGGTTAATGGATTTGTTTATCTCTTCCGTGAATTCCCTGCTTTGTTTCAGAAACACGAATAAGAGGTTAGTCTTTGCAACATTTGTCACTGTCTCCAGAGCCTTCCAGAAAAACAGGATCCATAAAATCTTAGACATAAAAAATAATAACACTCTCCAAATGCTAGTTAATAAAACGCTCCACCTCTTTAGGAGAAAGAGATATTTTATTTGTATTCATTGGGGTGATGTAACCACTCCCTCGCATGCTTGGTTGTACCTCTCCTGTGTGATGTAATAGCGTGAACACATGGATATGAAGCATGCAGATCGGATTGTATTGTTTTCTCTCTCCACATATTTAAAACACAGGTACCCTTTATTTCTTTTTGCCCACTGTCCTTTTTGGTTTCCTCCTCTCCCCCTTCCTCTTTTTTTTTTTTTTCTTCTCTCCCTCCTCCTTATTCTACCCACCAAGGACTCCCCTTGTAAGCCATTCACTTTTACATTCAGGAGGCAGTCTTGCTAGTGAAAGCCCCAGGGAGATTACCCGAGTGGGCTAGGTTTATTTTCTTGTTGTTGCTTTGACATCGTGAGTTCCATATCTTTGATTTATATTAAACCAAAGACCTCTTCTTTTTGGAAGAGTACATTGTTTCGTAATGAATGAGTTACGAAGAAATATTGTCCGTTAATGAAAATATAACCATGGAATGAAAACCTGGTTCTAAGTAAAGAGAAGTAGAGAAAGAAGCTGTTTACATATAGGCTGCTAAATAAATATCTCTATCCTTTGGTTTGGGGAAAGGTTTCCACCACTAACAAATGATACAGCTCCGAGCCTATTATGTTGAATATGTCATTGCCAATCACTTTGCAATCCACAGGGCAATAATTCTCCATAATAACTGCCAACTCTAGTCAATATATTTGCATCATTTTACTTTAAAGGCTTATGAAATGCAAATGAAAATTCTAATAATAATGCTTCTTATTTAATTAGTTCTGCCTGATGGATAGTCTCTTTCCTCAGCAAAGTTTTAAAAATAAGAATTCCAGTTCCAAGCTTGATATAGCCAATTGCCCCTTCTTTGTTTCTATTGCCGGCCCATTACGTGGAAGTTTCTGACCAAGGAGATGGGAGTCGTGAAGTGAGAAATGAGGCCATTTCTTGAAAGAAGCAGTGCTCAACAGAAATCTGTTCTTCACCATGTTATTTTAAACTCAGAGAAAATATTGTACTCATAGATTCTGGGGAATAGGATACCGATTCTGAGCTTGCATAAGGGGTCAACACCATCTGCTATGAATGACATGCTTTGTTACTATACTGGATGTGTGTAGATATCTTCCTAGCATCCCTCATTTGGGGATAATGAAGCTCTCCTTCATGCCATAGTAATTCTTCTTGTACAAATGTGGGTAGGTGACACAGACCTGACTAAGCAGGATATTCCATTACCCTGAGCACAGTTAGGGATGGAGGTTGCCTAGCTAGTTGCATGTGGAGCCCTGAATCTGTGCTTCCCCATGGGAAGCATACTCTTGTTCACCAGCTTTCTATGCTTTTTACACTGTCTTTTTCTCCATGGACCATGAGCTCAGATCAGGATTGCCAAGGAAGCATAGAGATTGGACTGTACTTCAGAACCAGGTTTAAACCATGAGGATAATGCTTTCAGAGAAAATCAGGAACACTATGTGTCACACACATGTGATACTAAGAGACTTTTATAAGGCATCCCAACCTGTTTTTATCACTGAGAGGGCATAGCCTTAAATAGATTTATTTTGCTGGTTTAAAGTAGTGGTCCTCTTTTTTCTTTTTCTTTTATAAACCCTTTGTAACTATGCATCTCACATGAGCCCAAAAGTATATTTTGCAAAGAAGTGAAGCTGCTTTGGTAGAGTAATCCAGAATTTGTTTATTTTTAAAAATTTTTATTTTTTATTTTTTGCTGCATATGCACATCTGTACTCTCCATGAGTCCCAAGCTTACTCTGTGGAAGTAAGGATCATATCTTCAAGCTCAATTGTTCCATGTAATACATCCCTAGGCCATCAACACTGTAGAAGTTACTCCTTTCATTAATAGGAAGATGTGGAAAGGCATGAGTGCGAAGGAGGATGGAAGGATGGATGGCTGAAGGCAAGGAAGTATTGATGAAGATAAGACTAGGATAGATCATTATGTAACACTAAGTAGAGTTAATGGCAGTGCCATAATTAAGGGGAGCCCTGATAGCCAGCAAAATTACAGTGGGTCCCTAAAGGAAAGAGATTCTTTTAAGGGAAAAGTAAGAACTATAGATATAGAATCAGAGATAAAGTTTATCTGCTTCTCAGCTTTATTGAAGGATTGGTCTGTTACACCAATTTCTTCCCCAAATTGGTATTCCATAGATAACTGCCATCGCTGATTAAGGATGGACCCATTTGGGGCATTGAGAAACTGCCACCCATACCTATATGTGCTAATTTTTTTTTTCCTACCAAAACATGTCTTTTGAATCAGGTTGTCTTCTGCTAAGGGAAAATCAGGGAGCATGTTCAATGGGATGTAGAGAAATATTCATGAACTCATGGGTCTATGTCTTCCCACAGGAAGTTTTGGTTTCTGCTTTTCAATTAACCTGTCCAGGTGCTGCTCAGAGGCTTCTAGATTATGGAGATCAATCCCAAATACTCACAGTAACTGCTTTTGTACTTAAGATTCTGAATTTATACTAGAAAATTCCTAAACCGTTAGTGGAAATATACACAGAAAATATTTATCTTAATGCTCAAAATATTTACTGGACACAGGGGTCTAGGTAGGTTGTTCCAGTGTCAGGGAAGGACAAGCAAAGCATAAACAAAACCTGTAGATTGCACTTAAACCCTCAGGGTAAGTAGGAACAAGAATAGACTATATTTTTCTAAGGCATCTGGGTGTAAACCTCCCCCCCCCCTTTGCCAGAAACCATAGTGTTTATAGGCATGTTTTACTGGAAATCTGCTGCTTCTCACAATGTTTCCTGCACAACTGTCTTAGTAAAACTACATCTGGAAATGACAAGCACACAGTTGTAAATCTGGAAGTCAGTGTGTTGTTATAATAGCTTGCAGCTACAATATGGCCGTCTTGCTGAATGCCAAAGAGCGTTACAAAGACAGAGCCCAGCTGCAGCTACTGAAATGAATGCTATTTTTCTGAGGGGATAGAATGAGTTTTAAGAGCATTATAATGTCTCTTTTCAAACTACCAAATGAACCAGAGTATCACCGACCTTTTTATTTCTTGGACACACCTACTATTTTAGAAACCTTGACAACCAGGTTGGATTGACCAAGCAAGAATTTGTTGGATGGTAGGGAAACAGGGAGAGATCCTTTAATTGCAGCTTCCAGATCTGAGACTGTTCTGAGGGGCTATCTAACTCAGCTATCTCCCTTCCCACGAGCCACAAGATGCCATCCTCAAACCAGCTAAAACATCTCAGGGATTCTTGGCCCAGGATTACTGATATAATCTACATAGATCCCCAAAAGCACCTTATGTGGTAAACCTGAAGCCTATCCCATGAATGTTTGAGTCTTTTAAATTAACCAGGGGAATAAAAGACTAATTTGTCATGGTAGGAGGTTCATCAAATTCCATTTTGATATAAAATTCACCAGTAAGAATGGTTAAACATAAATATAAATAATATATGTGTATATATATAGTATATGTATATTTAAGAGACAGAGGGAAATAACTAAGAATGGTAGCAAAGAGTTAAGTAAATACTACTTAATAATGAACAAAAGTAAAAAAAAATCAAATTTTTATTTGTTCATTATTCAGGTAATAATTGAGTATTGGTAAATTTAGATACTATGTTCTTTGGCTATAACATATGTGTGGCTGAATATTGTCTATTTTTAATATGGCTTGTACATTCAGTAATGTCTCTAATCGTGTGTCTAACAGGTGTATATTTGAAATTACTATGCTGTCATGGCTCTTCTTTACTTCTACTCTATTTAAGCATGTTCTCTCTTCCTTACTTTCCATCTCAGAGAAAGTGCAGTTACTTTCTGTCTCAGAGAAAGTGCAGTTTATCTCTCTAAGTTTAAATTCCCTTTTCATCTTTCATCCATTCCACCTCATTCCACTTCAAAGGAACTTTTTTCTTCCATTCTTTCTTTTTTTTTTTCTTGCATCTTCAATGTTTGAATTTCCTTTCTAGGTGTTTTCTTCTTGCTTCCAATCATACAAATCTCTCCTATATGAAAGTTAATGTGGTCAAGTGGTACAAACTTTCAATTATAAGATAAATGAGTTCTTACAGATTTAAAGGCCAGCATAATGGATATACTTAACAATAATGTATATTTGAAAGTTGCTAAGAGAGTGAATTTTAAAGGTTCTCATCACAAGAAAAAAAGATCTATAAGTGTGTGAGGTGATGGATGTAACTAAACTTATTTCGGTAATTGTTTTGCAATATATATTTATATCAAACCATACATTGTACACCATATACAATGCAATATATATCAATTAGATTTCAATTAAACTAGAAAAAAATAAATAAACTATATATCTCAATGTATCTACCAGAATTGGGGGAAAAAATCCTTTTCAAACAAATGCTCTTGTAAGAGTTATGAATTTAGAGACAACGTCTGTGGTTTATTTAGTATTCCCAGTATCTCAAAGAATTCTCAGCTATAGCAGATGCTCAATAAATATTTGTCCAATAAATACATGAAATAAATGAATGAATAAACAGATTATAAATGTATGTATGCTCGTTGCCTAAACTACTTCATGATTTTCTGGCTGTTTGTTGTTGTTGTTGTTGTTTTTTGTTTTGTTTTGTTTTGTTTTTTTTGGCCTACACCAGATTTCTGAAAAATCACTATTGTCTGCTAGATGTCAGGTTGTTTCTCTCTCTCTTTTTTTTTTTTTTGCCATGCCTGTGGCATGCAACATTTCCTGTGCTAGGGATGAAATCTGTACCACAGCAGTAACCAGTGCCACAGCATTGACAATGCTGCATCCCTAACCTGCTAACCCACCAGGGAATTCTTGCTTTTCTCTATTTCCCCATTCTTATTAGACATTTGACATGGACTACCCCCAACTCCACCAGCATCACCCCTTCGAAATATACACACTTTACACAAACAATAATATTATAATAGATTTTCTTTTCTAGTTTTGATGATGAGACACCAGCTAGTTCCCATTCAAATTCTCCATCTATGCCTCTTGTTCACTGTCTCTGACTTTTCCCAGAGATATTTCCCTGCTGGTTCCAGCTCTTCTTGTAATTTTAGGACTTGTCTCCCTTCCTGTCTTGGTGATTTGATAGCCTCTCCTTCCTGAGGGGGAGGAGAAGGGTGAGGAAAGGAGGAAACAGAAAAGAATAGAAAGGTTTAGGAGTTTGTAGTTGGAGAATACTTTTCCAAGTGACCCCAATATTTGCCCATCTTCTACCTCCACTCTCTACCTGTTTCTCAAACTGTGGCCCCTGTACAGCCTGCATCAGACTTTAAAAAATGTTGATTTTCTGGCCCTACCTTAGCTCCCTGGTCCTACTAAAACATAATTCTGGGGATGGAACCTCAATAACATATATTAAAAAAATGAAAACTCCTTGGATGATTCTGATTTTTCAGCCAGGTTTGGGGATCATTGAAGTATATAACACTATAGCGAAGCAGAAACTTTTTTTTTTTCAAATAAGAGATGAAAATTATCTATTGAAAGGCACCTGTGTCATTCATCATGACCTACAAAATTTTCTACAGCCCTCTACTCTCCCAATTTAGCAAGAGTCCTGTGTTGAATTTAACTTCAGTGTGTTAAAAATTATTAATCACCTTCTTACCTTCGCAATGAACTGATACCTCATTCTATGAGAGAACAACCAAACAGTTTTCTCTTCACTTGGTAAGAATATGATTATGGTTTTGAAGGGGAGTTTCCTCAATTGCAGCACAGCACAGATCCAAATTGTATGATTTGTTAAGATGCTAATACCATTTCACTCAAAATTCTACACATTTCTGCTTCTCTCTTTGCCTTTGCTTTTTATCTTTACTACCATGTTTTTACATTTCAAGGACAAATCAGTTTCAATATTTCTGCTTTTTAAAAATGGAGACATTTTGTTTATACCAGTAAACACATTGAACACATTAGCAACAGACATAGCATTGCTCCTAAATTTAGGGAAGGATATCATTATGCATTTGTGATACAGGAGGAACATGGTTAACTTACAAAGCATACACATATAATAATGGGAACAGTTTCCTGCCACCCACAAAATTAATGACATTTCTCTACATAACTGCACATGTACAGCAGAAAGAGAGAGAAAAGGAAAGAGAAACCTTGATTAACAACCAATGCTATGTTCACTGGCATCTGTTTAATTGATATACATATAATTTTACTCTGTAAGACTCCTGAGGAACAAAGAAGTTCCTATGGCATCCTTCCTTGGCTCAGTCTTATGCACTTTCCATTCATGTTCAGCTTTGGCATCTTAGCAGAGGAGTTCTCCTTCAAGGCTATGCTGGGGCATATCCCCTATGATGAGGAACGGAAATACTGCCCCAAATGTGGGTGAAGCTAATGTCTTCCAAAGGACAGCTTGGTCAAGACCCCGCAGCTTTCTTATCAGAGCCTTAAGTTAGGGCAAGGAACATAGCAAGTTTTAAAAATTAGCTGTGCCCATTTGTTTCACATTATTCATTCTTGGATTTGCTTTTCAGTTATTTCTCTTTCCAAGCTACTACACTTGGAAAGGCTCCTCATTGATATCTGACCTGAGGCATCAGAGAAAAAAAAAAAAAAGTATGAAGTCACAGAGGTATTAGATGCCTGACTATATGATAACCTCGACATTTCCCATATGTGATTCAATCTTGACTGCATAGGAGTTGTTTGCACTTTTGGAATCTATGAAATGTGGGGGTCGATATCTACCTACATGTAACTTGGTGTCTCTTTTCCTACCTGGGAAAAAGCTGTATTCTCATTACCATGTTTACCTTTTTCCCCCTCTATTTTCTTTTATTCGTTTGTTGATGTTTTTCTTCCCAAATGGAATATTTGAAAAAATATAGAAAATTCTATTAATAATAACTCAGAATATCATACTACTCCTAAGAAAGTTGCCCAAATGTACCCACTGTTGACCTTCTTGAAACTTGTACCCTGATTTTCCTTTTCAGTCTTCTTATTTTATTTTAATTTATTTTTATTAGAGTATAGTTGATTTAAAATGTTATGTCAAATTCTGATGTGCAGCATAGTCCATAGTGATGTAGTCATATATATATATATAAATATATATATATATATATATTCTTGTCTCATATATACATATATATTCTTTGTCTCATACTATCTTCCACCATGTTCTATCCCAAGAGATTGGATATTGTTACTTATGCAATAGAGAAGGGTCTCATTGCTTATCCATTCTAAATGTAATAGTTTGCATCTAATAACCCCAAACTCCCCATCCATCCCACTCCCTCCCCCTTCCCTCTTGGCAACCACAAGTCTGTTCTCTATGTCCTTTTCTGTTTTGCAGATAAGTTCATTTCTGCTATATTTTAGATTCCACATATAAGTGATATTTTTTGCCTTTTTAGAGTTGAAATCAAAATATGTATTTTTTTTATTTTTTATTTATTTATTTATTTTTTTTAGGGCTGCACCTGTGGCATATGGAAATTCCCAGGCTAGGAGTCAAATCAGAGCTACAGCTGCCGGCCTATGCCCCAGGCACAGCAATGTGGAATGAAGCCACATCTGCAACCTACACCACATCTCCAGGTGAGCAGGATTCTTACCCACTTAGTGAGGCTAGGGATCAAATCTGCATCCTCATGGATATGATGCACGTTTATAACCCACTGAGCCACAATGGGAACTCCTCTATTTTGCTTTATTTTCTTCAGTCCTTTATTATTATTATCATTATAATTATTTCCCATTTAATTAAAAAACTTGCTAAATACCATTTTAATGGCTGTATAATATTCTACTAAATGACAATAACATAATTTTTCCTAATTGGGGATATGTTGAGTATTTCCAAGGATATGATTTGTATGTATTTGAAAGATGAACATGAAGGAACATAAAGGTATATATATTTTTAACTAATTTTTTTCCCTAGGACAGAATTGCCAACATGGAATCAGTGGATCAGAGAGAATTTTTACAGCTTTCATTACATATGATTCTCCCCCATTTTTAAACCTGATCTAAAGATTTTACCTAGTTCCAGATTATTGTGACTACCTGTAGTGAATATTTATTTATGAGAAGTGTTAACTATGGGTAATGGAAAGTAATTGAAAGGAAATTTAAAAGGAAAGGAGTAATACTCTAGAAATGACTACTTTAAGAATTTATTTTTATCACATTTTAAATCATGTATAAATTTTAATTTTATTTTTCTGACCATAGCAAATAAAACAGCCCTTTCTGTTGGTATAGAAATAGTCTTCAGAACCCTTCTTGCTTATTTTCTCCTGTCCTCAATGCAAGTTTAGGTCTCAGTCCCATTGTCTTGTTGCAAAGATCCATGTGGCCTGAGCAAAGGAGAAGCATTCTATTTTTCTCTCCCTACTATTTGGCTTCTTTCATTTGCTTTCTTTTTTTTTTTTTTGGTCTTTTTTTGTCTTTTTGCTATTTCTTGGGCCGCTCCCGCGGCATATGGAGGTTCCCAGGCTAGGGGTCTAATCGGAGCTGTAGCCACAGGCCTATGCCAGAGCCATAGCAACGCGGGATCCGAGCCGCGTCTGCAACCTACACCACAGCTCATGGCAACACCGGTTTGTTAACTCACTGAGCAAGGGCAGGGACCGAACCCGCAACCTCATGGTTCCTAGTCGGATTCGTTAACCACTGCGCCACGATGGGAACTCCCCTTTCATTTGTTTTCTAAGCATGTTTGTGCTCTCAATTCTACCCTTTTATTCAGGTTCTCTTTGTTGCCTGTGCAAATTTTCCTAGATTATTCACTTATAGACATTTCTAGATGATATTTGTGGGTTCACATTAAATAGCTTTATCTAAACTGTGGCCTGAGAATGATACACTCCTAGGGTTGTCCTTTGCCATCATCCCATAATCTTACAGTGAAATTCCTTGAAACTGTGTGGCAATGTTGTCCACATGTTCAGTCTGAAAAAATTTCCTGTTTTCTCTCTTTGTGAAAAGGAGTTGAGACCTTCTGGTGAAGTCTTATCTGGGAACAGGACATTCCTTCTGGAGGCAGAGATGTGAAGGTTCTGGAACAGCATAAACATTACAGTGGAGGCTTCCTCTAAGAAATAGCTACTAAAAAGTGACAGGGTGATGGGTAACCATGGCTACTCTTAACATTTGTAGTAGAGAAGAATAAAGCTGGCTCCATATTGTGTCTGTTTATTTTAATTTAACCTTTGTATTCTACTGCATTTGTTCCAAGTTATGTTGCCCATAGCCTGAAATATACAGGATAGACATCCTCAAGTCTTTGACTTTTAAAGGTATAACACTTTTTCATTCATATATAGAAATAAAAAGTTGCAGAAACGAGAATGCGTCTTGTTGGAGGTTTACAGGGACATTGTGATCTGACCTACCTGGACAACTGTAAGAACAAAGAATCCTTACACCAAGAATTTAGCAACAACCAAACCACACCCTCTCCTTTTAGTATAAAAGGAAACCTGAATTCTAACTCAAGGAAGATGATTCTTTAGGACATTAGTCCGCCATCTTCTCTGCTTGCTTTCTGAATAAAGTTGCCATTCCTTGTCCCAACAGTCCTTGGCCTGTCATGTGGTAGTAGTAAGGTAAACAATTTAAGTTTTGTGTGTCTCTGTATGAGCAGATGGCAGTGAGATGGGCGGGGGCCTAAGAAATTATTTCTTTTGTTTTCAAATTAATAAAAATAATCACTTTACTAATTGCAGTTCTGCATCTAGCAAAATTGCTTATGCAAGTTAGGAATTTTATATCAAGAATCACTTGGTGTTCTGCTTGGGGACTTTACCTGTCTTCTCTGTAAATGACAAACTGCTGGAATGTAAAGCATTTGGTTTTTCACAAATGCTTTCACTTGGGATGGGAGCCCTGCTCTCTGTTGCAGGTCAAAGGCAAAAACATGCTTTCCCCTATCTGTTTCCTGCCTCCAAGCAATCAATCATTTATTTCCCAAGGGAATTGTAGTTCTTGAGCATGTGGCCTGTTTTCCATTGGCTTCTATTATCATTTGCTAATTAGATTACAACTTAGTATTTACCTTACCTTGTGGCTTTGAGATCCTCCCCTGCAGTATTTTTCTGTTAGCTTTACAAACGCTGCAGATCATGCTTTCTCTTTTGGTCTGTGTGTTAGACCAGGAAAAGTGGGGAAATTTAGACTCACATATGACTTTTTTTGTTGTTGGAGGGGAGAGTTAAAAAATTAAAATTAAATTAATCCTCCTTTAAGTTCAGACATGATTCAACTTTAATAATATGCACTAATGAAATTTAGGGATTTTTGTCATCACTTACAATACTGTGGGTTTTTAAATATAAATTAGTTTGCCCTAAAAAATAAAATAAAATAAAATAAAATAAAATACAACTTATGCTTGAATTTATATTTTGCTTATAGTTAATAAAAATTTATTCTTTGACATTAAAAAATATGTCCACTGAGATGGTTAATTTTATGTGTTGACTTAATAGGCTATAGTGGCCAGTACTTTGGTCAAACACTAGTCTAGATATTGCCTTGAAATTATCCTTTATATGTGATTAATATTTTAGTCTGTTGCCTTTGAGTTAAATAGATTACTCTCCATAATGTCAGTGGGCCTCATCTAATCAATTAAAGTCCTAAAAGACAGAGATCCCTTGCAAGAAGTTTGTTTCCATATTGTCTCATAAAAATTTTATCTGAGTTTTCAGCCTTTGGACTCAAGACTGTAACTTTAACTTTTGTTGATTTTCCAGACTGTGCTGGAGATTTTGGACTTGTGATCCCACACTTAATTTAAGTAAATTCCTTAGAATAAAACTCTCTCTCTCTGTCTCTTTCATATATGTTTACGTCTTTTTGGTTTTATTTCTGAAGGGAACATTAATTCTGAGTAATGTTCCCACTCTGCCCTATTCATCTAGAATCATTTCTAAATTTCCCCCTAAGATCCTACTTATCAAGAAACTTTCCTCTCAACACACTTTATTAATCCAAGGATCAATGTATGCTAGTTTCTATTCTGACCACATAGGGATAGATGACTATTTTTTTGTAAATTAAAAACTCTTGATGCCCTTAAAGATGGTAGGCATCTAAGGAATAAAAAGTAGCCCAGCTTTGAAAGGCAAGAAATATTTCTCCATGGCTTAGGGGAAACATTTATTACAATGGGATTATTGGCTATAAACTAAGACATATTTTCAAAAATCTTGCATATTAGAATTTTATACATTGGCTATAGAAGTTCTCTGTGGGCATATGGGGATAGTGTGGGGTATGTATCAGACTCTCCTTAATTCTGGAAAGAGACCTTGCTGGGAGCATCTCAGCTTATGTTGCTTACACATGCTTCCCAGGACTTAATCACAAGTCCTCTCCAATATCCTTTCCCCAGTTGTCTTCCACTACCATTGTCTTCCACTGGCCTCTTAGGAAGGACAGAATAGGCAGAAAAGAGGGGGTTTCTGGAAGTTCACATTGTGGTGCAGCAGAAATGAATCCAGCTAGTATCCATGAGGATGCTGGTTTGATCCTGGCCCTGCTGAGTGTGTTAAGGATCCTGCATTGCTATGAGCTGTGGTGTAGGTCACCAATGCAGCTTGGATCCACATTGCTGTGGCTGTGGCATAGGCTGGCAGCTGCAGCTCCAATTTGACTTTTTTTTTTTTTAGAAAAGCAAAGAAAAGAGGGAGTTGGCCTAGAGAAGCCACAGAAATTTTTCCCCTGAAGATCCAGTTGAAGTTGACTTTAGAACTTCCAAAATATTCTGGATTCCCCCAACTAGGACTGGAAAATTTGAAAATTTCTCCCTAGGATTTCTGCAAGGATTGACTCTTTCTGTCTAACTCCCTAACTCCCTCCTCCAACTTTTTCTGACACAGTCTAACTAAGGGGTAGTAGACTTGTGGAACAGACAAGGGGAATTCCCATTAAAAATTTCATTAACTTCTTGGCTTTAATTGAACTTCTCATTATAAGTGGTGTGTTGGGTAAACATGTGTAGGGTAAATGTAAAGGGTAGTTCTCAACAAACAGACTAGCTGGACAGTAGGACATTTCACATGGAAAAAAAAGGTTAAGTAACTCAAGAAAACCAGACCATGGTACACTTCCTAGTTTTACTGAGACTCCAGTTTAATGATAAACAGAGGACAAGATCTCCAGAACATAATAATAGCACCTTGGATTAAGGAGTTTCCCAGGACAAATTTTCTAAAACCAAAAGAGCCTCACGAAAACAGGAATGAGTTAGTCACTCAAGCATCAGGCAGGAATTAATACCAAGAATGGTGGAGAATAAAGAGGAAAAATCCAGATAAAGCAGAAGATATTTGGAGTCAGTAAAAATCTTGGAGTTTAAGAAGGGGGAGAATTTGTCTAGGCAGGAGGAAGGTGTTTCAGTGGGGAAGCTTGGCAAGAAAGGGAACCGAGCAAGATTAAACCTAATGTATTTGGAAAATAGCAGGCAGCCCTGACTAATGGGGGGATATGGTTAGGGAGCAGGGAAAGTAGGATATAAGAGCGGAGAGGCTGGTGGTTTTCAGATCCAGGAGTTTTGATTTTACTAACAAAAGATACCATCTCATACTGATCAGAATGACCATCATTACAAGTCTACAAATAAGAAATGCTGGAGAGGGTGTGGAGAAAATGGAATCCTCCTACATTGTTTGTGGGAATGTAAATTGGTACAACCACTATGGAAAACTGTATGGTGGTACCTCTGAAAACTAAAGATAGAACTACCACATGATCTAGCAATCCCACTCCCAAGCACCCAAATGTTCAAAGCAGCACTATTCACAATAGCCAAGACATGAAAGCAGCCTAAATGTCCATTGTTAGATGAATGAGTTAAGAAGATGTGGTGCGTGTATACAATAGAGTACTACTCAGCCATAAAAATATAATTACTTAATGCCATTTGCAGCAACATGAATGCAACTAGAAATTATACTAAGTGAAGTAAATCAGAAAGAGAAGGACAAATATCACATGATACCACTTGTATGTGGAATTTAAAATATGGCACAAATGAACCTATCTACAAAATAGAAAAAAGACTCACAGACATGGAAAACAGATTTGTGGTTGCTAAGGGGGTGAGGGGAGAGAGTGGGATGGACTGAGAGTTTGGGGTTAGTAGCTGCAAATGATCACATTTAGAATGGATAAGCAATGAGGTCCTACTATATGGCATAGGGAACTATATCCAATCTCTTGTGATAGAACATGATGGAAAATAATATGAGAAAAAGTATATGACTGGGTCACTTTTCCACACAGCAGAAATTGGCACAACATTGTAAATAAACCATACTTTTAAAATAAAATAAAATAACGAATGGATTTTGACCAGTATAGTGTCATAATCTAAAGAATGTTTTAGTTTTAGGCTATTAAAAAAAAGTTGTGTAGTCGATAAGACAGAGTAGAATCTTGGAAATCAGGTATTTTACTAATTGAAGTTGGAGGAAATGATTAATTAGTTTGATTGAAATAGACATATAAAAATAAGAACAAATATGAGGAACATGTAAAATAAAAAGTTGACAGAATTCTGTAACAGATTAGGACTGGATTAAGAAAATAGAATCAGGAGTTCCCATCGGGGCACAGCAGAAATGAATCTGACTAGGAACCATGAGGTTATGGGTTCCATCCCTAGCTTCACTCAGTGGGTTAAGGATCTGGTGTTGCCACAAGCTGTGGTATAGGTTGCAGACGTGGCTCGGATCTGATGTTGCTGTGGCTGTGGTGTAGGCCGGCAGCTGTAGCTCCAATTAGACCCCTAGCCTGGGAACCTCCATATACTGTAGGTGTGGCCCTAAAAAGCAAAAATAAATAAATAAATTAATTAATTAAAAAAATAGAATCAATGATACCATTAGACTTTCTGGAGTCTAAATCACTGTGAAAACACTGGCAGTCTAGGAGCCCATTCCTTTCATCCCTGGAGAAAGCTGATGCCTTTGGCTCTTAAGATGATACATTCCCTTGGGACAAATAAAGTTGAGACATAAAGTTATTAGGCCTGCTGTCATTAATACCTTAGCTCATTTCGTGGTTGTTTTGAGTTGATGTTTGTTTGGGGTATATATCACTGGCTAACAAACTAAGAAATACATAACAGTATTTCAACTTAATTTTTATTTTTAGTTCTCCTAAGCCATGGAAGCAAAATTATGAACTCAGATTTTTTTGAGCCAAGTTTTTTTTCCCCAAGTATTGTTCCTAAATTCTTAGTGTTTAAGGAGTGAAGAAAACAAACAAACAAACAAACAAACAAATCCCAAAACAAAGTAAACAAAGCAAAACCCTCACAAACAAAACAAAACAGCTTAGGAGAGAGGAAGTCACACTTTGGACTCGAAGTCATCACTCCAGGTGGTCACTGAGATGTCAGTCATATTCTGTAGGTGGCTGCTGGAATGACCCTCCGTCTTTTCCAACCAACTATTGTATGGCCAGAGTCTCTCCCATTCAGCTATGCCTCTGCTTGGGGGCTTACATTCTGTGTTCCACGAGTTGTGGGTGCATAGAAATTTTGCCACTTGGTCTAGGTTTCCAACCACCTCATTTTAATGTGCAGTAGCCTCTTCCTTGGGTGTGTTTGCTTCTATGACGTTCTGTCCCCCCAAATGGCGGAGATAGGTCCCCATCAGCTGGGGTTCGCTCATTGTTCATGCATTCCTCACACACCCACTATCTTTCAAACTATCTATAATGAAACATCAGTTCCCCAATCCCCGTGCTTTGTCATGGATTGAGACCATTATAAACAAAAAGGAAATAAAAGCAAAAATTTAAGAATATAAATCTATTTGCTTTATTATATCAGAGTCAAGACACATGTAACATTTCTGTCAAGTTGTTATAAATATTTCCCAACACTTCGTCTCAATATCCACACTTATTGAAAACTATGCATGTGCTTGGGTTCAATCCAGAGTCGGCACCTCAAACTGGCACAAATTGGCTCTCCATTTTTGGCCTGGAAGTATGTTTCTTGGTTGAGGATAGAGTGAAAAATAAATTACAGAAACCATCAAAATGAAAGTAATATCTCAAGATAACTTGCCACCTACTTAGGGTTAAAATTCTGATTCTCCAAGCACTGCTTGCTCCCGCCCACCTCCCTCCAGAAATATGAAATGATTTTGAAATTATCAGCTGGGAAAATACTGAAACCCTGGGAGCCTCCCTCACCTCATCTATAAAATGCAATTCAACATTCTCCCTATGAAGATTCATAGGTACATGAAGATTTCATAAGGAGATGTCTGTAGAACATATGCTCTGTTGCAGGAGATTGGCAAAGGGACTCTTCGGTTCATTTCTGGAAGTAGGTTTACCCAAAATAAGAAGGATTCGACCTACCTGGTATGTCTTTGGGTCTTCATCATGGAGCTCTAAGTTCTTGCTAAGTGTAATCTAATTAATCTCCCCTATATTTAACGGAGGTGTCATGGACTAAAGCATAGCATAAGCTAATGGATCATTAACTACTGGGAGCCTCACCACTTCTGCGACTCAGACACCTATCTCCTAGACTGCTTTACCACTTGAACGTTAAATGAGTCCTCTGTATTTATGGTTTTCAAAGCACTTTTGGATGCTGGAGGATTAAATGCACTGTAAGAATGTCTAGATTGCAATAATAATATTATAGCTTATTCTTGCAATGTTAAATACCCCAATGTACAGGATGTTCAATATAATCTAATGCAAACAAATCTTTAAGCTATCTTTCTTGTTAACTAAAAATGACACAAATTTAAATTAATAACTGATACAGCAATAAAGCTGCTAAAAGATAGGATTCATTGTGCATTAAGCTCCAGATTCTTTATTTAGGCTGGAGGTGATTATGTGATAATAGGATAAATGCTTTGCTAAGTGTATAAAAACTAAAATACTCTGTATATCACAGAGGCACATTACATTTGCAGGGCATTAATTTAGCTCATTAGGCAATAAAATTTTTTCTTGTTAGGTAAAATCTCAAGGAGAAATCACTTTGCTGAATGGAACACAAGATATGTTAATCTTGGATAAGAATCAGCACTTGGCATTAGTTCCATGTCATCCAAATGGGTTTCTCTTGACCTTGGAAAAGACGAAAGGATTCTAGAGAAATCCAAGCACACCTTGGCAAAAAGTCAAGCTTTCTATTCTAATCGCTCAAAAATTTTTCTTCAGGAGAATCATGCCTAATCCATAATACCTACCAGTGATGAGTTTATCCTCATTCTGAATGCAGGTACTGGTGTAAGTCAAAATAATGTATTACTATATTGAGAAAACAGCTTAGAGTAAATAGTTACAATTTAGTAATGACTACAAAGTTGGCGATTAAACACACACAAAATAAAACAAAACAAACCCGTGGTACTATTTGGGTCAATATATTCCACTTTCATGTCACTTACTACTAAAGAACATACCTCTGCTTCTATTGCAATACCCCTTGTTTAAATAGCCACCAAAGCAACCAGAAACATAATCTAGTTTAAGATTATGTATTAAGTCAAAAACCAAAGTGTCAGCTCATCACTCTCTTTCTTTCCATCACTCTCCCCACATCCAATCCTTTACTGCATTCTGCCAGTTCAACTACCAAACTACATCTAATATTTATCCATTTCTATCTTTACCAAAATCTCAGTCCAAAGCATTTTCATCTTTCGCTGAAACTCTGCAATTGCTTCTCAATTTGACTCCCAGCTTTCTCTCTCATCCAGTCAAAGTCCATTCTGCCTGTCATTGCCGGAGGGATCAAGCCTCCAGCGACAGCCTGGTTCATTGAAATGAAACTCATCTCCTCATTTGGGTCTATTCTACTTTTCTACTTTTCTGTCCTGGACTCATACCATTTTCTTCTCTTTTCACCTATGACCTGTCCGTGTTGGCCTGCTTCCTTTTCATAGGATACCCCCAAATCATTCCCAATTTAATACCACCACATATATCATTCACTTTAGTGGAATGTTTCTCCAAAGGTCTTTCAGGGCTGACTCCTTCTTGTAAATTAGGTCTAGCCTTCTCAGAAATGCCCTCCCCAACCATCCTATATGATGTGACCATTCTCAGTTACTTTCTGTTCTATTATTTTCTTTGGATCACTTATAATTATCTCAACTCATTTTGTTTGTGGTCTAGTTCCCTGGACCAGAGGCACCATGGGAATAGTGATGGAGTGTGCCTTGTCACTCTTGTATTTCAGAGCCAGCACTGTGCCTGACACTCGTTAGGCCCTCAGTATATCTTTACAGGAGATATTCATAAACTAATATGTGTGGATTCTGATAAGCACCAGTGTTGGATAGTGAAAGGGCTTTCTGGCTTGCCCCAAATAGAAATATAAAAAAGGACCAGTATCCAAACTATTTGCATCATTTTAATAAGCCTTCATCAAAGACCATTTTAAGTAAGCAAATTCACTTAGAAATGATTAGGTTGTGAAGCCCTTTGAACCATCTCTGGGGGCTGATGATTGACTGATGGCATTTTCTGTGCCTTTCCAGAAGTGTTCTTAATGTTGCTATATTCTCTTGTGGACTATTTCAGAGTAAGTGCTACTATTTGCCAGTTTTATTTTCACCCTATAAAATACATAAATCAAAAAGGATGTTGCCATCATGGATGATAGACGTTTTATCAATTCTTGCTGCCAGAATTAAAAATAATGTTTGGACTGTTCCCCCAGGAGTATATTTAATTCTCTTGATAAATTAATGACTGGCTCTGGCCTCTGACAGAATAAATGAAACTCTTCTTAATCTATGCAATTAATGAAATGGGCTCCTAGGTATGCTTGCCTCGGGATGCTTATAACACAGGCAGTACATTGCCAGAAACATAGCTTCCAATAGGGGAAGTAACTTGAATTACTTACAGACAAATCCACTCAATTTGCCTTAAAATGTTTAAATAAAGCTGAAGTGAAATTGAGAGCTCATATCGAAAAGGAGGTGGAGGAAAACATAGTCTTAAGGAAAAATGACACAGAGAAAATGAAAAAAAGCAGAACACACACAAAAAAACAAACACAGCTCAGTTTGAGGTCTTCAAAAGGATGAATGAAAGCAATAGATTTTGGAATCAGTGTACATATTTCAATTTTTATTAATTGAGCATTCCCTTGAGATGCTGTTTTGCCTAGGTTTCAGTTAGCATTTTCTCCTGTCCCTTTTTAAATTTTTCTATTGCTTCATCTGGGACATCCCTCCAAAGGTCAGCCTTCTCACCAGAATGATCTGCAAACTTTTTAAATGTCAGGGATCAATGACTGAGGATGGGAGGAGACAGAAGAATGCAGGTGCACCTGGAAATTATCAGCTCTACAGAGGTATGGAAGGATGGGAAAGGCAAGCTTGAGGCGGGTGGGGTGGGGGGGTGAGTTGAAAAGTATAGAATCCACTACACAGTGGCTTCAGGTGTCAGAGGATGCCACTGTTTGACCTAGAGCCAGGTGGGCTAGGTCCTTTATGCCTGAAGGAGATGGAGGCTAGGTTGAGATGGAGATCTCACATATGAAAACTACAGAACCAGCATGTGAAGCAGCAAACCCAGCCATTCTAGAAAAATGTAAGGCCTGGAAAGCCTTCTCGGAAGGGATCTTCAGAGAGTACTTATTTCTAAGGCACACTCAAGGCCCGCGTGAAGTCAGGATGGTCCAAAGAAAATAAGAAATCAGCCTAACAAGAAATACTGTATAATCGTGACTCCTCTATCTTGTGTTTGGTTGTTTTCCAGAATCTCTATTCTAATAAATAAGAAGTAATATTCATCTCCCCACTCCATTTCCCATAGTTCCTCTGGATTTTCCCCAAAATTGTTCTTAACCAATACTGTTGGGAGAATGGCCAGTCACTTAGTATTAATCTCTTAGTGTTGTCTGTTTGTGAACTATCCTCAGACCCTTAAAGAGATGAGAGAAAATGAAAATATAAGATAGCAGTACAGTTTTCTTGATCTTGTTTATAAATACAACAGTTATTTTTCAAAAGACCCATGTTTAGCTAATGTGAACTTCAAGCCTATAAAGAAGGGATACAAATATCATTCATTTAGCTTCTTTACATAAAATGAAGTAATAATAAGCCTTCATCTTTACAGGAAAGTGGGATAGTCAGTTTATAGATCGCTAATCCCGTGCCCATTCCCTCGACCTGACTCCTAGTCATTCAGACTAGAAAATGGGTTACGTTTGTGATACTCAGACAACAGAGACATGAATGCTGGCCCCCAGCAATCACAGTGACTGCCAGCACCCTCCTTGTCCAGGCCTGCAGTGGTCCCTTGATCAAGAAATGGATCTGCTGCTTTGTGATTACTCATGAAGCCAGGAAATCTTTGCTGAGTCCCAGCTGGGTCCCTGCCATTTTTTGGCACACAGCAGTGAACAAATGGGAAAAGGGAAAGACCCACTCTGGTTCTCTCTGGGAGAAATCTCTCCACATGCTATCTTTACACATGTGTTCCCCTTGGCCTCTCATGGTCCTCAACATCCCTCAAGAAATCTCACCAATAAATTTCTTTTTAGTTGCTTTCTTAATACCAAAGATGGGACATAACACCTAGTCACAGAGTGGTTATAGGAATTGGGTGCTGGCCGGTAAAGTGATCTTTCTACTCTGTCCTTAGGGGCTTGTTGCCAGTGCCAGCTGTTCTAGAGAATCATGGCTTCACCCAGTCATCTACTGGGACCCAGCTGGTCTGCCAAACATTCAGGAGCTACTTAGCAGAGGAGTCAGAATGCCCTCAGCCAAAGCTGAAATGGGGAAGAGGCTTCCATGGGCCACAGAGGACTCAGAGATCCTTGTGTTTTAAACTCTTTGATAACCTATTTTTAGCTAGTTTGTTAGTGGATGTGTACATTCTACTCCAATTTCTCTGACAATCAGCAGAGCAGCCTATTTTGGCATTTTTTTCAATTTATCAGCCCTTCTCCCAACAACATGCACACATAGCTATAGTTTCTTGTCTACCCAGAGCTATAGGATAAGTAAATGTTTTCCTGATGTATGTATATATGTACATGTAAATGATATATGTGAGTGTGTACATCTGTGTGTATATTATTTATATGTGTGTGTGTGTGTGTGTACATGTGTAATATTAATGTAAGCGGCATGGGACTCTCTCTTCTACAACTTTCAGTACCACATTGGTGGCTACTCTACAGGCGAGACCATTGTGCTTGCCATTTAATGGGCCAAAGTATATTTTTTCCTGTAAGTGATTTTGGAATATGTTCCATCGACCTGACTTTTGTAATTGATTTTTGGCTCATTCTTAATGGAGAATAAAATTATTTCCAGAAGAATCTCACTCACTTCATTTAAAGTAACTCTCATATTCTAATCGCCCATGGGTGCCAAGGAAGGAATACTTTATAGTTCTTACATCTATACTTATAGAATTCTAGCACTATGCCCAACCTTGAAAGAGAGAGTGTGGTGCAAACCACCTGAAATTGACCTTACTGGGGACTGGTAAACATGTTTCAGTCTGCAGGTTTTTGTAGTGTAGTCTTTTATTTGGGATTCTATTTCCAGCTCTTTTCAGAGTCCATAAAGGTGGTTTGTTAGAAACTTCTCCAGCAATTCCACATTTTTCCCCCTCCAGTTTCTCTCGCTAGGGAAGCTTACTTCTCCACCTGCTTCTACCCTGTTCTCTGCATGCACTGTATCATCGAGCACCCCAGCCCTCTAGCTTTGCCTATGCCACAGTCAAGGGGGAGCTAAAGCAGGAGATGGAGGGAGGGAAGATAATGAGGTCAAGGTATTTTTCGTACTAGCTCCCTCCTTGACGAGTTACCTCTGGCTGGTTCATTCTTAGCCAAAGTTCAAGGCTTCCTCACACCAGCGTCCTCTTAACTTTGGAGTCCCAGCAACCCTTCCCTGCCCTGCCTGGTAACAATACCTTTGTGAAAATATCCTTGCATCAATGTACTTTGGGTGCACCATCTGTTTCCTATATTTGCCAGTCATTCATTCTTGTCCTGCTACCCTGGATGGAGGCTAAAACTCCTGATGAAGCAGAGGAGAAATAAAGGAAGCTCAGCTGTCTGCCTCAGGGTATGGACTTGTCCAGGATGATCAACGTATGGTGTGGCACAGGTTAATAAGCCAGTAGGATATTTTGGAATAGCATATGTCTCCATCTGTTATCAAGTTTGATTCACATTGAAATTCAAGAAGCAAGGGAAAAACAACTTATCCTGCTCTATTTAACATTTTAAAAAATTTTACAAATATTTATTGAATACCTATTATGGTGATAGGACTGTGAGAGAAAATAAACAAGGAAAAATTGCACACTAGATGGTGATAAGGACGATGGAGAAAAATTAAGTCGGGTGCGGATAAGCAGAGTGCAAAGAGGCAGATTCTCTACTTGAGAACCACTGGTCATGAACAGCTTCACAGGAAGGGTGTCTTCTGAGCAAAGACCTGAAGGGGGTAAGGCAGAATTCTGTGAAAAGCTGGACTAAGTTCATCATAAACCACAAATCTCAAACTGCATTTGTATTCCTCTACCCAGGGTTCCATTTGCAATGGTGTGAATGTTTATACTGGTTGTCACAAAGACTGGGTTGGGGAAAACCAGAGGAGGAGACACTCCTGTTGGTAATTAGCTGACGGAACCAAGGAAGCTCAATGTTCTGCAATGCACAGGACAGCCACAGACAATGAAGATGGGTCCAAAAAAAAAATGCCAGGATCTCCTTGTTGAAAAATGTTGAGCATGAAGAGCAAGTGCAAAAGCCTTGAGACTGGAATAACCACCCTCAACACACACACACACACACACACACACACACACACACACACACACACATAATTTTTTTCTTAACCTAAAGTAGGACTACTGTGACACCCAATCTTTACATCAGCTCTGGTGCAACTTGCACTCTGTGTCTTCCTCTGTGATGTGTGCATTTTATCCCAGGGCTTGGAGTAGAACAGAGCACAAGAGCCCCTGATGGAAATGTTCACGGTCGTCCTTCAGACTTGAAGGTGAGTTTGCTTGTGGTGCCTGGTTCAGTCAGAAAATACCAGCAGGAGGCCAAAGGTCCTGCCTATCCAGCTCACATGCAAAAATTGCTCTTTGCCTGAAGAGTTATTAAAACAAAAATAGGAGAGAGGACAAGATGGCGGAGGACTAGGGGGACACGCTTGCCCTCTCCCACAAACACAACAAAAAAAAGCACATCTACAGAATAAATGACTCGCACAGAACAGCAACCAATCGCTGGCAGAAGAACCTAAACTCCAATAACGGCAAGAAGTTCGTGACATTACAGGGCAGAACGGGAGAAAAGAGGAGAGTGAGAGAAGGTGAATCCGAGCGGGACGGGCGCTCCTGAAAGGGAACTGCGGAGGAGAAAGGGATCCTGCACCCTGGAAAGTCACCTACACGGGGGAAAGATCAAATGAACCGGAGGAATCTCCAGATGCAGAGAAGACTGTAGCAGTAAGTTGGAGTACGGAAAAGCCGATCAAGAACCGAATGGACCATCTGAACTAAGGGCACAGTCACCAAAAATTGAGACGCCTGGGTGGGGGCTGGGCACCGAGACCTCGGCTCCAGAGGTTAGTCCCCGGGCTGGGGGGGGGGGCGGGGCGGAGTGGAAACTGCTTGGGAGGTCTAGAAACCATTTGACGGGGCAGAGACTGCCTGGGAGACTAGAAAACAAAGCTGTCGCAGAGGAAGGGAGCAATACTCTAGGGGCGGGGAAGTGGAAAGCCGCATCAGAGGGAACCTGGGAAATGAGCCTGGTCTGCGCCTGTGCTGGGGAGGGGAGAGAAGAAGGGGTGGGTCCCCATAGAATACCCCCCACGCCACAGCAAGCTTACAGGCCCTCTAGCTAGCTGAAAGCTGTGCTTCCCAGTGCATCCCCTCTCCCAACCCCCACCACCCCCTACGCTCTCGCCGAACCTGGGGCTGCCTGCCATCCAGGAGGGCTGGTCTCAACAATTGCCTGAAGCCTACCACCGCAGGGGCTGTCCCTGCACAGGCCTGCTTGCCCTTTGGAGGGGCTACACTTCCGGAGAGTAGCACGAAACACCACCAGCCCCTGAAAAAAGGCCTGCAGCCCAGAAAAGCTAGAACAAGACTAGCCACGCAGTGAATAGATCTGCCTAATTCCCAGATGGTTTTTCTGAGTTAGGCTGCCCCAGGGAGGAGCCTCTTCGGTTTCCAACGGCCCTGCTACCCGCCCTAGCCCCCAGGGGGTGCCCTAGTGGATCAGCTGTATAGGACTGCCAGCTCCTGGCAGGACCCCCTGCAGCCCAGAAAAGCTGCAACAAGCTCAGCCGAGCCGGGAAAAGATCTCAGACAGTCTTTCTGAGTTGGGCTGCCCTGGGGAGGAGCCTCTTGGGTTTCCAGTGGCCCTGCTACCCTCCCAAGCCCCTAGGGGGTGGCCCACTCCCACAGAATAGCTGCTCAGCACCACCAGTCCCCTGGAAGAGCCCCTGCAGCCCAGAAAAGCTGCAACAAGCTCGGCCAGACTGTGAAAAGATCCGCCTACATTCTCAGGCCGTCCTTCTGAGTTGGGCTGCCCTAGGGAAGAGCCTCTTAGGTTCTCAGTGACCCAGATAGCTGCTCCAGCCCCCAGGGGGTGCTACACTCCTGAGGAACAGCTGCCCAACACCGCCAACCCCCTGCAAGAACCCCACAGCCTAAAAACACCAGAGCAAGCTCTGCATGACCAAGTGAAATCTGCTACCATCATGGTGTGGACCTCCCAGTCCTGTCTGCCCTCAGGAAGTCTTCCTTTGCTTCAAAGAAACACTGTTAGCCCCATCAACACTCCAGAAAAGCCACACTGCCTCAAAAAAGATTGACCAACAACACCAGCCCTCAGGAAATATTCCACGGCAGTGACAAGGCAAACACTGCCCGATAACGGAGAGTACAACTCCCTCAGGAGAAAGAAAACAAGCAAGATGAAGAACCTGAGAAACCACCCCCAGTCAAACCAACAGGAGAACTCACCTAAAACAGACAACAATGAAACAGATCTCTGCAGTCTGACAGACCTGGAGTTCAAAAGAGAAATAGTGAAAATACTGAAGGAATTAAGAGAAGATATGAACAGTAATGCAGATACCCTCAGAAAGGAACTAGAAAATATAAGGAGGAGCCAAGAAAAACTAGAACATTCATTTGCAGAGATGCAAACTGAACTAAGGGCAGTAAAAACCAGAATGAATAATGCAGAAGAACGAATCAGTGATATGGAAGATAGAATAATGGAAATCATTCAATCCGGTCAACAGACAGAAAACCGAATCAAAAAACTGGAAAGCAATATAAGAGACCTATGGGATAATATAAAGCGGGCCAATCTACACATAATAGGAATTCCAGAAGGAGTAGAAAAAGATAAGGGGATGGAAAATATATTTGAAGAAATTATCGCTGGAAACTTCCCAAATCTAAAGGATGCTGGGTTCAAGATATAAGAAGCACAGAGGGCCCCAAACAAACTGAACCCAAATAGACCCACACCAAGACACATCATAATAAAAATGGCAAAAGTTAGTGATAAAGAGAGGATCCTAAAGGCAGCAAGAGAAAAGCAGAATGTTACCTACAAGGGGACCCCCATAAGAATATCAGCTGACTTCTCTACAGAAACACTACAGGCCAGGAGGGAATGGCAAGAGATAATTAAAATGCTAAAAGGAAAAAATATGCAACCTAGAATACTCTATCCAGCAAGAATATCATTTAAAATAGAAGGGGAAATAAAAACTTTTTCCAACAAACAAAAACTTAAAGAATACTGCAACACAAAACCCAGGTTAAAGGAAATATTGAAAGGGCTTCTCTAAACCAAAAAGAAAGGAAGGAAAGGGAAGAAAAAGAAAAGAAAAAAAAAGAAGAAGAGGAAGAACTAGGACTGAGGAAACCACAATCAGAGAGCAGTCACTCAAATAAGCCAGCATACAGATTTAATCATGAACATGCTTCAAACAAAGTAAAATTAAAAAGAAAAAAAATTAAAAAGAGTCATCAAAACCATAAAATGTGGGCAAGGGATGTTAGGAAGTAAATAACCCTTTTTGTTTGTTTGTATGTTTCTCTTCTTAATTTTAACATAGTAATGAAGTGTTTGAACTTACAGGACCATCAGGCTAAAACACACAATTATGGGAAGGGGTTAGCATACTTAAAAAATCAGGGCAACCACAAGCCCAAACCAAATATTGCATTTGCAAAAAATGAAAAAAAAAATACACTCAAGCAGATAATAAAAGGATACCATCCAACCAAAAAAAAAAAAAAAAGAATAAGAAGAAAGGAAGACTGGAGAAGCATAGAATCAACTGGAACACGAGGTTCAAATGGCAATAAATAATCATCTATCAATTATCACCTTAAATGTCAATGGACTGAACGCCCCAATCAAAAGACACAGAGTGGCTGAGTGGATAAAAAGGCAAAAACCTTCAATATGCTGCCTACAAGAAACTCACCTGAGGACAAAAGATACATATAGATTGAAAGTGAAAGGGTGGGGAAAAATATTTCACGCCAATAGACATGACAGAAAAGCAGGAGTTGCAATGCTCATATCAGACAAAATAGACTTTAAAACAAAAGACATAAAGAAAGACAAAGAAGGACACTACTTAATGATTAAGGGATCCATCCAAGGAGAGGATGTTACTATCGTCAACATATATGCCCCAAATACAGGAGCACCCAGATACATACAACAAATACTACCAGACATAAAGGGAGATATTGATGAGAATACAGTCATAGTAGGAGACCTTAATACCCCCCTCACATCAATGGAGAGATCCTCTAGACAGAAAATCAATAAAGCAACAGAGATCCTAAAGGAAACAATAGAAAAGTTAGACTTCATTGATATCTTCAGGACACTACATCCAAAAAAAGCAGAATACACATTCTTCTCAAATGCTCATGGAACATTCTCAAGAATCGACCACATATTGGGACACAAAGCTAATCTCAGTAAATTTAGGAGCATAGAAATTATCTCAAGTATCTTCTCTGACCACAATGCCATGAAATTAGAAATCAACCATGGGAAAAGGAAAGAGAAAAAACCTACTGCATGGAGACTAAACAACATGCTACTAAAAAACCAATGGGTCAATGAGGAAATCAAGAAGGAAATTAAAAACTACCTTGAAACAAATGATAATGAAGACACAACCTCTCAAAATCTATGGGATGCTGCGAAAGCAGTGCTCAGAGGGAAATTTATAGCAATACAGGCCTTTCTCAAAAAAGAAGAAAGATCCCAAATGGACAACTTAACCCTCCACCTAAATGAATTAGAAAAAGAAGAACAAAAAAGTCCTAAAGTCAGCAGAAGGAAGGAAATTATAAAGATCAAAGAAGAAATCAATAAAATAGAGACTCAAAAAACAATAGAGAAAATTAATAAAACCAAGAGCTGGTTCTTTGAAAAGGTGAACAAAATTACAAACCCCTGGCCAGACTCACTAAAAAGAGGAGAGAAAGAACCCAAATAACCAAAATTATAAATGAAAAAGGAGACATCACAACAGATACAGCAGAAATACAAAAAACCATAAGAGAATACTATGAACAACTGTATGGCAACAAGTTTGACAATCTGGAAGAAATGGACAATTTTCTAGAATCTTACAGCCTGCCAAAACTGAATCAAGTAGAAACAGACCAACTGAACAGACCGATCACTAGAAATGAAATTGAAGAGTTCATAAAATCACTCCCTACAAATAAAAGTCCAGGACCAGATGGCTTCACAGGTGAATTTTATTAAACATATAAAGAGGAATTGGTGCCCATCCTCCTTAAACTCTTTCAAAAGGTTGAAGAAGAAGGAATACTCCCAAAGACATTCTATGATGCCACCATCACCCTCATTCCAAAACCAGACAGAGATACCACCAAAAAAGAAAACTATCGCCCAGTATCATTGATGAATATAGATGCAAAAATTCTCAACAAAATCTTAGCCAACTGAATCCAACAACATACCAAAAAAATTATACACCATGACCAGGTTGGGTTCATCCCAGGTTCACAAGGATGGTTCAACATACGCAAATCAATCAGCATCATACACCACATTAACAAAAAAAAAGTCAAAAATCATATGATCATCTCAATAGACGCAGAGAAAGCATTTGACAAAGTCCAACATCCATTCATGATCAAGACCCTCGCCAAAGTGGGTATAGAGGGAACATTCCTGAATATAATCAAAGCCATTTATGAGAAACCCACAGCAAATATAATCCTCAATGGGGAAAAACTGAAAGCCTTCTCACTCCGATCTGGAACAAGACAGGAATGCCCACTCTCACCACTGCTCTTCAACATAGTTTTGGAAGTCCTAGCCACAGCAATTAGACAAACAAAAGAAATAAAAGGCATCCACATAGGAAGAGAAGAGATAAAACTGTCACTGTATGCAGATGACATGATACTATACATAGAAAACCCTAAGGACTCAACCCCAAAACTACTTCAACTGATTCATAAATTCAGCAAAGTAGCAGGATAGAAGATTAACATTCAGAACTCAGTTGCATTTCTGTATACCAGCAATGAAATATTAGAAAAGGAATACAAAGATATAATACCTTTTAAAATTGCACCTCACAAAATCAAATACCTCGGAATACACCTGACCAAGGAGGTAAAGGACCTATATGCCGAGAACTATAAAACTTTTATCAAAGAAATCAAAGAAGATGTAAAGAAATGGAAAGATATTCCATGTTCCTAGATTGGAAAAATCAATATTGTAAAAATGGTCATACTACCCAAAGCAATCTACAGATTCAATGCAATCCCTATCAAATTACCCATGACATTTTTCACAGAACTAGAGCAAACAATCCAAACATTTATATGGAACCACAAAAGACCCAGAATCACCAAAGAAATCCTGAGAAACAAAAACCAAGCAGGAGGCATAACTCTCCCAGACTTCAAGAAATACTACAAAGCCACAGTCATCAAAACAGTGTGGTACTGGTATCAAAACAGACAGACAGACCAATGGAACAGAATAGAGAACCCGGAAATAAACCCTGACACCTATGGTCAATTCATCTTTGACAAGGGAGGCAAGAACATCAAATGGGAAAAAGAAAGTCTATTCAACAAGCATTGCTGGGAAACCTGGACAGCTGCATGCAAAGCAATGAAACTAGAACACACCCTCACACCACGCACCCAAATAAACTCAAAGTGGCTGAAAGA
Organism: Phacochoerus africanus; assembly: GCF_016906955.1. NCBI lineage: Eukaryota > Metazoa > Chordata > Mammalia > Artiodactyla > Suidae > Phacochoerus > Phacochoerus africanus. Next base: position 188,393,753 of record NC_062546.1, read on the forward strand.
CTTAAATATACCACAGGACACCATCAAACTCCTAGAAGAAAACATAGGCAAAACACTCTCGGACATCAACATCATGAATATTTTCTCAGGTCAGTCTCCCAAAGCAACAGAAATAAAAGCAAAAATAAACCCATAGGACCGCATCAAACTGAAAAGCTTTTGCACAGCAAAGGAAACCCAAAAGAAAACAAAAAGACAACTTACAGAATGGGAGAAAATAGTTTCAAATGATGCAACCGACAAGGGCTTAATCTCTAGAATATATAAACAACTTATACAACCCAACAGCAAAAAACCCAACCAATCAATGGAAAAATGGGCAAAAGACCTGAATAGACATTTCTCCAAAGAAGATATACAGATGGCCAACAAACACATGAAAAAATGCTCAACATCGCTGGTTATAAGAGAAATGCAAATCAAAACTACCATGAGATATCACCTCACACCAGTCAGAATGGCCATCATTCATAAATCCACAAATAGCAAGTGCTGGAGGGGCTGTGGAGAAAAGGGAACCCTCCTACACTGTTGGTGGGAATGTAAACTGGTACAGCCACTATGGAGAACAGTTTGGAGATACCTTAGAAATCTATCCATAGAACTTCCATATGCCCTGCAATCCCACTCTTGGGCATCTATCCGGACAAAACTCTCCTTAAAAGAGACACATGTACCCGCATGTTCATTGCAGCACTATTCACAATAGCCAGGACATGGAAACAACCCAAATGTCCATTGACAGAAGATTGGATTTGGAAGAGGTGGTATAGATACACAATGGAATACTACTCGGCCATAAAAAAGAATGACATCACGCCATTTGCAGCAACATGGGTGGAGCTAGAGAATCTCATACTGAGTGAAATGAGCCAGAAAGACAAAGACAAATACCATATAATATCACTTATAACTGGAATCGAATATCCAGCACAAATGAACATCTCCTCAGAAAAGAAAATCATGGACTTGGAGAAGAGACTTGTGGCTGCCTGATGGGAGGGGGAGGGAGTGGGAGGGATGGGGAGCTTGGGCTTATCAGACACAATTTAGAATAGATGTACAAGGAGATCCTGCTGAATAGCATTGAGAACTTTGTCTAGATACTCCTGTTGCAACAGAAGAAAGGCTGGGGGAAAAATGCAATTGTAATGTATACATGTAAGGATAACCTGACCCCCTTGCTGTACAGTGGGAAAAAAAATAAAATATGTTTCAGTGGAAAAAAAAATAGGTGAAGTTCTACAGTATAAAATACTCCCTAAAATTTCACCACTTTGTTCATTCATTTCACTACTTTGTCATAGAAAATTAACAAACACATTTCATTGGGAATTTAGACTTGGATCAATTGGCTGTGTTTGTGGAGAAATGAGGCATCTTATATATTCCCTCCACTTATTTATGTTTGTGATTTCTTTGGAAATGAATTCATCTGGCATAGTTGCTGGGCACTTCAGATACACACTATAAATTTGTTTTTTCTCATTTTAGTATCAATATCGAAGATAGTAGGATAAAAATACTAGGCTAAACTTTGATAAATTTAACTTTAAAAAAAATGAACTTCCTGTGGCTTTAAAATCCATTTTCTATAATCCTCCTGTATGTTTGAGCCACTCTTCTGTCTCAAACTGAAATCTTACATGCTCGCCAATAATTCCCTTGTTTCATCTCTGATGAATATAAACACTATAGCTAGATAAGCAGCACATTTTTATTCTACACTTTATTTTGTTGAACAAAATCCAGGAAGAGGCATCCAAAAAATTGGCCTCCAACTAAGGTTCATAGTTCACTGCCTCTTAAGGACTTCTAGCTATCAACACAATGAATTAACTCTAGCAAGGAGCTGGATCCAGTAAATAGAGCTACCTTGGCTGACTTTACCAAGATAAGCTATTTTGTGGTAAATCAGCTAGCAAGGCCAGAGTTGAGGCATGAATTGAAGGAGGACTTTGATAGCTTATCTGTGATCATTCCCTCACTTTTCAAGTCAGGACATTTTCTATCCTCTGGTAACTCTTTAGTAAATCACACTCTGATAATAATAGCACTCTTGCAGAACTGGTTTATCAGAACTATTCTCTACTTCATTTCCTTCTCCCAGTCTGAAAGGACATAACAGTGCATCTTCTGTAGTACTGAAGAAGGGACAGCCTTGCCTTTGCTCTTTGCTCATGTAACCCTACCTTATCAGCTTCAGAGAGAAATTTATCGCTGATAGGCTGGGTAACACCTTGTTCTAGGTACTTTTCAGTGGACTCTAGGGAAACCCCTGTAAATATACCAATAAATGATTTGGGGGCATTTTGGATACGGAATTCTAAATTAATTCTTCACTTTTCCTCCTCATATTGGTTATAGCTACATGGATGTGCTCCTCAGGACAAAATCCACTGAAGAATTTAAACTTTCCAGAGTTAACTGTTGTGGCTCAGTGTGTTGAACCCAACATAGTGTCTGTTAGGATACAGGTTTGATCGCTGGCCTTGCTCAGTGGGTTAAGGATCTGGTGTTGCCTCAAGCTGCAGCATAACTTGCAGATGTGTCTCAGATCTAGCATTGCTGTGGCTGTGGAGTAGGCCAGCTACTGCAGTTCCGATTCAACCCTTAGCCTGGGAAATTCCATGTGCCACAGGTGCAGCCCTAAAAAGAAAAATAAATAAATAAAGAATTAAAATTTCATATAAGAAAGAAAGAGGAAAATTGTTGTTTCATTTTGAAGAACTTGATTCTTTTATCTGTGAGCTTGCATACATCTCTGCGATAAAATGCTCTTTGGTTTGTGCAGGAATGAAGAAATGCTTAGCATACAGAAGTTCTTTCCACTGTGGCTTTGTAATATCCATTCTAGAGCAGGTTTCAAGATTCTAGGTGACGTCCAATATTTCCATGGGAAAACTGCTAAGACCTGACATTGCTATTACCCTAAACATTGAGGGAAAATAGTTTCAATGAGGTCAGAAGTTCTTCAATAATACCCCATAATTAGCTCTACTTGTGAAGTCCCACTGAAATTAACTCATACTTTTATTAACTCAAAACTTGTTATGGTACTCATTTCATTCTTTATTAATGCTAATACTTAATACTTTCTTAATGCTTAACAATTAATACTTAATACTTATTTTTATGCCTGATCTTCCCAAATGGATTATAAATTTCTTGATTATTTTGTCATCTCTGTTTTTTCATGATCCCCACCATAGGAGAAAACTACCTTAAATGCATGAAATTGGGCTGAATAGATGAATTAAAAACAGTGACGTGCATGCCCAGAATTATCACTATTTCAAGAATCTTGAAGAGTGAGTATTACTAACAACTTAAGGTAGAATAGTTGTATGTAGAATAGCTTGTTTTAGTAAATAAAAACTTTCATTGAGTTTTTCAGCTTTTAAGTGAAAGCAGTACAAAATATTTTCATAAACAAGAAGACCTTTTTTCCCAAGATGCTCATAACAACTCATTAACATTATCCATTATCAAAATAAAAGTGTCTGTGGCACCAGCTAGAAATGAATCTTATCAGGGCAGATATTGTATCTCCTTGGGCTAAAGATTAAATGCATAGATACCATTTATGTGTCAGTGTTTTACATCAATACATTTTGAATTTATTTTTAGAATTTTTTAATATCTTGTGGCCCTAAAATATATGAAATAATTCTTTAATTCCCTCCCTCCCACACTAGAATAAATTCAAACTTTGGGGCCAGTTCATCAAGAGGTAAATGCAACTAGACTGTCCAGGTGCAACATGCCACCTGTATGAAAAGAAGACAACTAATGACTCATAATCTTGATAGGATTTTTTCTCTTCTCCATACTTAGAGTGTGAGTGATGTGGCTAATACAACCTCACCCATAAGACCAGCTGGGGCATCATAACAAACTGGCAATGAATAGGTGAGTATGCAAGATCAGGGCTAAGAACTGCTTTCATAGTAGAAATGGCCCTTGAGGAGAAGACACAGTGATCCCAACTTTCTGTACAAGGTGTAAAGTCAACTTGACCCAATCTGACCATGTAGGCAGGGGCACAGCAGCAGGAATCTTTGGGCACCGAAACAGAACTTTTGTAGTTCGAGGGGTTGTCAGAGGTCCATTTGGGCTGAACTTAGGTCCTGGTCTGGGGTCTCAAATCCACAATGTGTACACAGCAGGGGCATTTCTGGTAATAGCTAACATGAACCAAAGGTTATTTGGCATTGAGAATAGTACAAAAGCACAGTTGAAGCACATGGATGCATGCCCAATGATAAAAGTTAGTAGGGGAAGCTGTAGATCACCGACATAAAGTTACAGAGAATTTACTCTTAATAACATTTCAGGTTAGACTGATGGGCTCAAGGACTGGATTTGGGCTGAAGATATAGGTCTCTGTGTTAGAGTACAAATAGCTCAGTAACTATGACAGGAAAGACTTACCCACTCAGGTCTATATCTTAAACTCTGATCCTCTTTCAATTCCTAGTGATTCATCTCAGTACCGGTATCACATCCTTAAACCAATGTTTGATCACCCATCAGTATACTACTTCTCGTCACCACGAGAAATAATTTATATCAGCAGTATGCTTCTCAATTGACTGGTCTGCTGAAGTTGCCTAAGGGGTTTTGGTTACTGAATACTAATAGGTCAACCTTGTCATAGATAAGGTCATTTTCATGACCTATGTAAGAAATTGACACACAGAAATGATATGTGACTTGCCACAGAGAGATTAATCCCAGGGCTCGGAATGCACTAGGGCCTCTAATACTTTCTGTTGTGCGATGTTATTTTCTTCCTGATTTCCAAAATGATCTTTCGCTTCTCCATGTTTGACAAACACTCGTTCTAAACGAGGTTCTCTAATTTCTTTATTTGCTGACTCTAAACAAATTCTATCAGTAGCCAGTTCCAGGTTAAGTTTCCCTATAAAAGAGTAAAAAGGAGTAATCACAATATTGGTATTTTTAATGAAAGAATCACCAAGCCAACCTAATTAAAGAAGGTCAATTAAACATAGCACTAAACCATCTGAAGTACAAAGAGCAATTTTCTGTTTAGGAACTCAGGATACAGCAATTACCTGGTTAATTTGACATGTAATCAGGATACAGATGCTGGAAGCACAATCCTGTTTCTTAGATTTTTAAAGGTTATTTTACAGTTTTCACAATCGTTCATTTATAGGGTAAAGTTTCTGTCAAAGGCCGCTTAGGAAATCACATAGTTGAATCATATTCAAAAATCAGTTTAATAGAGTCTGCCTCCATCCTGTTGTTATCCTACCAAGCCCATCTTTTGGTTAATTCTTGATTTAGTACCCACCTGGAAGACATTTAACTTGTGTTCTTCTGAAGAAGTCATCCAGTTATCACCGTTCTCCATAAATCCAGAAAGCTTTTATTTCCTAATGAAGTGGATCTCAGAATTTAGGGTTAAAAAATCAGCTGGGGATGTGTTAAAAGTATCAGTTCTAGGCTTCCCAGAAATTCACTCGATCAACGTTGAGGTCCAAGAATACGCATTTTAACAAAAACACACCAGCAATTTTTTTCCATGGGTCCAAAGACTATTTGAATACTCAAGCTTTATAAAACTAATGAAATATTAAACACCCCCAAACCATTTTCATGCCCCTAGAGTTTTCAATTTACGATATTAACAGAGGTTTGATGGTCTTGTGTAATGGAGATTCGAAGAACCAAGGCTTTTCAATTCTACTCACTGCTTTATAATTTATCTTACAGAGTTAAATATAAGCCCCAACATCTTGAAAATACATCACCTTAAGTTTATTCCTCCCTACTCAGACGAAAGCCCAGAACCTGTATGTTTGAAACTTAATCTCCTTAATCATGTGCCTCTCTTGACTTAAGGTTTTTATTTACTACTTTTCTATGTCCCTACAGAATTGATTACTGGGTGAACCATTTCTGGCTGCCTCCAAAAGTTGATTTCTATGTGCTTTATAGAGTTGGACAGGCCCGTCAGGAGTTCCAAGGATATTATACAGGTGGCTGCATAATATTTAGAGTTAACAGGGATGTGAGAGAAAGTCCCACAGGATACACAAGTTTTCTTTTTTCTGAAACAGAGTACTGACATAAACAGAACATTAGCAAAACTTCAGCAAGGTCTCATTTCAAAAAAAAAAAAAAAAAGAAAAAAAAAGGAAAAAGATAATTGTTTAAGTCACTATACTCCAATAAAATTAAAAAAAGTGTTTTTAATAACAATAATGATAATAAAGACAGTGGATTTTTAGGTTGAGGCTTTCTGTCTCTTAAACATGCAACAATACATGAAAAATAAGGATTGACAATAGTCAATGTGATGTATTGGCTACATATTGCCCCAAAGAGAGTTCTGCAGCTTGTCAACATCTCTCCAGTGAAAGCTCATGCTTTCAAAAATGGAGCCCTGGGTCAGTCTTCACAAACTGGCATGAACTCCAAGCCCATCTCCTGGAGAGAGGCCAGGCCTGACTCAGTGTGTCTGAAACTCAGGCCCATTGAAATACCCAGATAACCACCTGCAACAAGATCATGATAGCTATGCCTTAGAGCTCTCTGCAAATGGTATCCAGTTCTGGAGTGACTCTGCACCTAGGCATGAAGTGGTCTGGGACTTTGTAAGGCAAGAGATTATGGTTCCAAGGGAATTGCTATGCTACAGTATCTGTACATCTCCAAAACAAGTCCCAAGTCCAAAGAGCCCATGGAAATTCCCTTTGTCCAGGGATCTCTGGATTCTTAGCCCCTTTGAGGAAACCCAACAGAGTATCCTCAAGCCCAAAGTGGGATCTTGGGGGGACCAAGACCTCAGAGTCTTCCCCTCTGTACTAACATGCCCCTTATCAGAAACTAGTATCTGAAAACTGTTCATGTGCTATTTTAATTGCCCATTACCCAAAACCACAGATCTGTGAGACCTCAGAGAATACTAAATCCAAGAATAATCCACTACTTCCCAAACTGGATTATGCGATCTCCAGGACTAAGCAATAACTCCTGGGGGCGAGTGGGGGGGGGGTCTATAAATCCATAGGATTTAAGTAAGGCATGATTTCCTGCAGCACCAAATTTGCTGGAAAATCTTGAAGGAAAAATACATTTTTCTATTGGTATCCAAGTATTTATGGAGTAGGTCAAAATACCTGGCTGGATTCTGCAACAACAACAACAAAAAGATTCTAAAGAAAAATCTTGATTGCACTGACCTCTTGGAGCTCTGCCTCTTAAACATTCTGTTCTGTCATTCAGGGTATATGTTTAGAAAAACTGGGGAGCACTATGACAATCTCTTCATTTTGCAGATGAGGAAGCTGAGGCCAGAGAGAGTACATCATTCGTTCAAAGTCAACAAATAGCTGGTGTCAGATTAGCTATAATCCCTCTGCAATGCCCCCCCTTTCTTATCACTTATTCAGTCTCCTCTTTACACCATGAACTGTATGAAAGTCAATTCTTCAGATTCTTTTAAGACTTAAAATCCAAATAATCCCTATGAATATATGAGAGAGTGATATCATGACTCTAAAATGATTGACATGTCTTATTCTCTTCCTCAACATTTTTATAGGAAAAGGGAGAAGCAGAATACCATGGATGTTTGGGAGTGAACATCTTTACTTTCTTAGTGTGTGTGTGGGTGCACATGTGTGCACATGTGCACAGTTGAGTGTGTGTGAATATATAAAATGTTTATAGGTTTAAGTTTCTGAGTCTGTCAGTAGATATGCAGCAGAGTGGGAGAAATACAGCCCCAAATAGCGGGAGAACCAAAGAACACATTTCCCTACTTTGCAGCTTTGCACAGTATAATAGTTGTGGTAACCTGAGAGTTGCCAACCTAACCTAAGCCTTTTTGGTGAGAAAAAAAAGAAAAAAAAAATCATGCCTTCTTGAGCATTTCCATCACTCATGAGAAAATATAACTAAACATCTTTTCACTTGCAGCTGCTTGAAGTAATGGATTAAGCCTTTGAACTTGCCAGTAAACGTCACGGTCCCAGTATAAATATCGAACTTGTCAAACTTGCTTTCCAAGGAAGCCCTCTAATGAAAAGCTTATCTGTTTGGGGGGTACATTAATGCCACTACTTGGCCTCCAAGGAAGATTCTGAAAAAATTTGGGCTGTAGAGAACTTCCTGCCCAGCTATCAGGGGTCATCTCAGACCAGGCCTGAGGGGCTTTCACTGAAGTTGGGCCTGGACCACTCTCCTGCTTCCAAAAAGACTGGCATGCTCCCCTCCCCATGAGCTCAGCGCTTTCCTCCAGCTTTTCCTTTGAGTCAGCACATCAGAGGACCAAAGGGGTCTGCATGCCAGAGCTACTGCCAAAAGAAGAGAAAGATGTTGGTGAGGGTGTGATGGGGGGTTTCCACCAGGGTCCTCTGGGGTGTCTAATGCTGCGAGGCGAGTAGTGGAACAAATGATGCTTGGCCTGCTCATAACCAGGCCTCAGGTGGTAGCCCGTGGGGCCAAAGATAGGCTCTCTGAATCTGGACGGTAATGGAACTGCTAGCAGTTTTCTGCTTTCTGAGAAGCAGAGATAGCAAGAGAGGAAAACCCCTCAAGTAACTCTCTGCCTTCTAACAACAAAACCACTTCTCCATGTTATATTTTAGATGGTCAAAGAGTATTTTTTTAAGAGCAATAGAAATGTTAGTATAAATAGCAAGAAGCATGGCTTTAAAGCCATTGCCATACAGATTGGGTCCTTGCAAATGTTTATGTCTCAGACTTTGCTTTCATAAGGAAATGGTCCCTTCATCCTCACCTGGGCTGTTGAATTCTTAGCAATTCCCCCACCCCCAATGAGGTGCTGGCCATTCAGGCCATATCAGGACTCCTTGGTGGGGAAAGGCGGGGGCTTTTTTGTTTTCTCCTTAGGTAGTTGAGGAATGATTGTTAATGAGAACCTTCTGGCCTTCTTTAGACTTGAAACACGTTTCCACAGAATGCCCTAGAGAAATCCTCTGTTGTACTTGACAAAAGGAGAAACTCAGCGAACAATCACTGATAATCAGGCCGGCTCCTCTGCACCACTGTTTCTACCTGGCCTCACTAATAAAGACACCAGACCTATTATTTCTTTTTCTTTTTTTCTTCCTCTTATCTTTTTTTTTTTTTTTTAAAAAAACCACTTCTATATCTGTGGCCAGCTGTATTGTAGTTAAATTTCAAAATGCTCATTTAGCTGCTTTGTACAGTGGTGCTATAATGTTTATAAAGCCCCCGGTGCTAGTTGGAAAGTGACATGCACAGATATGCACTTTAAAGAGGGCATAAAATGAACAAAATGCATTACCAAATGCAATACTCAGTATTAACCACACTCATATGAGTTTTGTATTTGATCCAATAAACCAGTGGTGCCAGATGTAAAATTTGCCTGTAAAACTTTCCTTCCACTTTAACCATCCAGTTACTACTCTCAGATACCAATATACAAAGGTGGCATCTTTCTTAAAATTTTTTTTTAAAAGGAGGCATATACCACACACCACCTATACTCATTATATATGATGTATATTAATATCTATTATATATGCAATATATTGTGCTATATATGATATGTATCTCTGTGAAATAAGAATAGTGATTCCAATTATTTATGAAATTGAATGAGGTTCTCTCATTCCCAGTGACATTCACCCCATGTCAGAATGTGCACAGAAGCCTGGCTACTTGGTCTCCAGGCATTTAGTCAGGGATGGACATGTGACCCAAACCTCACTTAAGTGTAGTAGTACATTCTTCATTAGAATCTTGGGAGGATAAGACAGCTGCCTCATTAAACTTGGATTTGTGAGGATGCTTGCCTATAGCAGATGAGGGTCATCTTCCAAAGAGAAGCCACCCAAGGATGGAGCTGACTCAAGGAAAGCAGAGTTAAAAATCAGAGAGGCTGGAGTTTCCATTGTGGTACAGTGGAAACAAATCCACTAGTATCCATGAGGATGCGGATTTGATCCCTAGCCTCGATCAGTGGGTTGGGGACATGGTGTTGCTGTGAGCTCTGGTGTAGCCCACAGAAGCGGCTCAGGGTACAGTGTTGCTGTGGCTGCAGGTTCAGCTGGCAGCTGTAGCTCCAATTTTGACTCCTTAGCCTGAGAACTTCCATATGATGTGGGTGCAGCCCTAAAAGGCAAAACAAACAAACACACAAACAAACAAACAAAAACCAGAGGAGCTAATCCCTGAGGACATTATTTGAGCATCTTCGTTCGGGTGTCTCTGAAGCCAGCTCTTCGTTGGACATTTCACGAAAGTGAATGGATAAATCATTTTCTTTGTCTAAGGCAGTTGAAGCTAGGTTTTCTCTCTGCCAACTGAAAGAGTACTGACAAATACATCTTTACTTGATAGGCTCCAGCTAATTTTCTCATGATAATATGAGATAAATACTAGGCTTCTTTAACAAATTAAACATCTAAGGCTCAGATGAAAAACTCAGTTAACTAACTGGCCCAGGACCACACAATTAGTTGGATTAAGGAGCAAAATCTAAGCCCTGAACTTAGGTTTTTAACATAAACTTGGAGTATTTTTTTTTCTTTTTTTGGCCATTTCTTGGGCCGCTCCCACAGCATATGGAGGTTCCCAGGCTAGGGGCTGAATCGGAGCTGTAGCTGCTGGCCTACACCAGAGCCACAGCAACACGGGATCCGAGCCGCATCTGCGGCCTACATACACCACAGCTCACAGCAACGCCGGATCCTTAACCCACTGAGCAAGGCCAGGGATCGAACCTGCAACCTCATGGCTCCTAGTTGGATTTGTTAACCACTGAGCCACGACAGGAACTCCAAACTTGGAGTTTTTAATTTAACTGTCTTATTTAAATATCTCTGGAAGGAGAAATAATTTAAGCAAATTATAGATTATTTAAATTTCAATAAATGAAAGATATAAGTGGACTTGTTTAGTGGGCCAACCAAAAAAAAGGAACTTCAGAGGAAGGGGGATCTAAAAGAAGTCTGAAAGTCCATTTGTAGGATGAGAAACACTTGGAGAGGTAAGAGCTGGCATTCATTGAGGGCACACAGATGAACTGACCTAATCCTCCCCCAAACATCATAAGGTGCGTGCTATTATGATCCTCATTGTACAGATGAGAAAACTGACACATGTGAGGTGTAACGCCACGTCCAAAATCACACAGCTTCTAGATGTAGGCAGCCCTCCGCAATTGATTCTCATCTTGTATGGAGAAGTATAGGAGATGAGTTCTTACATAGAGTATATTATTTGGGCTAACAAATACTTAGTTGCTTTGGCAGAAACCTTTCGCTAGAACACTATGGTTTCTAGAATGTGGTTTGATGAGACATGTGATCAAATAAAGTAACTTTATCTTTGAAATTTGATTTTAAGAGAAATTTGCTAGTGTATAGAAATGTATTATAAACAATTATTTTCCACTCAGGTATTCAGAATATATAATATATAATAGCTTTTATCACTAAGAAGAGTCTGGAGTCCTAGGATCTTCATATTTTAGGAAAGAAGGGAAAAAACTATCAGACTTCTGTTGCTGCCTTACTACCAGTATGTTACTAGAAGTTGTTTGATAATTGCAGATCTGGTGCCACAGAATTTGAGATAATAGTGTTTTCACTAATTATTTAACATGACACTTGAGAATTAAGTTCTGAAAATAGAAGAGACAAAAGTGGAGTGTGGGAAAAAAGCATTCATGGTTGATATATCTGCATTCATAATTTCCAGATCTTCAGAGTAGTCATTGATAAGAGAAGTGGTAAAATCATCTAAAATACTTTTTTTTTTTTTTTTCAATATGGATTTGACTGGTTCTATTCTGGGTCCATTACCAATGGGCTGTGGCTTGTAGGGAGCTCTGAAAAGAGCTTTTTCTGAGCAAGCCTTTAGCTGGGTTTTGCATGACCTTACCCTAATTTCCCAGGAAACCTGGGCTGACTTTTCCTTTGTGGGGAAGGTCAGGCAGAGAACATCTTAAAAGAGGATAAAAGAGGTGCTGAAGAAATGAAGGGAATGTAATTCTTTCAAAAACTTGCCATGAAGCTACCTCCATGTGCTAAGAATAATGTCATATTACAGATGCCTCCTACTTTCAGGTCTTTTATGTAAAAATAGTAACTTTAGAGGTGCTTATATAAGGCCATTTTAAACTGCTGTCCCTTGTTCAGGTCCCAGCTCACTAACCATGGTGGCTTCCCTTGACATGTCAGAAAAACAGACTGGCTTCTGATAATGTTTATAACTGCGTTTGTTAATAGACCCTCATGCTTAGGGATGTGTAGACAGGGCATGAAGAAACACTGATTAAGTCTTTTTAAAATGTCCCATTTAATTATTCGGGGGTAAGGTAGAGTCAGTCTCCCAAAAGAAAAATTATTACTTCGGAAATGGAAAAAAAAAAACTTTTATAGAAGCACTTCTAAAAATTAGGTAGAACAATCTACAGTGCCAAACAATTTTTTTCCACTCTAAGAGATTGTTCAAATATGTGAGAATGAACTTCAAAATTCACAATTTACTTCTCCATTAAAAATGACCAAGATTAATAAAAAAAAAGAAAAGAAAAAATGAGCAAAGTTATGAGTAATTGAATCCAATAAAAGTATTATCCTATAAAATAGAACATATTCTATTATGTTCTATTTTAGGCCATGACATATTCAAAATATAGTTTTATTCCTAGAACTGCAATTTTCATGTCATAAGAAAATATCTTACTATGTAAAGTAGATATCAAATATTACTTAAATCAAATTTTATTTGTGTTTTTGTTTTTAGTTTTTTTTTCTATTTTCCTTCCAAATGGGAGTACCTACTGCCTGTGTATGAAAAAAAAAAAAAAGTCTTTTTGCCATCAAACTTTGGTATTTGGTAGATACTAATGCAAATATTTCACAAACAATTACATAAAATGGAACTCAGAAATGATAAGGAAAGAATTAACCATTACTAATCTATACTCTACCTGTGTAAGTTTTTGTGTTATCCATCTGTCTCTTCGTCATTGGCATGTGTAATGTAGGATAGACTATAATTTTATTCAATTCAGTGATGCTGAATTCAGTCTTAAGTCCAGGGTCATTAGCTGACCACTACTTGTGGGCATTATAAATACTTTCTGCTCTAACAATGAGTGTTTGAGTGTTCGTAGATTCTCTGGAAGCCAGAATTCTATTAATCTGAGTTTTAAGAATTTGCCTAATACACTTAGAAAATCAAGATTAATAAAACTCTGCCCTGCAAAGGATAAATCAAGCATAGATAATTATACTCATTTGAATAATTTGCCTTTATAATAGCATTCCATAAAATAAATCAAAAGTACTTAGATGCGATTACTAATAGGTATCTCTACTGACTACATTGCAGATACTGAAAGATAATTTACTTAATATATATTTATTATATATATATGAAACAATTCTAAGCAAATAATATGACAAAAGATCATTATCCTTGGAATATTTTTTGCCACTTACATTTTGGTTAGGAAATTTTCTGTGATTTTCCTTTTAATATTTTTTGTGCAAAATGCATATTCAAAACTAATTGTCTTCGACTATAAAATGAATCATCAATTTAACAATAATTTTTGGGAACAAATAGAAATCTTCTATTAAATATCCACTTTTTAACATAATGATAAATATTTATGCCTATTATTGCATAACTTGTTTTCTTCTGTATTACATTTGAGTTAATCATATTTCATATTCAAAATATTATTTGTTGAATCACTTTGGGTTTTGTCATTATGCATAGCTTCAAAATAACACTTTCTCTCCTTAACCCATGCTAGCCATTTTCACGTTTTTAGCATTCTTCGAATTAAAAATATAATTTCAAAATATATAAAAAATACTAAGATAAATAGTCTGCAATCTATTTGATAAGCTGTTATTAGAGTTTTAGATGTTTTGTGTTCCCAATTGAATTATCTGCTTTTAGAAGTTATACAAGGTCTCTTAAAAGTCAGCCAGAAGATATTAACAGATGTTCAGCTCCTTTAAGCTTTTAAAACTCAAGAACAGATCATATTAACTGCTCCTAGCTTTGAACATTCTGTGATCTTGTCTAAGAGTTCTGGCAATTTCTACTGTCTTTAATTGCAGGGAAGCTTCTGTATATACACGCCTTTTCATTTTCATCTATAACATATCATGATTTAAAAAGAGGTTTTATTTGAAAAATTGAATTTTCACCTTTAATGAAAATTTGACTGCATTTTGAGCCACTAGTGCCAAAAATCTAATGAAGGTGACAAGGGAGGGGAAATGGAAGTCACCTCTCCTCACAGCTGATCTCACATATGTGCAGTCAAATATCACTGCTTCACAACACCCCCCTGCTTGGCAGGGAGTGACATGCAACCCAGTACCAGCAGTAGTAAAATGAAAACTAACAAACAACAAAAAACTGGACTTTGGACTCAATTGTTTCTGCTTTCTGAAATTCACTTAAACTCTCTTTTCTTTTTCAAAATTCTATAAACTTTTTGAGAGCTTTATATCCTCTCAAAGAAGCATCCCTTGTTCCTACAGCCTCCTCTAGTGCATTTTATTTCATGGTTATTTATGAATATGTCTTGTTTATTTTGCTAGACTCTAACTGTGTTTCCCTGGCCGCATTCAGCCTGGCTTTCTGTGCTGACATGTTCTTATGTAGATACAAGAGTTTCACAAATATTCATTCAGTGCAAAGTTATAGGTAATACCACAGGCTCCTCTTTATCAAACCAGCCATCATATAGTGTTATCAAACACAGGAATTAGTGAGAGTTCTTGCAATCTTCAATCCCCTCCCCTGTATACCCAGGAGGAGGTCAATTTTCCTACTTTCCAACATAATCCAATGAAGATGCTTTGCATGCCCAAAATGTCTATTCTCTGTCCATAAGAAAGATTATGAAGAAAAGCAATATTCATCATTCTCTTTACAGTAGCTCACAGCAAATGTTCAAATTAGGATCTGCTGAATGAATGGATATGTAACTTCCAATATGTGTGAGTTCCCATTGTGGCTCAGCCGAAATGAATCCGACTAGAATCCATGAGGATGTATGTTGGATCCCTGGCTCAGTAGGTTAAGGATCCAGCATTGCTGTGAGCTGCAGCATAGGTTGCAGACACAGCTTGTACCCCGCGTTGCTGTGGCTGTGGCAGGGGTGACAGCTGCAGTTCTGATTCTACCTCTAGCCAGGGAACTTCCGCATGCTACAACTGCAGCCCTAAAAAAAAAAATTACAATAGGTATATATTAGTTATCCGTTGATGCACAATGAATTGTCCCAAAATTTAGCAGCTTAAAACAACAAACATTAACTCACAGCTTATGTGGGTCAGAAAACTATATTGATGCTTAGTTAGAAGCTTCTGTTTCAAGGTTCCCAGTGATGTTGCAACCAAGCTGTCTTCTGAGGTTGCAGTCCTCTCAAGACTCAAAAGAGTCTGAAGAATCTGTTTTCAAGCTCACTCATGTGGTTATTGGAAGGCTTTGGTTGGACTTGGGGGCCTCAAATTCTCCTTGTGTCATTTAGGACAACTCATTTCACTCACCATGAGTAACCCAGAGAGAAAAAGAGAGAGGGAGTGTTGGGGAGGGAGAGAGGAAGGAGGGCGGAAGGAGGTAAAGAGAGAGAGAAAGAAAGGAGCTACAATTTCTTTCTTTCTTTCTCCTTTCCTCCCTTCCTTCCTTCCTTCCTTCCTTCCTTCCTTCCTTCCTTCCTTCCTTCTTTTCTTCCTTCCTTCCTTCCTTCCTTGCTTTCTTGCTTTTTGCCACACCCATGGCATATGGAGGTTAGCTGACCAAGGGTTACATTAGAGCTGCAGCAGCAACCTACACCACCGCATCATTGGCAATGCCAGATCCTTAACTGCTATGCACCAGCGGGAATTTCACAGTTTTTTTCTTTTTATAACCTGCTATTGGAAGTTACTTCCCATCACTTCTGCCATATTTATTTTCTGAGAAAGATGTAATAAATCTAGCTCACAAGCAAGGAGAAAGGATTACACAGGGTGAGAATAGTAGGAGGAAAGTATCCTCAAGGGTCTTCTTATATGTACATGAGACAAAAAATATTCTTCTTTATTCAGTTAATTTTAATTAGGAATTAGGTTTGTAATAAATCCAATTACCCATATGTAGACTGTTTAAAGTTATTTATTAAATTTCATATTCAAGGTGACTTCACTCACACATTTCCTTTTTGGATTTGCCTGCCACCTATTTTGTCTAGTGAGTGTTAGCTGCTATAGCCCTTCTCTACTCATCATGGTTTTTCATCTGTCATTAGGCTAGACAGAACCTGTGTCTGTGATGGTGTCAGGTCAGTGTCCCACCCAGGTTAGAGTAGAAACTACAAGGCATCTTGAGGTCTAGGATTGGGATTCTTATAGTACCACTTCTGTGGCATCCTACTGCCAACCTTTCAAAGAGTGGAGAAAAAGTTTCCATCTCAAGTGAAATGAGTTTGAAAATGGTGATGAGCCGAATTTCTGGCTATAAGATTATCTATCACACTCTTTTTTTTAATCACAACACTTCATATTTCTTCCACATACAAAACACATCCACCCTCTCTCAAGACCCCGTCCCCCCAAAAACTCTCCTATAATGTTAGCACCCGGCTTGAATTTCATTATTTTGCTAACTTCCTTAAGTCTGGCTGCTTCTGTGGCCCCTTGGGTCCAGACCCTGAGGTGAGGTTGCTCTTAATCCAAAGACATGTGAAATGAAAAGACAAATGATCTGCCACACACTCAGCCAATATATCTTGTGAGACATTGACAGGCTAAACACAATAAAACTCCTTTCCAAAAGGGGGAGGGATAAAAGACACATGAGCTTGGATCATCCAAGACAGCCTCACTGTCATGCTTGGCAATTGGGGCTGGTTGTTGGCTGAGGCATTCTCCCCAAGTGGTCTCCCTTAATGAAGGAGAGTAACTGGGCTTCTTCATAACTTGACTTCAGGATTCCAAGAGGGCAAGAGAGAAAGCCGCAAGGTCTATGTAGGTCTAGGTTTCAAAGCCACATATCATTTCTGCTGCATTCTGTTGGCCAAGGCAAGTCATAAAGGAAATCTAAATTTCAAGAAATGGAAAGATTTTGAAAGAACAAATTGCAGCCATCTTTGCAAATGATTGACCAAAGTAGGCTATGGACCATCTTGGCCACAGTTCAATACCTACAATATGAAATGCAAATTTAAAGATTTTACATTAGAAATCTCTAGAATTTAACCAAAATGTATCTTCATCACATTTCTGCCTATATACTAGCGCAATACTCTTCTCCATGGGAAGCTAGCACAATCACATGCCCATAAAGGAAAGGATATAAGCAGTTCAGAATACATAGCAAAAAGAGAGTTAGAATTGACTATTTCTCCACCTTACCATTTCATCTGTGAGCTCCTCAATGGGTTTTAGACAGTAATGCCAGATATAGCTTTATATGTGGGAACAGAAGAAATCTGGTTTTCAGATTATAATAGCATGTCATAAATGGCTGACTCTAATTTGAAGAGCAAAAAAAAAAAAAAATAAATAAAGGGAGGGAGTTCCTGCTGTGGCACAGTGGGCTAATGATCTGCTGGTCTCTGTGGAGTAACTGGTTAGATCCCCAGCCTTGTGCAGTGAGTTAAGGATCTGGCATTGCTGCAGCTGTGGTGTAGGTCACAGCTCCATCAGGGATCCAATCCCTAGCCCAGGAACTTCCATATGCTGTGGGTGCAGCCAAAAAAGAAAGAAAGAAAAAAATAAATAGAAGGAAACTGGCTTAGCATCCCGAATCTGAAAGGTCTATCATGACAATAACTAGTTTCCAACCTCAGTTGACATAGAGTCTATGTTTGTTCAGATTTATTAATGATTATTGTTGAAAACAAAAATCCGCAATGACATTATATTGACTGTATCGATATTAACTAGTTATTTTTGCTTATTTTTTTTAAATCTTTTACATAATGGCTTAGTAAAAAATCTCTAATATCCACATGTACTCAATAAAGTGAATTGAAGAAATTCTGGTATTGGAATTATTTGCAGTTATTAATTATGGGGAATCATTTGATTCAGTATCTTTAAAAAATCAAGAAACAAAAGAGAAATATTACCTTCTTTTTATACTACATTTTTCTTCAACATTTGAAATAATTCCTTGAATACAACTCAATGTAAAAGAGAAAAAAGAACTTCCTACTTTGTTCAGTTGGCTTTTATTAATTGAAATATCAACACAGTAGAAACAACTAGAATATTCTCAGAGTTGCCACATGTCTTGATATTTTGGAATTACCCACTGTGCATTCATGTCTGAAAGTAGCTTTTAAAGTGAATAACTAACAATATAGAAGAGCTAATAGAATGTGTGGAAATTATTCTTTGGAGGATTAGGAAAGCCTAGAACTAATTGAGGGAGAGCAAATTCAAATAACGTGGAAGGTTGACTCTCCCCACCCCCTATCCTCATCCTCTCAGCAGGACTTTTTTTCCTGGGAGAGAATGGGAAACAAAAACATTTAGCAATAACTCTGAGCCATAACCTGAAAAGGGAGTGGGCACTTAGAAACCCAAGGAGGCATAGATCACAGGCATAGAGCACTGAGCTTAGTAAAGACCTAAGTGATTACTCGGAACATGGCCTCTATTGGACACAAGAGAAAAAAAAAAAAAAGACACCCAGAAAGTTTCTCAAGGTCACATGCAAGTTAGTGTTGAAGCAGCCAGCAAGGAGCAACTCCTTCACTTTCCAGTGTTCCCTGAGGTGCGCTGCAGTCAACAGCTACCCTGAATTCTCCAGCTGTCTGGATATCTGTCCCTTCTCCTAACAGCCTCTCACACCTTCCCAGATAGGAGTCAGAAAATCTCCAGCAGGCAGTCCCCTGAGTCAGACCCAACCAACCCTGCTTCTGCTTTTTTCACCTCCACCAGTCTCTCAAGACCTGACAATTTATGCACTTGAAGAAAACGTAATTTCTTAAACAATGCAGAAGTTGAACATGCATAGATTTATACCTTCTGTCTTTCCAGCAAGTATTAACATGTAAGTAATGATTGGCAGTCCCTCACTGAATCTGAATATTTCTCCAATAGATAGAGTATAGACACAAGACAGACAGATTAATAAGAAATATTTGGGAGAGGGACGGGCATTTCCCATCCCCTTTTCCTAGCAGGTTTCTAGCTCTTTGTATTCTTTATCCTCTTCCTTTACTTTTTTTCCCTTTTTTTCTTTCTGTTTCTTTTGTTCTATTCATTTGATATTGAATGATCACCTACAATGCTTACTTAAAAGGAGAGATTCTGGTTCAGTTGGTTTGGAGCTCATGCTTCATGGAGATAATGTAACTGGGTCTGTAAGAGCTCTGGACCCAGAGCACCTGGATTCAAATCCAGGCTGAGCCTCTTATGAGCTATGCAAATAATAATAATTCTACCTCAGGAGGCTGTTGTGAGAGCTGAATAAACATGTAGAAGATTTTGACTTGGGCCTGGTAAGAGTTAGCTGTCCTAATTGGAACTATTAGTGCAAATCCCTCTCCAAATTTAGACAATCCTTAGGGCTGGGAGTGGACACAGACTTGAGCTGAACACATCTCTGGCTGAGATTACAAGACTGAATAGAAAACTAATCATCACGTTGACTTTACTTAGAAATGAAGAAATGGCATTTTCTGTTCTTTGATAGAATTTGTAGCAGAGAGAGAAATTAAAGTGAGTTGTAGCAACCTGTTTTGAAATTAGAGTGTTGTTGTCTGAGTGTGAATTGTGATGCTATTACACCCACTTCCCATATAATCATAATGGAGTGCATGGAAATTTTAATTGGGGGATGGGCTAGAGGTTCTTAGACAGGAGAGAAACCTTCCTTGGGGAAGGTATATCTTTGTTGAAACTAAACAAGACTAGGGAGACATGGGTGGCAGGTGATCAAGGTAGAGGATGCCTTTTATTCAGACCAAGAAGGGAGAGAGAGATTGGAAATCTCCAAAGTAAGGCTAGAAGCAGTGTCTGGAAAGAGACCTGTCAAGGAGCTAGGTTTGAACAGGTTAGGAGAGGTCAGAACACAAAGGAACTTGTAAAGCAATGTTATAGACTTGAGACTTAATTGAGACAGCAATGGAAAGTCTTCAAGTATTTAAGCCGAAGACTTAATAGAGTTATTTTATCTTTAAAACATTCTTTTTTTTTTGCCATTTCCTTTTCCTGATGGACAACTCACTTTATTCTACCTTTTTTTTTTTTTTTTTTGGTAGAGGATTATATGGAGGAGGGGTAAAATTAGAGAAAGGAAGAGACATTCATAGCTAGTGAAGAGAGATATTTCCATGAGGTTTATTTTTTAATGAAAAAAAAAAACAACCTTGTTTTTAAATCCCACCTGCACCCCCTCACTCCACCAGAGATTTATGTAGAAAGGCGAGCATCCTTCATTTTTTTTTTCCAGAAAGAACTCCAAGGTTTCATTGCCAAAAAGAAATGATAGAGCTCAAGTCTCAGTAAAAGAAAAGAACAAGAAGGTAGAGAGAGGAGGAAGCAGCCTGCCTGTATTCCCTAATGAACCTTCTCTTACAGCTCTGACTTGTTCTGCATTCTCTCTTATCCTTCTTCTCTGGCATACACACATATACGTTTTTAAACAAAGCATCTGTAAAACATTTGGTTACCGGGCTATTCAAACACATTGAGTCAAGTGATTGCCAAACAGCTTTATTTTTGCTCTCATATTCTATCAGAAGACCTTGTGATCATTCTGGGATGATGAAGAGAAACAGAAGGATTTAGGACCAAAAAATGAAGCTGTCTCTTAATCCTCAAGCCATGTCTTTATTTTTGAAATATGCTGGTAACACGATGAAAATGGATCCCTTTATAAAGGGCTAGAATGATTTGTGGCAAATATATAAGGAGGTGGAAATGGATATTCGAAGCATATCTGTTCAGTTTACGTTTCCTGTGCTTTTCAAAATGACAGAAAAAGAATCCTTTGAAAGAGAGTAGAGCATTCAAACAGGGTCAATAGTCATACAATTTTATTATCAAACTTGGATGTCTAAGACAGTGTAGAATCCCATGAGCTGGAAGAGGAGGGGCCAGGAGCCTCCTTTTCTCTATAACATCCCCCTTGGCTTCATTCCACATTGCCACCAGAGCAGCCTGAAAGCCTCATTATCTCAAGGCAGAGACCCATGAAGATCAATTGTGTTACATTTAATACTCATTTAAAATGTAAAGAATACCACTGATATTATCTTACTGTTCTTCATTTTAAAATTTGAATTTGGATTTATAAAAATTATCTCTCATGCCTACTTATCCATTTATTTATTTGTACAAATTTTCAAAGTTTCCAGTTTAACCAATTTGTCCATAAAATCTGACATTATTCACCCTAAGATCTCTGATCATAGCTGTTATGAGGGGTCTAACTTACCCTACACTGCTTTGTAAATACTCCCAAGGGTTTCAGGCTTTCCCAACTAACCAGATTACAATGTTAGAACTGTAAACTTGTCTAGTTGGCAATTCTCTTTCTCCCTTCTTTCCACCCCCTCACTGCCCCCCCCACAACGTTCCAAGGAATATCAATGCAACTAATGTAACAACAGATAAATGTTAAGATTGCTCTTTCTAAACCAGGAAGAAAAGACTAAAACTCTGTCCATTTAGCCTTGACATCCTCATCTTCTCCTATAGAGAATTGTTTTGCAGTCAAAGGCAATTTTGAGGAAACCTGGGACCCCTTGGGAAGCACTAACTTTTT
Source organism: Phacochoerus africanus (assembly GCF_016906955.1). NCBI lineage: Eukaryota > Metazoa > Chordata > Mammalia > Artiodactyla > Suidae > Phacochoerus > Phacochoerus africanus. The sequence continues at coordinate 188,415,527 of NC_062546.1, forward strand.
TCAATCCACTCATTTTACTAATGAGAAATCTTAGATCCAAAGAATCAAGTTGATTTGTGCAACCTCGCAGAAATAGTGACCACTAAAACCAAGATTTTCACTCAGGCATCCTAATACTGAATCTTGGCTCTTTTTAGTATAAGATCTGGATGTAAAAACTGTTTCATTCATTTTCAGTTCTCTTTCTCCTTGCAAATCAAGTTGTAAATCTGGGTAGGCTATTTATTAGCTAGTTGGGTGTATCTAGCAAGTCAGAGGAGAGTTGAGTGAACCATAAGTGTATCAAGGATTTAGAACTTAAGTAAAAAAGAAAGATACACAGTGATGGAATGGGAAGATTGAACCTAAAATGAAAAATGAGATGGTTCCAAAAATTTGTCTATTGGTATTTCTTGGAATAGTACTAACAATGTCAAAGTTCGTGCTGATGCATTAAATTGCAAACAAAATAGGTTCTGAAATATTACATTGCTCTTTCTGAGCTACTTCTTTATAATGTGATCTAATTATACTATCTGAAATAATGAGAATGCCAATAACTTCAGATAGACCCATATACAAAAATAAAAACAAAACATTGCCAAGTCAAGTATGCATGCCTTTTGAATTACCTACTATTGTTGTGTTATTTTCACACTGTTTCTCCTCATTACCACTAGTGCTCAAAGACAAATGGTGGAATTAGCTGAGGGGAGATCATCACATGTCAAAATAAATTTTTTCCATCTTTTTTAACACAGAGCACGCAGATGTTAATTCTTTGAAAAGTAGGAATTGTAGAAAACTACAATTATATTTCACCAAAAAAAGAAAGCATATAGGTAAGTCAAGTCCTTAAAAAAAGAACTCATACATTAAGTATATTTTAAAAATTCAATGTTAAGTATAGTGATATAAATTATTTTGCCCCAAATAATTATTTTTACCTAAGTTTTCCACGTGTCATAATTGCAAATATTTTGCAACCACCATGGCACCATTTGGAAATTGATTTGGATTATTATTATTAGGGCCATGTGTTTTGGATTTTCAAGAAGAATTCTGACTTTTAAGGCAGTCCTGATTGCCAATATCCTGTCCTGTTATTAGGGCATGTGTTCCATGAATTTTCCCAATTTTCTGTTAGGGAAAATATTCACTAGGATCCTAGTTAAGTTGTTCTGATAATAGGTCATCATTCCTGTTCTCCCATCTTGGCAGTCTACTCAAGCAGAGTTTCTTCCAAAGTCCAGCTACTTCCTGCCAGGACAGAGAGGGAGGCAGTCTGAATATTCCACTCTGTGCAGAGGGAATAGAAGGCATCCATTTCAAACAGTCTCAGAGACTCAGAATTCCACGAGGTAAGAAGAGCAGATGCAGAGCCATTTTCAAACCAAAGGTTGCCTTTGTCCAAAGGTAAGTTGTCAGTATAGCTTTGGTCTTTCACTGACCCAAATCCCTGGGATGGTGCTAGAAGTTCTTTGGGTCCCCCTAGGGGAGGCTTATTAGTTCTTCCCTCCCTCCCCTCTCTTACTTAAATTGCATAAAAAGCCCATCGATTCCAAACTATAGTTTGATGAATGTAGTGCAGATGGAAAACATGAGAGGTCAGAGTCATTGCCACTGGGCTAAGGATGTCCTATTTTCATGCAAGTGAAAAAGGTGGCTCAGAAAACACAAAACTATGGTTCATGTGGAACCAATGTTAAACTAACAAAATTTCTTTAATAAATAACAGAACTTGTCAGTGGTAAGAGTATCATCTAGCAATTCACATGACTGTAAATATTGTTCAGCCACCCACATGTCATAAGCAATATCAGCCGATGTGAAAAATTGTGATATCTGGATTTTTTTGTTTTTGTTTTTGTTTTTTTGGTTTTGTTTGTTTGTTTTTTGCTTTTTAGGGCCGCACCTGGGTCATATGGAAATTCCCAGGCTAGGGATCAAATCGGAGCTACAGCTGCTGGCCTAGGCCACAGCCATAGCAACTATAAGATCCAAGCTGCGTCTGCGATCTACACTATAGCTCATGGCAATGCATGATCCCCAACCCACCAAGCAAGGCCAGGTATTGAACCCGTATCCTCATGGATACTAGTTGGATTCATTTCCACTGAGCCACAATGGGAACTCCCGGCATCTGCTTTTCTTAATACATATGTGTGTGTGTGTGTGTGTGTGTATGTGTGTGTGTCACTGCCTTCAATCAATTTAGAAACTAACAAGTATACATTTGCTGTAAGTAAATGAATTAAAATGTATTATTATTTTAAAGGACATTAATTTAATTTTGATTATAGTTGATTTTCAATGTTGTGTCAATTTCTGCTGAACAGCAAAGTGACTCAGTCATATATATATACATATATATACACATACACACACATATACACACACACACGTTCTTTTTTTAATATTATTTTCCAACATGGTCTATCACTATCACAGGAGATTGGATATAGTTCCCTGGGTTTACTAGATTCAAACTATTACATTTAGAATGGATAAATGACAAGGTCCTACTGTATAGCACAGAAAATCCTTTATTTTTATTGTTATTTAAATTGATTTATTTGTAAATTCCACCTGACAACAGGGTGAGGGAAACATTTCCAGAATTCAAATGGTTACATGATTTGGAGAATTTTCCAGTTGTTTTAAATCTGATTTGACCTTTATGTTTATCATGTGGTGGCAGTGTCATTGGCTGGGATCCTGGTGAATGAATAGTTACTTCCTCTATGAGTTAGACATCCTCAAAGGTGCTCTAACTGCTATGGAATCTTCAAGTACCTACTTAAAAACCTTTCACAAGTGTTCTCATGAGCAAAAAGCCTTAGGACCCCATAAACAGGATTTATCTTGGACTGTGGCTATGCAGCTGGTTACACAGCTGGGCAACAGGATGAAACAACAGTCAGTCAATTCATTTTAGCCATTTCCATGATTACCAGTAATTACTCCAGCTGCACTGATGTGTAGTGATCAATATTCATTGTAAAGATGGCAAAAATGGACAGCATGGATGGCCCTTTGTCTTTTCATTTTGCACATGTTGACCTGGCCACATACACATAGAATAATTCATTTAACTGGCAGCACCTAGCTTCTAATACTCCCACTGCAGAATGCCACCATAGCAATGACTGTTCGAAAACAAAGCAAAACAAAATCCTCTAGCAATTGAGTGCCTTAATTAGTGCAAAGCATAGTTTGGGGGATGAATAGTTAGATAGAGAGGATGGCAAAATGCCAGTGTTGCATCATATGCAATATTTAGATGCTCAAAGTTGCATCTTAGCAGGGTCCTTTGAGTCCCTGAGCTGACCCAAAAAGAGAAAGTTAGAATTCTAAGCGGATAACTAAGAAAATGAGCTCAGGTGGGAACCCAAGGAATCCTAAACACTACAGAACAATAAGAGATGCTAGTTTGCCCTTTTCCTTGGCTTTCAATCAACAACACTCCTAAAGAACTGCTGTCCCCTTTCTATGTTTCTATTGTCCATACTGAACAAATGCCTCCAAGCTGCCTCTCTAGAGTCTATGTGAGATGCAAATCTCTAAAATTTGGAAGTCTCTTGAGCCCATTCCTAGACTATTCACAGATTTTAAGTTTTTTTGGGGGGGGTCTAAAATGGAAGAACTCCTCCTTAGCAACCTTGAAATCTTCCTTGAAACTTGAGCACACTTTTATCCTAGGACCCTTTGGGAAAATCATCAGGTTCCTCAAGCACAACTCATTGTCTCTTATTTACGAGCTCTTGGTGTAGGAGGTGGGTCTCACCTCAGCACAGTGGGTTAACTATATGACTGCAGAGGCTCGAGTCACTTCGGAGATGCGGGTTTGTTCCTGGGCCTGGAGCAGTGGGTTAAAGGGCTGGTGTAAGTTGCAGCTGCAGCTCAAATTCAGTCCCTGGCCCTGGAACTTCTGTATGCTGCAGGTGCAGCCATTAAATTAAAAAAAATTAAAAAAAGGAAAAAAGAAGAAAAAAGAAAAGAAAAAAAGAGCTCTTGGGTGTGTTCAATGGAAGATTGAATTTCTAATAGAGCATATTTTTAAAGTTAGAAAAATGAGAGAATGAATGATTGAGAGCCAGAAGGTAATAAAGGGTGTGTGTTTCTATAGGAAGAAATACAATTAAATATTCCTTTTAAAAATAATACACGTTGTGAGCCACACGGGATAAAACATGGATTTCAGTTATAGGTCCTAACTGTATTCTAGAGAGTTAAAAAAGCTTAGCCGTGCCCAGCTAACCTCCTTTTTTCCCCTAAATTGTCTTCAGTTGCTAACATTCAGCAGCTAATATGATTTTTTTTCCCTGTAAGTTTGCAGACTCTCCCATCAACATTAGATTTGGGTTTTAACTTTGACCTGGACTTGGTGTATGTTCTAGAACAATCACTTTATCACCCTAGGTTTCAGTTACTTCATTCATAAGAAATGTTAAGCCTGGTTTTCTCTGGATGCTGGGAGATCTTAGACCAGAAATCACTTTATAAGGTGGGGGATAGTAATTCATTTTGTGTTAAGAGCTCTTGGGACGTGGCTCTTTCCTTCTCCCTTTCTCTTCTTCATCATGGAAATGTGCTTCTACCATAGAATGGAACTGTTTAACATCAGGTTATTCTCAGCAAATTGCTATCAGATTCAATTTCACAAGGTTGCATTGATTAAAAGAGAAATGAATACTATTAGTCCTCATTATTGCGAAAAACTTTCTTACAATATGCTTTCACATACATTATTATATATTTAGTCTCACAGAATCTTATAACCTAACTTATTAGACAATGCTCTACAATTCTCGTGCTTGGTTTTCAGACTTTTACTAACAGGGCTGGCTTGTCATAGTTTCCTTAGGTTAGTGTTTTCAGAAGAGTTGGGTGTTTGGCTCCTGTCATAAACTCAAAGAGGAGCAGCAGAGCCCAAGCTGAGGACAGGGGGCGGCAGGGGCTGGGGCTGGGGCAGCACCTGAATTCTAGCTCAAGAATCACTTTGGAGTCCTTGGAGTCCATGTAACTCCAGCTGAAGCAATGAAGTGGAAAATCAGGGAGTTCCAGCTGGGTGTGCCTGGTGAAGAAAAGCTCTTTTGGTTGGATGAGTCTCATTACTGCTAATTGAGGGATGGCACTAACTCTGTGTGAAGCACAGTGTTAAAGATCTCCTCTACTATAATGCATTTAAATCTTCAGATAAGTCTCTGATGTGCTCTTTAATATTTCCATTTGACAGATAGGGAAGCTGAGACTCAGAGAATTAAGATTACTTGACAAAGGCCACACTGCAAATGAGTGATGGATTTGGGGATCCAACTTGTGTGTGATGGATGCCAAAGTCAACGTTCTTCATGATTACTTCATATTGCCTACTGAAAAACTGGAAGACACACACAAGCACACACACACACACAAATGTACGCCTTGGAAAATATGTGTCCTTAGTTTCTTAGCATAAACATCAAAAAATGCTTGATCAAGAAATGGATTGGCACAACACAGTAAATCAACTGTAATAATAATAATAAGAAGGAACGGATTGCATGGATGCATGTAGGTGACAGTGTCCCTATGGGTGAACATGCCTTACACTGGTTCTGAACTGGTTTTATGAACAAGTCCAGTCTCTAGCTGTCAATGAGTCATTCCAGTTCAGCTTCACTGACAAAATAAAAACTTCTGATTAGCTGCCAATGTCAAGTTTTCCTCCCTGGGTTATTTTTTCACACCCTTTACCTCCATGCAATACAATACAACTAAGAGGCAAGAAATATGTTCAGTCCATTTTTTTTTTTGTCATTTTAGGGCCATATATGGAAGTTCCCAGGCTAGGGGTCAAATTGGAGCTGCAGCTGCTGGCCTACACCACAGACAAAGCAATGTTAGATCCTAGCCATATCTGTGACCTTCACCACAGCTCAGGGCAACACTGGATACTTAACTCACTGAACAATGACAGGGATTGAACCCAGGTCCTCATGGATACTAGTTAGGTTTACTACCACTGAGCCACAATGCGAACTCCCGTTTAGTCCATTTTGAAAAGGATTACCATGCAGGGGAATCCGCATAATGTAGAATGGTGGTTAGCACGGGAAAACTGTCACTTTGAGAGAGTTGCCTGTAGCTGGTAATGGATTTCATTTACAACTGGGTGACCTCACTAAAAAAGAAAGAAAAAATGCCTTCTTTCCCAAAGAAGATGACCTACCTATTCATCAGAAAAAGGAATTTTCTTTAGAACAGTACTTCTGCAGAAATACTATCATCACACAAGTCCCCGGCCCAAGAGTTGATTACTTGGGTAACTAGAGAAGGGCTATCAGACTGCCTCTAACAGTTTATGCCTTGCCCTGAAACTCCCCTAGAATAGATTTCCTATACGGAGCAGTTATAAGCTTTAGACTGGCCAGAAACCTATCTATCTTTCTGACTTGTGGCATGGCTACCATTTCTTCTCTTTAAGAAGAAAGCCTCGTTTCATTTGGAAGTTATTACCCCTTAGATGACCAAATCCTGCCCCAAGATGCCTAATATTTACTTTGCCTTTGAAGCATAATAGTTAGTTATTTCCCCATCTGCATGATTTTTTAGAAAAACTTCTTAAACCTTGTCTGGTTATGACAGAGACCAAGATTCTGCAATGTAAATGTGCCTCATTAATCAACTCTATTATTTGGGGGAGTAATGAACATTTTGCTCTTTGACATCTGGTAGTGATTTACAGTAACAGAAACAGGAATTCCTGGTTTACAAAAGTGCACATGTATGATTTGATTTCTTTGGATATATATATATATATATATATATATATATCCTCTGCTGCTTTTCTTGGCCAAAAAAATAAAACAAAAAAAATTGGTAGGAGCAGTGGAACTATCTGGGTGGAGTTATACTGTAAACTGCATGTAGATTTATAACTAACTAACCAGCTTAGAGCAAAATGTTGTGTGAGCTGTGTAATGTGTAAAATCTGGTGTTTATGTAGCTCTCAGGCTGGCTCAATACCAGTTACTAGTGAGTGATATCTAAACATAAAATAATTTCTACATAAACTGTGGGTTTGTAAAAATGTAAGCACTATATTTTTGTGTAGTCTGAAAGAAGGTATTCTTTGAAATAGATTATTAGTGTAGGGCATGATTCCACCCACTGTATTTTTGTGAGTTTTTTTTTTTTCTTTATTTTTTCTTTCTTGGAAGACTGATTAGGGACTTGGGTCTTTACCAAAAAGTCAACATGTACTTATAAAAATCTTGATATGTGATACACTGACTAAAGTGAAGTTTATGATTTATTTCAAATTGACTTTGCTACCGTGCAAAGAAAGCTTCCAATGAATGCATAATCATTAGGAATGTGTAGCCTCTGACTAAGCCATTAGCGTCCAGGCAGGGTTCTCTGTGGTATCACCTTACAACCAACATTGATGCTATGTTAATGATTAAATATACATGAAAAAAATTACTCGCCTGGAGATGGAAAGAAAAATGAGATTAGAAAAGATTTTCAAATCATAGGAAGCATTAATGGTGGTTGTTTAGATTCCAGAAATGCAATACTCTCTTCTACAGTGGGCTCTGGAATTAGGTATTTATCTCTTTTAACAAATTCCACATGTAATGAATGGATGTGTCCGTGGTGCCGCGATGATGCTCTTGTGAAGAGCACTTCCAAGGCTCCTTTGCATATTCAGACCTCTTCACAATCCTCTTGTCAGTCACTTCTGGTTGTTCAAAGAGATCTTTGCGATCCACAGAGAGGCCAATCGAAACCAGAAGGCAAAAGCAAGGATGGTAGCTGGGGCATGTTGGTGAAAAACATTGCCACAAGAGATGACCCAGAATTTGAGGCTAAATCCAGTGGTTTCTCTCAAGTACCTATTCATTCCCATCCTACTAAAGGAAGTATGAGCTGGCGTGACACTTGTGGGTGGTTACTGTTCTGGAAAGAGAATGGCTTCTTGCTCTATCACTTGTGACTCTTCACTGTTGTGCATGACAGAATCCCATCCAAAAAAAAATGGCTTCAGAAAATAAAAATTATATACTGTTTCACCAAATGAAAATTTCAGGTGTAGAGCTGGCCATGGGATTTGGAGTGTCATATGTTTTCATCAGGAATCAGGTTTTTTTTCCATCCATTCACTACCTTCTGCTGAGTTGGCTTTATCTGCAAGCTTCACACAAAGATTCTCAGTAGCTCCAGGCTCACATCTAATGCATGCCTTAAAATCAAGCAAGCTGGGATCCTGTCCTGCACGCACACGTTTTTGGATCTAAATATCACAAACACAAGAAATCTTAACTTTGTTAAAAACCCATGGATGCTTCTGTCACTTGTTCTGAACTTAACTCTGCCACATAGCAACCTGTAACCTAAACATCTACTCTTGTGACAAAATCTCTTTATTTATTTATTTATTTATTTTTGTCTTTTTGCCTTTTCTAGGGCTACTCTCACGGCACATGGAGGTTCCCAGGTGAGGGGTCTAATAGGAGCGGCAGTCACCGGCCTATGCCAGAGCCACAGAAACGCGGGATCTGAGCCAAGTCTGAGACCGACACCACAGCTCATAGCAACGCCGGATCCTTAACCCACTGAGCAAGGCCAGGGATCGAACCCACAACCTCATGGTTCTTAGTCAGATTTGTTAATCACTGAGCCACGACGGGAACTCCGACAAACTCTCTTTAGACCACAGGGAAATGCCTCAAAATGCAAGATGATTAGCTATTGTTTCCAAAGGCTGTGAGGTAGGTGGGTTGCCAGATGCCTGCTGGCACAAGAGGATGGCACTGCCTTGGAGTGCAGGGACTATTTGAGCAGTAGAAATACTTAGGTAGGATAAAAGAAAAAAAATCACTCACTTAACAAATCCACTCAGAGAGCAAGAATGCACTAGCTTCTCTCATTACGAGCTGTTCTTTTCAGGTGCTGCTGAGTGTCCATTTTCCTGCCTCTCTTTGTATTCCAACCCATGGATTCAGAAGAACACATGAATTCACACAAGATTTATGATAGTTGAACATAGTGGCTAAGAAATATTTTACAATATTAAGCACTTCAATTATACTTAAGTTTGTACCTATTTAGGTTGAGATAAAACATGAATAAAGCATGATATAAATTCTTTACATTGGCAACTGGGGAACATAGAAGAGTAAATAGTTTTATTTTTACAAAAATGTTTAATAGATTTAATTGTTTCAAAATTAAAATTTGTTTCATTTAAACATGCTCATTTTACATGATGTACAAATTAATTACAATTCATTTATTATCACTTAATTTTTATAGATACTTTGAACACTTTTGGAAACAATATTTTGGAAAATATAATAAAATTAGCTAATTTTCTAGTTTTAAATCTTACATTTTTGGTGAAAATGTACTTAGTAAAGTACATAAAATACCTTTAATATACTTTGATTAAAGTACACTTTGATTATTAGTTACTTTTTATTCTTAGCATTTTAATTGAAAATAAGTTGAAACAATATTTTATCTTCCAGTCATATAAAAACAGTAGCACTAAACATATTTCTAAATGTTATCATTATGAAAGTATGTTGGTCAGGATAGGTGACTGAAAAGTATTTTATTTAACCATTAATGCTGAAGTATAACTTTAAAAGCTGTCTAGCCCAGCCTCTGCAGATATGCAGGGAGTTTCTGCTCTTACAATTCTGACACCAAATCCAACAGAAGTGACCGCAGAATGGAGTGGAAGAAATTTTGTTCGAACATAAATTCCTAGCAATGAGTTTTAATTGCACTATTGACCTGATCTAGTCCAACCTCTGTTACTGTTTACTTACTGAAGACACAATTAATACTGTAGTGCGGGAGTTCCCATCGTGGCGCAGTGGTTAACGAATCCGACTAGGAACCATGACGTTGCGGGTTCGGGCCCTGGCCTCGCTCAGTGGGTTAACGATCCGGCGTTGCCGTGAGCTGTGGTGTAGGTTGCAGACGCGGCTCGGATCCTGCGTTGCTGTGGCTCTGGCGTAGGCCGGTGGCTACAGCTCCGATTCAACCCCTAGCCTGGGAACCTCCATATGCCGTGGGAGCGGCCCAAGAAATAGCAACAACGACAAAAGACAAAAAAAAAAAAAAAAAAACTGTAGTGAGATAGGGTGACCCGAGAGTTTGAGAGATCTTTAAGTTTTATAGATGGAGCTAAATGTTGGACATTTCTAACCCATGATGTTAGAAAAAAATACATTTGGCTGAAAGGCCATGATGTAAATATTAAAGTTTGCTTTGAGGCACCACTTGTAAAGATTTATTTTCATTAAAGCATTTGTTGTTGTTGTCATTGTTATACAAAAGTGGAAATAGAAATCAAGAGCAAAAATGCTAGAAATGTTTCTCACATCTTAGAGGTTTCACTCATAACATTCTCTGCTATTCATTTTCTGAAGAAGCATTGCTTGCCCTTCTGTAGATGCAAAACCAAGAGCTCGATGTTTACATTAGAAGCTCTGCACGTATAATCAGATCATCCTAAGGGTAAAAATGGGTAATCATTTAGAAATACAATCCAGCAAAATCTTTTCTCTTATACAGTCTTACATCTTACATCATATACAATTAAATGTTTCGAAGGACCTCAAGTTGAGTAGAAACCTACTAATATTAATAACATCATTTTACATTTTTAAAGTTTCATGTATTTTTCAAAATGTTCTTACATCGATTGTTCATTTGATGACTAATTTGGACAATGTGATCAACCGCACTAACTTATTTTCCTTTTCAGTGGAAAGATAAGGTCCAAAGCAAGATGGTGAGGTTTTTGTTTTTGTTTTTGTTTTTTTTCCTTAGTTTGCTCTACTGTTTGGTTGTTTTTACCTTTGTGAATGTTTGTAAATATTTGATCTACATATGGATTTATGACAGGAGCTGAAGTGGCTTTAGCAACAATGCTACATTATTTAACTCAGATATATGTAACAAGCCATGCCCTTCTTCAATTAAAAGACAAATATTAATGCCTAAACAGACAAGCCAGAAATAAAGAGATGTAATAATTAGTTTCCCAACTAAACCAAAGTTTCTTAATTTTATATTCCAAGAAGGAATCTTTTCCATTTCCAGGAAAGAACTGGTAAGAAATTGATCAAACTTGAAACAAAACTGATTGTTTTGATTCAAGACATCCAAATGCTTGTTTGTTTGGGGTCTTTCTTGGTCATTTCTAGTGTCCCTGAAGATTCACTAGATGAAAGTTGCAAAGGCTTTGAAAGAACAATCTAGTGGAGATTGTCAGTATTGAATGTTATGTAAGATTTGTCATCACCATGACTAGCAACAGACTTCAAGAGCAATAAACACATTGTGCTCTTTGGCTTCCAAATCTCCTAAGGGACATATTTATTCTCAATAACCAGAGGTGGTTGAAACATGAATATAACAGGGTTGTAGGCTATCTTCTGCTTTAGACTGAGATCAGCTTTTACATTTATAAAACCTTACTTTGGGTTCATTCATTCACTTACTCATTCCCCCTAGAAATCTTTACCGAGCAGTGTTTCCTTCAGGGAAGACTATGTTTTCTCAAGCAAGTCATGCAGGCTAAAGCTAAGTTGAAAGCCGTCCTGTTCTGCAGGCATCTTACTTGCCCATATTCAAAACCCTAGTTTTGAGAAGAAAGCAAAGATTTCACTGACACCATTCACATTACGTTTTGTTGACGATGAAAGTGACTTGGTGGGTTTTAGTTCACATCACTCTTACAGAGGCTTTGATCCGCTCACCTTCCACCTCCCTTTTAATCATCCCCAAGAGAGGGTTCTGTGGATCTTGCAAATGGCAACATGAGAACATATTGTCAACCATCTTGTCCTACTATGCAGGACATCACACATACATGTTTTTTTTTTTTTTTTTTTTTTGTCTTTTCGCCATTTCTAGGGCTGCTCCTGTGGCATATGGAGGTTCCCAGGCTAGGTGTCTAATAGGAGCTGTAGCCATTGGCCTACACCAGAGCCACAGCAACGAAGGATCCGAGCTGCGTCTGCAACCTACACCACAGCTCACGGCAATGCCAGATCCTTAACCCACTGAGCAAGGCCAGGGATTGAACCCGAAACCCATGGTTCCTAGTCAGATTTGTTAACCACTGAGCCACGACAGGAACTCCACACATACATGATTTTTGGCAGGAAGGAAGTTTAAAAAAAAAAATGTCCTTAGACTTTTAATGTCTTTTACTGTTTAAAATAAAATACTAGAGAATCTCATACTGAGTGTAATGAGCCAGAAAGACAAAGACAAATACCATATGATATCACTCATAACTGGAATCTAATATCCAGCACAAATGAACATCTCCTCAGAAAAGAAAATCATGGACTTGGAGAAGAGACTTGTGGCTGCCTGATGGGAGGGGGAGGGAGTGGGAGGGATCGGGAGCTTGGGCTTATCAGACACAACTTAGAATAGATTTACAAGGAGATCCTGCTGAGTAGCCTTGAGAACTTTGTCTAGATACTCATGTTGCAACAGAAGAAAGGCTGGGGGAAAAATGTAATTGTAATGTATACATGTAAGGATAACCTGACAGTGGGAAAATAAAAAAAATTATAAAAAAAAATTAAAAAAAAATAAAATAAAATACTGTTGTTGGGTATTTAAGGTACTAAAAACTCATTGAAATTAAACTCTTTAGCAATGTATTCCTAAATTTATTTTTAATTTTCTTGATCTATCATATTTTCTGCTGGTTAAGGAAACAAAGATCCTTCCTTAGCCCTCAATTTCTTGACATACTTGCTGTAAATATAAGTGCCAGAAGGATCACCTATAGCATACCCACCTCTCTGCTTGAGGCAGATATGGAAGTTTTTCATGGGACCCTGTTTTTTGAGCCTGAACACTAAGTGTTCATGATTAAACCACAAAAGTGTTTATTAAAAGGACATGGTGATATAACAAGTATAAGCCTCAAAACAAGTGTAAAGCAGGTGATCTCACACCAAGGTACGTCATTTATAGATGGTTCTGAGCTACTTTCTTCATAGCTACTACAAGTCTTCCAAGCTCCCAAGTCTGGAGGCAGGTAGGGTTTTGGATGTGCGTGGGCTCCAGGCTCCTCACAACAGAGGCTGGTAGACACTGGCTGAACACCTGCCTGAGAGGTAGGGCAGCCCGGATAGATTGTTCTGAAAGCTGGATCCTGTCAGTTTGCCCTGAAGCCCTGAAGCCCTTCCAAGACACTTCTATTGTGTGTAAATTTGAATTTCTTATATCAAGAAAATTTAGAGTGAAATTCCCCGTTCATTACTTCAATAGATCTCACATTGTAGGAGTATGACCTTTTGCTGAGTCAAAGTTCACCAGTTGCAGTATCACAATTGCATCAAAAAAGCCTCTGTTTTCCCCGCCCACAATAACTCATCAATAAATGATCACTGCTGTCATCATTGTTATAAGAGGAGGAGATACACAATGGGATGTCTTCACCTGTTCCAGGGAATTGGGTGGGTACTGACTCACAAAAGTGGGTGGAATGGGAAAAAAAGGGTACTCTATTCCAGCTTAAATAAAGTCCTATTTGTAGAGTAGACTTAGGTTTATTTTTGTTTATTTAGTCGAAACAATTCCTTTGCTTTCTACCTCAAGACCAGCTCATAACACACACACTACCACTACTGCCACAACCAACAACGACCTACTTGCCTAAAGTCTATTAGCTTCAGCCTCCTGTATCCCCCTTAATTGTCCTGGCAGCCATAACATGTCTCTGAACCCAAAATGTCCCCGGGATTGTAGGACCTCACTCTGGCACACTCTGTTAGGTAAGCCAGAACTACACAGAGCAAGTTTAGATCAATGCCCTAGATTTCCAAACCAATATACAAAATTTTATAGAAGACAAAAGACCCTTTCTTTCATATCAGTAGACACATAACTAGGGAATTGTTTTCTCAGGGGTGTGAACCTCTGACCTATTTAGGCAGAGGGTAAGTAAACAGATGATGAAAGAAAAGTCTACAAGCCTCTCCAGGCCTGGGGGTATAGCCCCAGAGTGACAAGCTTCTTTGAGGAGCCTAAGATCTGGGTACAGGAGGTGGGGGAGGAGAGGTGAGAATGTGGGGGTGGAGGGTCTGCTTTCCTTTTACTTGGTGCCAGAGCCGGGCATTGGTTTGACTTTGCTCTGAAGCTTTGGGTTCACTTATGGGCCCAATTCATCCTGGCTTCCATCAGCGGCAGATCAATTTCTAAATTGTTCTGGGAAAGCCACATAATGAAAACTTGTCAGTGAAGAAAAATGAGTAGCGTCAGTTGTAGCCTGACTCATGACTGGTTACTAGTGCGGGGTTTAATGTTCACTGGGTCTCCCTTCGTGGAATATTATATACGCCACCTTCCCAATGTGCATGGTGGTGTGAATTAGCTTTTTGAAACGGCAGGAGAGCCTGTAATTTAGGGAGTCAGGGCCATAACCACAGTAAAGGAAAGGATTAGGGTCAAAAATAGAATCATTTGAAAATATCATTGGAAGCATTTTTACCTAGCATGAAGCTTTTGCCAAAAGAAAGAGCAGGCGGTATGCTCTTAACGCCTCCTTAGAGAACATTAAATTCAGAAGTACCGTTTTGGATTTGTCGATATGATACATAAAACCCAACATTCTACGGCTATAATTAAATCATTTTAAAACCTCAGTCTGAAACACAATAACACTTTCTTCACTAATGCTGTTCTGTGCAAACGATATGAACCCTTCAAGGGCAGATGTTTAGGAATTCTGTTTTTGAGATCATTGGTAAGTTCTGCCTGTAGATAGGTAAATTATTTAAAGGTGCAATTCCATTGTATGCAAATGAAGTTATTTCTCACTCTACCTAAACAAGTGCCTAGAAAATGTTGAAGGAGTTTATGTGAATTGGGTGGGGATGTGTTTCATGCCTCTGCTCTCATTATTACTAAAACATGTTATGAAAATTGTTTGCCAGTTTCTCTGATGGCAGAAGAAAGCAGGGCTGAAGAACCAAGTGCCTTCTTGCATAAAAAAATGGCCATAAATCTATGGTCTTCTATTGAAGAGGAAGAATTATAAAAAGACTACAAATTTAATCCTAAACTAAATAGAAAAAAAAAAAAAAAAAGGATCCTCTAGGTAATGTTAGACGTTGAGGCCTCAGGTTCCCTGATTCTTTTGGACCTGGTTATGCCTACTGAGTATGCCATGTTAAAATTCATTATTGGAGTTCCTATTGTGGCACAACAGAAGTGAAACCAACTAGTATCCATGAGGATTCAGATTCAATCCCTGGCCTCGTTCAGTGGGTTAATGATCTGGGATTGCCATGAACTGTAGTGTAGATTGCAGGTGCAACTCTGATCTGGCATTGCTGTGACTGTGGCATAGGCTGGCAGCTGAAGCTCCAATTTGACCCCTAGCCTAGGAACTTCTATAAACTGTGTGTGCAGCCCTAAAAAGGAAACAAAAATAAAAATAAAAAATTAAATTAAATTAAATTAAAAGTCATCCTTTATTGAAATTCTGTGTTTAGGAATCAAGCCACAGTATTAATTACAATAGGCTCCTAACTGGATATCCAGAATTTTCTCTTATACCTGTAGAACAAGAAAATCTTTCTTCCTATGGGGAAATAAATGAGATTATAACTTTCTACTGCTCTGCTCTCCCCAGCCTCCTTCCTTGGCATGGTAGAGCCAGATCTGGCCCCTGCCTTCCTTTCCAAGCTTATTCTGCAACTCCCCCTCAGTCCCTGGGCTTCCACCATCCTAGCCCTTGAGCCATAGCAAATGATGTCAAGCTATTTTGCACTTGCTTTTCCTCTGCCTGAAATGCTATTCCTCAAGAACTTTCCCATGGGTTCTTTTACTTCATCTCAGCCCAGTTATTAATTTCTCAGAGATGCTTTACTTGACTTCCAAGAGAAAGAGCCTCCCTACATCCTGCCTCATTCTGTAACTCCTGATCTGTTTTTTTTTTTTTTTCTTTACCTCACTTAACAACTACCAGACATTAAGTAATAAGTGTATGTCATTCAATGTTGTCTTTATCTCCATTAGAATGTCAGGTTCTAGAAGGAGCAATCTTCTCTTCTTTCTTTCTTCCTTTCTTTCTTCCCTTCCTTCCTTCCTTCCTTCCTTCCTTCCTTCCTTCCTTCCTTCCTTCCTTCCTTCCTTCCTGTCTGTCTTTTCAGGGCCGCACCCACAGCATATGGAGGTTCCTAGGTTAGCAGTCAAATCAGAGCTGTAGCCACCAGCCTACCTCAGAGCCAAAGCAACATGGGATCTGAGCCGCCTCTGTGACCTATCCCAGAGCTCATGGCAATGCTGGATCCTTAACCCACTAAGTGAGGCCAGGGATCAAACCTGCAGCCTCATGGTTCCTAGTTGGATTCGTTAACCACTGAGCCATGACAGGAACTCCTCTCTTCTCTATTTTATTTTTATTCACTGCTACATTTTCTCCACAGAGAATAGTTGTGGATTAATAGATACTGGTCAAAATGGAGAAATCTCTGTAAACTGTAAGGACGGAGAACTCTAAACGAAATAGGTACATGCAGAAATAGTCATAAGAAAAAAATCCCTTAAATGTAGTGCCTTCCCAATTCATCAGATCAGAATAATCATTTCAAATGCTTAAATCACACCCACACACACCCAATGCATACCCTCACACACAGATTCTTGGAACTCATCTCAGATCTAGTAATTTAGTGTCTTCAGAAGAGAGCCCTTGTCTTAGTCTGCTCAGGTTGCCGTAACACAGGCTGGGTGTTTTAAACAACAGACATTTACTTTCCCATGTTCTGGGGGCTAGAAGTTCCTGATGAAAATGTCTGTGCCTTCAGTTTCTGAGAAGGCTTTCTTCTTGGCCAGTAGTAGACTGCCTCCTGACTGTGTCCTCATATGCCTGCTCTTTTGCCTATGCAGAAAGAGGGATCTCTGATGTCTCCTTCCTTTTCTAATATGGACCTCAGTCCTGCCAGCATATGTCCTCATTTAACCACACTTGCCTCCCTACAGGTCCCATGTCCAAATACAATCATATTGTGGGTTAGGCTTCAACACATGGATTTTAGCAGGACACTGTTCAGTCCCTAACACCTCTAGGAACTATGTTTATAACAGCCTCCAAAGTTCGTATGGGATTCTGAAAGCCAGGCAAGTCTGAGAATCAGTACTTAAGAATGAAAATGGCTCCTGCTGGTTGTATCAAGGACCCTACATTTCTTGATTGGTTGACTCTGTCTCATCACATGGGACAAAAATCCTCAGGAAAGGATTTTGATCATAAGCTAAGATTTCAAGTGTGTTAAAAGAGAAACTACAAAAGATATGGAGGAAAGTAACCAAATTCTAACCAAGCATTTTTTCGTTTTTGAAATTTAAAAGTTTCCGTGGAAAGTCAAATTTGCTTTTCAGTTTTATGGAGATTGAATTAAATGGTCTGTTTATTTGACAGTCTAAACAGGGGTGCAGAGGCAAAGGACAGATGAAGAGGAATGGTATTAATGTTTTATTCAATTTTTGTTTTCAAATGTGCCGGGTCAAATCTCCCTTTATGATCTCTGTGGCAGAGCTTAGAGTTTGCTTATGAAGTCCAGGTGCTAAGGAGGCTGGTTAAGGCTAGAATGCACCTTGGGGCATACCTCCCGTCAGCCTCTGGATTTGGAGAGGGCACAGATAGTAGTTGCACCTCCTCTGCTTCTCTCTGTCTCTCTTATTTTTTTAGCTCCTCATGGTTAAAAGCATGATGGGGAAGATTAGAAAGACAAAACTCTTTTTCATTAAGTGGCTGCTGTGGTCTTTCTGTGGCTATCAATGTCCCTCTGGGTGGCAGTCACCTACATGCTTGCTGTCTGTTTTGGGGGAACATAAAGTGAATTATCTAAGAGGCTCTTTGGAAGGCATCTCTATTTTGAAGTTCTCTATTGGAGACAGGTTCTGTTGTGATGTCTTAGGAAATCCCCTTAGCTTCCTCCATCAGTAGATGTACTCCAGTTCTCTCGTTTTTAGAATTCTTTTGCCTATCTTCCACAGTATTTCAATGACCAATGGAAAATTCAAGCAAAAGATAGGTGGGAATTCAGAATGTTTCACTGACAAATTTTCTCTCTGTTCTTTTCCTCTCTTCACTCTCTCTCTCTCTTATTTCCTCTTCTACCTGTTCAAATAGACAAAAAAGTAGGCGTGTGGCTCAAGCTGAAGTCCCTACAGGAAATGAGATGCCAGCCTTCCTCAGCTGCGAATATTCTTCATCACCAGAGGGGTCCTCCTGAGGGCTGCAACTCTTGTTTCAATCTGGGGAAAATTTGCAGAACTCTCTTCTGGGCCAACCGCTCATAAAATGGTCTTGGAATTCCTCCTCTCCCCGAGTCATTTAATTATGTGGCAGTAGCATGAACGGAGGACTGCAGAATAGATGACTGTAAAAAGGATGATTGGCTGCATCTTCATGGCCCACAGGCCCAGGATAGGCTTGTGGAGCTACAAAGAATGTAATTTTTACCTCAAACCCTTAGCTGCAATTGGAAACAATGGGAAAGTTTCCACTCAAATCTACTTTGAAAAACTCTAACAAGATGCATGGTCACAAGTTTCTGCCAAATCAAATTGTACTTAATGGGTTCTGTGTCACTGACATACATCTGGAAGCTTGTGATCCACATTCTAAGGACCAGTTGTACTTTTTTCTTTACAGAGTAAAGAAAACTGTCCCTTCAGTGTACTGATTTTTTAAATTGACTATTATTCTCCCACATTTTCCAGTTTTTTCCCCTAATTACTCCATCCCCTGTGAAATTGTAATACCCCAGACATACTGTATACCTTTCATTTAACAGCTAAGATTTTATCCACCCCTTCCCCCCAAACTGATTTTCATCCTCCTGTGGGCAATATTGGACCTATTGGGAGGGCATGAGATAAAGTAGTAGCACTGAAACAACAGATTTCATAGTACTCTTAAATATAATACTGCTTTATAAAGCCCAATTACCATAAGTTGTATCCAGTGTCGTTAAGAATGATTGAAATAAGCACTCCAGGCCGGTTCTGTGGCATTCTTATAGATTGCACAGCAGAGTTCTGAGGTTGGGAATAAAATACAATCAGAAAACTGGATCCCTTCACACAGACATTTTCTCCATTACATGGGCAAGTTCCCTAACAGATTTTTCCCCTCAACTTTAATTTTCAGAACTGTCAAAAAATATCCAATAGCCATAAGTGTCCTTACCTTCAGCAGATGGCCTCTGTATAGACATTGAACTTCATTCAAAGTTAACCTTTGAGGACAATGCCAGCTCTATGTTTCTTTTGATATCTAAGTGCTACCCTTTGTCGAAGACTAGTTTTCCCTCCAGTCTGGAGTCTGACATGTCAGAGAGGGACTTAGTGTGTGATTTTCAACTTTTACCTTAACTGCAAAGGCAAACTTCAAATTTCAATTAGAAGTAATAGTCTATAAACCACCACATAAAAATGTACAATTTTCATGCCCAATACGTAGTCTTATTCTTTCTCATTAGAGAGCCGTCTTGAACAAAGGGGCTTTGCTTGCACATGTTAATGAAAGTGCCAAGCCTGAGAAAAGCCATAAACTAGAAGCCCCAAACAAAAGGCTTGAGAAATTTATATAAAGATTTTGGTTTTTATTGTAATCCCCCTGAAAAAAAAATGCTATACACAGTGCCTTTAAATCTATGTCATGACTATGGAGAGGAAAATTGGGAAATAATAGGCCTTTCCTGTATTCACACACTTTCTTTACCTCCCTGCACCCTGGCACCACCCAACCTCATCAGCTAAGAATTCAATTGCCACAATAATTACAAAATTAGGAATTAGAATTTGGACTTTTATAGAGCAGTTATATTTTCTATAAAAAGAATTCCACAGGAATGAAATACAAAAAGCTGAATAAAAGATAATAATAGAAAATTAAGAGCGAGAGGGGAAAATGCGAGGAAGTGATCTTTGCATTTTTATAATGGATTGCATTTAACTACAAGGAACAGAAAACTCTTAAGAGCTTAAGTAAAGGAAAATCCTGGAGATGCATTGTAGTATGATGAATGGCTCACTAATGTCCTCAAAGACTCAGGTTCCTTTCAGCTCTCTGTTCAGCCATTTGTTCTCAGAGGCTACTTTCCTCATGGTTATAAGATGGCTGCAGCCATGCCAGGCATCCCATCCAGATCTATGAAAGAAAGACATAGTCAGATTTGTGTGTGTGTGTGTGTGTTAATCAGTTTGGACAACTTTTTCTAGAAGACCCCTAACCAGTTTCTCTATTTCTCTCTGGCCACATCTGTCAGTTTCATGTACGCATGCCTGGAACAGTGATTAGCCAAAATGTAGGACCACCATGAGTGTGTTAGAAAATTTCCCTGGGGGCTGCCAGTGGAGCCAACTTCCTAATGAAACCAAAGGTTGAACAGAGGAGGATGGAAAACTTAATAACCTCATGGCTGTACCAACATGAACAAGGCAGGTGTGGTAGGGAATAGCAGTTGGATTTGTGGTCACCAGTGTCCGTTCCATATTTATAATTATATTGAATGGAAATAAGTTTCATTTCTATTCTGAAAGATTTTGAGCTATAAAAACATTCAACTTCTGGAGTTATTTCATTCATTTTTTATTGAACACTGTAATGGCATGGCCCCAACTCACTTACAAGTGAAGTTCAGTGCCTACTGTCAGTATCTTGGTAGATGGTGAAGAAGGAATTTCAATTTAGTTCTTCTACCTAGATCCAGCTGTTTTGTTCTAGACTTCAAGCAAACCTCCTTGACCTCTGTAGCATTTTTCACTGCTGATCTCTCCCCCAGCCATTTCCTTCAATCTTCTTGAAATTCTTTCTTTTGGTGTTTGTGACCATTCTCCTCTGTTTTTCCTTTTATCTTTCTTTGTTTCCACTTCACCAGTCAATGATCATATCCTCCTAAAATACCAACCCTTGATCAGGTTTCTCTGTCTCTATTTTTGCTCCTTTGGAAATTTAATCTGGATGTGAATGGGCACCACTACACAAGCATAGTTTAGAAATGGTGACTCCTGTATTTTATATTTCCTTAGGGAAATTCTCTCAAATCCAGCATAGCCAAAATATTATCACCAAATCTTTCTCCCCAAACTGGTTGGCTTGCTGAACTTAATAGAATCATGATTGCAGCAGAACTCATACTCGCAACTTTGTATCACAATCACCTAGGTTTTACATTATCTTTTGAATTGTCAAGTCCTTCTGTTTTAATATTTTCTACTGAGATTCTCACATTAGCATCTTAAATGAGATAGTACATGTAAAATACTTAACAGCAATGCTGGCCAGAAGGTGACAAATCTGTACATGTGTGCTCCTATTGCTGTTGTTACAATTATGGAGAATATCAAAGTTTGGGTTACTGGAAAACTCTCCTGAGTATTATTTAATTTACTTCTACTTAATTAATTCTTTTATTCTATTTAATGCCTTTCAAAATTCATGCTTCGTATTCCCTTATGCCAACACTTGCACCATGTTATTACCCTACTTATAATTTTTTGATTTCCTAATTCCTATCTGATTTAGTACTAACATCAACAAGGTGCTGCATAATCTTATATCCCATTGACTTCTCTGTGCAAATCTCTCCTTCCATAGAATCAATGTTTTATTTCTTCCTTTCTTGCGCATCTTGCCTCCCTAACTCTACATTCATGGTTCAGTGTAAACTGAGAATGTTTACTCCAACTTTCTCACTATATTGATGTGAAAACTAAGCACCACAGCTTTGTCCAGGGTCAAGTGATCACAGAGCTTGGGCTCAAATTCAGATGCTTTGTCTCCCTATTCAAAATGCTTTGTAATTCACCACATCTATTAATGCAGCTGCAGAATTAATGATATTGCCGCAGAATTACATTAAATTCACAATCAACTAACCGTTTTTACATCAATCATTGCAAATGCATCCTTACTGATGTCCTTCAACTTTTAACTCAAAATAGAGAATGTTAACTTAGCCTCAATAAATGCTTATGGTTCTTTACAGCTCAGTGTTCTGGTCAACCTAGATCACATTCTTATCTCCATTCTTAATATTTTTACAATGCTTCAAACCAAAATGCTCTGGTCAACAATAGTTCTAGGCACTGAATAAGATCCATTAACTTTCTGTCTGTCTAATGCTCCCCCCTTCCAAGATTACAGATTAGGGTGCCCACATGGGTAAGCCACAAATGACATAATTTTGTCTCACTTATGTTTAAACTAAATAAGTTTAAACCAGTGAATCTGGCCTTAGATAACTTAGTGTAATTTTTATCTGAATCCAGGGTCAAAATTTTGTATATTGTGGCATATAGTCGCATATACAGTTCCAAAGGCATGTTTACAATAACCCTATTTTATAAACTAGGGGAAGAGAAGGTGGCGGGGAGAAACAATGAACATTCAAAGACTTAATCTGCAAGGTAGAACATACTTATCAATCACTTCCTTTTCATGACAGATGTTTCTATAGCTTTGGTCTTCGGTTTTCCCAAAATGATGCAGAGGCTAATAAAAATATCCCTGTTATCTGAATCTGTATTTTCCTACCAACTTTCTCCTTTACATTGTAGTCTTCCTAGTCAAAAAAAAAAAAAAATTTTAAAAAGGACTGGTGGTCATTTAAACTCTCAGAGCCAGGGGAAAAGAGAGAAGGGAATCAGGTCAGAGAACTGGCAGGAAGAGCCTGCATGATCCTCTCTTTAAAAGTTTTATGTTGCGGAACATCTGGAGGAATTCAGACCCTATAGACGACCCTATATCAGATCCTAATACCTTCAAACAAGAGACAGGAAGTATAGGCTATCCAGAAGGTAGTCAATATACAATAAAGTCTGTGCAAGAGAGAAGGAAAGTAGAAATGAGAGCAGGAAGATATAAATGAAACATCTTTATTTTTAGTTCCTTTGGCAGTGTCTATACCGCAAAACCATTTCTCCGTATCTCTCAGAGTCATGGATAAATGCTGATGCTGGGTACATGTGTGGGGATGAGACTCACAGTGGTCTTGGTGGATTATCAAGAATGAAGAGGCCAGCTGTGATCAGCAGGATGGATAGAGTTGCCCTAGAGTGATGCCAAGTGCAAAATTGATATGCAGAAGAAAAATTAGTTGTTTTTAAACCAAGAAGAGACTATGAATCAGCCATTAGCCCACATCTCTGACTGCACTGTACTGTTCTGCTAATGTCCTTTATAGTGTGGGGGCAGGAGTTTGATATCCTTGTTTATCGTACATTTATCTGACTTCATTGAAGTATTCATTTTACTTCATTTGTTTAGGTATATTTGGCTATTAATGAAAATGAAACTGTCTCATGAGACAGAAGTGGTTTTCAAACAGTCTCTAAGCTGACTCTGAAGTTTTGTAACTGCCTCTTCTGTTATTCATATCTCTGACCTGTTTTAAGTGCATTATTGCTCCAAGGGAATTATTCTGTCTTATTAAGACATGAGACCAAATTATCCAATGAGTCAGTATCATCCAGGAGATAACATACACGTGTGTCCCTTGAAAGTTACTTTAGAAACAATGAGTTAGTTTTCTCCTGAAAGAGTCCAATGGGATTTTCTTATTTTCTTACACAATCATTCATAGCATGATTAAGTTCTCATTCAAATTATACCCCGGTGTGTCATCTCTTCCCTTAGAACAGATCACTTATTGATCAAATATTGATATGATTAAAAGCATTTCAGCTTCTCCAAATTTAATGGTGAACTACTAAAATCAGTTGGTTTTTATCTTTTATACTTCCTCTACTCCCAATTTCTTTAGAATAAGTTTTACAGAAAAGTTCTATTTTAGTCATGCTAAATTTCCAATATTTATTTACCTACGAAAATAAGATCATTCTGATTATTTCAATTCCAATCAAAATTTAATTTCTCAACAGACTCATAGAAAAACTATGCATCCAACCACCTTATTTCATTTCATATCTGCCCTTCTTTTTGTTTTAATATGATTAACATTTCTTATTAATTTCCATCCCAAGATCATCTCTACTGATTAAAAAATTATTTGATTATAAAATATTTTTAGAAGTTAAGAATGCCTTGATAGAGTTTCCTGGTGCCTCACCAGGTTAAGGATCCAGTATTGTCACTTCCGTGGCTTGGGTCATTGCTGTGGTGTAGGTTCAATCCCTGGCCTGGGAACTTCCATATGCTTCAGGCAAAAAAAAAAAAAAAAAAGAAAAAAGAAAGAAAAGAATGCCTTGATGAGTGCATGTGAGACAGTGACCAAAAGGACTGAAAGATGGAAATTGAAAGGAAAGAAGCAGAAGGTTATTCATATGATGAAAGTCCTTGGGAGCAGTGGTTACTTAAATTCACCTTTTTACTTGTTACCTTCTTTAGGCTCCTTTGCTCTCTCCTAATCTCCTTGAATTTGGAGGGTATCTCCTTACGACCTCTGTCACTTTGTAGTCCAGAACCTTAGTTAATGGGAAGCAAATAAACATTTACGATTTGCTTGCAACCTGTTCATGTGAATAAATTGAAGTCAGTGAGTTTCTAAAATAAAAAATGCTTTATTTTTCTTGCTGCCTCATTTTATCTATTAGATCTTCTTTCCTGAAACTAGAAGATGCTTTCAGTTAGTCCCACAGATTTCTGGTGAATTTCAGTTATTAAGAAATGGTGGGCCAGATTAGTCTGATTAAAGACTTCAATCTCACATTTATCTTATATTTATTTTTTTGCTTGTCCCAAGCCCCAGCCAGTAGTGAACCTGATGCATGGAGAAATGAAGATAGGGTCAGGACTGCTTCTTTGCTTTACTCCTGCTACTTTTAGCTCTTTTGGTTTGGGGCTCTGAGAAAAAGGAATAGAATCTTTTAGATTAAATCGAGATCACATTTTAATACTGTCTTGCGTGTACCTGCTTCCTGGCCAGTGTTGACTGGAAGTTGGCAGGCTATAAGTATATAGATTGCTGGTGAGGGGTGTGTGTGTGTGTTTCTGGGTATAAAAGGGAGACTAACAGGGAACAGAGACACCTGAATTCTCTGATTTCAGATATTCTAGTCCACTGCCCCTGTACAAGGCATCTCATCTTGCTGTTGGGATTCTCATGCCGCAGGCAATCATTTCTATTGAGTACAAGTATGTGCAGCTTGACATATAAAACCCATGCATATAAAAAAATAGATGCAAAGTCTTTCTTAGAACACACTCTTGGCCCCACCATTTCTCCCTATTTCCTGTTTACTTTAGGTAAAAGGTATGTACAAAATTCTAATGGGACATGAGATGTCAACACTCCCTTTTTGTAATCTCTTAAAATCTCTGTGTAAGTGATTCTTTAGGAGTCCTTTCCACTTGACTTTTGTATGAGGAAGTAACTGCCTCCCCTCCACCTCAGAGAAGGGAAGAAAAACACGTCAGTTGGCTTATGGCTAGTGACTCTATGATCCTTCCCCCTCTCTTTCTTTGTCTCTTCCATTTCCTCCTTTTTAAGGAGTGAGGGAAGAGAAGGAATCAAATAGTTGTAGACAAAAAAACCTATTTGGTAACCTCTTAGTAATTATACAAAGGAATATCTTGTCCCCAGTTACAACTCTCTTTAAATGTGGATGTTTGGGAGGTCCTGTTGTGGCACAGTGGAAACAAATCTGACTAGAATTCATGAGGTTGTGGGTTCAGTCCCTGACATCGCTCAGAGGGTTAAGGATCCGGTGTTGCTGTGAGCTGTGGTGTAGGTCACAGATGCAGCTCAGATCTGGTGTTGCTGTGGCCGTGGCTGTGGCATAAGCTGGCAGCTGTAGCTTCGATTGGACTCCTAGTCTGAGAACCTCCATATGCCGAGGGTGTGGCCCTAAAAAGACAAAAAAAAATGTGGAAGTTTGGTGTCTGTCAGTTCTATATTCTACTCATTCCAAAATAGTAGAAATTCTACTCACTATCCTGACATCCATGTTTGGTTTTGTTTATTTTATTTAAAGATTTTTTTGAAATATAGTTGCTTTACAATGTTGTCTTAGTTTCAGGTGCACAGCAAAGTGCATACACACACACACACACACACACACACAAAATGCATACAAAATCTGAGCTTCACTTAGAGACATTTACGTAGTCTAGAAGGTGTATAACAACTGAACAGGTACACTGAATACAAAGATGGATAGGAATAGACTCTGAACATGAGGAAGAGCTATTGTAGCAGATAGATTGTAGGTGGTGCTTGGCATATGGTAAGAACTCAACAAATGTCTAAATTAAAATAAATTTAAGTACATAATTATCTTCACTGAAGGAAAAAATTGGTTCATCCTAGGTTTATCAAGGTAAACTTCATGGAGAAGAGGAAACTCAGAGTTGGAAATCTAACTAGATGTTAATTAAACAGTAATGATTTAATTCTCTTTAAGAATCATTCCAGTGGAGGAGTTGACCAAGACAATAGCATAGGAGTTTTCTGAGCTCTCTTCATCTTTGGATGCATGGAATGTATATCTACACACAGTAATTTCTCTAAAAGATATCCAGAAACTAGCTGAGCACCTCCTACACGATGGATAAATGAGAAAACACACACATTGAAATGACAAGCACTAGGGGCTAGCTGAGATCCTACAGAGAGACCAGAGAAGCAAGAGAACACTATTGCCTTCTCTTTACAATCCATTCAAGCCACAGGTATCTCCCCAGAAGGAGCTTGTACACAAGCCTATACCCCAGATTTTACAACTGCTGCTCCAGAAATTGATCCCCAGATGGCCTGACTCTGACAGTCAAAGGCACTTGCATTCATGAGTCCCACAAGACTACAGTAAGCAACAAAGCAGTTATTAACCAACTCTCCCCTCATAGCTCAGTGAGAAAATCACTGAGCAAAATCACCGAGCAAAATCACCCACCTTCCATTATTTCCATGAAAGAGGTTTACCTGTATGCTTTAAAAGCTGCAAATTTAGCAGAAATCTCTGGGCAGGATGAGGTTTTTCCCATGACCAGGGGAGCTGGTGGACCCCTCTCATGCCTCCTCCCTCTAGCCAACTTCAATGTTAAAACCAAGTCACCAGTATCTCAATGAAGGAAATTGTATACACATCTGACAACTCAGTTTTTGTAGCAGCCATTCAAAGAATGTGCCCCAACATAGTCTGGTTCTCATAGCCAATGGAACTCGCATTAACTGTAAGCAAACATAGAAACAGTTTTTAGCAAGTACAAGATCCCCTCATCCCCACCATGGCAAAAATTTCCCAGCTCTAAGTTTCTCCCAGGAAGGGCCTTGACTACATATTTTCTGAGCTGATGCCTTACAATTCAGTTTCTAGTCAACTTCCATCTAGATGCTCATTGCAATACTCCTCTTCAGGACATTGATGTGTCTTACCACACGCTCAGCTATTGGGAGTCATTGAAAACAATGAAGGAAGCTTGGCCAATACAAAAGTTTGAGAGAAAGGGAGTTCCCACTGTGGCACAGCAAACTAGTATCAGGTAGGTTCCATCCCAGGCCTCACTCAGTGGGTTAAGGATCTGGTGTTGCCATGATCTGTGGTGTGGGTTGCAGCTCAGATCCTGAATTGCTGTGGTGGTGGTGTAGGCTGGAAGCTGCAACTCCACTTTGACCCCTAGCCTGGGAACTTACATATGTTGTGGGTATGGCCCTAAAAAAAGCAAAAAAAAAAAAAAAAGACAGAGTGGCTGAATGGATTAAAAATCAAAACAAAACAAACAAACAAAAGAACAACCAAATAAAATAACTTTGTGTCACCTACAAAAAAAAGTTCACTTTAAATTTAAGGGCAAGACAAAACAGAATTTAAGCCAACAAGAGATAAAGAAGGTCATTATATAATAATAAAGGGCCATTCATGAAGAGGACACAACAGTTATAAATATTTATGCACTCAACATAAGAGCACCTAAATAGAGAAAGTTGAAGGGAGAACTAGACAGCAATACAATAATAGTGAGGGACTTTAATACCCCACTTTTGACAATGGAAAAATCATTGGACAGAAGATCAATAAAGCTGGACTTAAGCTACCCATTAGATCAAATGGACCTTACAGACATTTATAGAACATTCTATCCCAGCAGCAGAATACACTTTCTTGTCAAGAGCACATGGAATAGTCTCTAGGATAAACTATATGAAAGGTCAAAACATATCTTCATACATTTAAGAATATTGAAATCGTATCAAGTATCTTTCCTTACCACGAGGATGTGACAGTGGAAATCAATTACAAGAAAAGTGGAAAATTCACAAAGATGTGGAGATTAAAAACCATGCTTCTGGGAGTTCCCTTCATGGCTCAGTGGTTAATGAATCTGACTAGGAACCATGAGGTTGCAGGTTTGGTCCCTGGCCTCGCTCAATGGGGGGAGGATCTAGCATTGCCATGAGTTGTTGTGTAGGTCACAGACACAGCTCGGCTTCTGCATTGCTGTGGCTGTGGCATAGTCCAGCGGCTACAGCTCCGATGAGACCCCTAGCCTGGGAACCTCCATAGGCCATGACTGCAGCCTTAAAAAGACAAAAAAACCAAAAACAAACAAACAAACAAAAAACACAAACAAACCATCTTTCTGTATAACCAGAGGGTCAAAGAAGAAATCTAAAGAGAAATGAAAATATTTTGAAACAAATGAAAACGGAAACACAATAAACAAAAACTTATGGGATGGAGCAAAAACAGTTCTAAAAGGATATTAAATACTACATTAAGAAAAAGGGAAAAAGTCAAATAAACAAATTTACACCTCAAGTTATTAGAAAAAGAAGAAAAAAGTAAGTTTGCAGAAGGAAGGAAGTAACAAAGGTCAGAGCAGAAACATATGAAATAGAGACTAAAGTGACAAGAGAAAAGATCAATGAAACAAAGCTTATTTTTTGAAAAGATAAACAAAATTGACATATCGCAGATATTAGTGGGAAGGCTTTCAGGTTTTTTCCACTGAGTATTATATTTGCTGTGAGTTTGTCATAAATGCCTTTGATTGTGTTAAGGTATGTTCCCTCTATACCCACTTTGGTAAGAGTTTTGATCATGAAGGGATGTTGGACTTTTTCAAATGCTTTCTCTGCATCTATTGAGATGATCATGTGGTTTTTGACTTTTCTTTTGTTAATGTGGTGTGTGATGTTGATTGATTTGCATGTTGAACCATCCATGTGCACCTGGGATGAATCCCCCTGGTCGTGGTGTATGATCTTTTTGATATGCTATTGGATTTGGGTGGCTCAAATTTTGTTGAGAATTTTTGCATCTATATTATCAAAGATATTGGCCTATAGTTTTCTTTTTTGGTGGTATCTTTGTCTGGCTTTGGAATTAGGGTGATGGTGGCATCATAGAATGGCTTTGGGAATGTTCCTTCTTCAACATTTTGGAAAAGTTTGAGGAGGATGGGGATAAGTTCCTCTTTGTATGTTTAGTAGATTTCACCTGTGAAGCCATCTTGTCCTGGACTTTAATTTGTAGGGAGTGTTTTTATGACATATTCAATTTCATTTTTAGTGATTGATCGGTTCAGTTGGTCTATTTCTTCTTGATTCAGTTTTGGCAGGCTGTAAGCCTCTAGAAAGTTGTCCATTTCTTCTAGGTTGTCCAATTTGTTAGCATGCAATTGTTCATAGTATTCTCTCAGGGTTTTTTGTATTTCTACAGTATCCGTTGTGACTTTTCCTTTTTCATTTCTGATTTTGTTTATTTGGGTTTTTTCTCTCTTCTTTTCAGTGAGTCTAGCCAGAGGTTTGTCAATTTTGGACCTTTTCAAAGAACCAGCTCTTGGTTTGAGTGATTTCTTCTATTGTTTTTTTAATCTCTATTTTATTGATTTCCTCTTTGATCGTTATGATTTCCTTCCTTCTGCTGACTTTAAGTTTTTCTGGAATAAGGCAAGGATGTCCACTCTCACCACTGTTGTTCAACATAGTACTGGAAGTCCTAGCCACAGCAATCGGACAATCAAAAGAAATAAACAGTATCCAAATAGGAAGAGAAGAGGTCAAACTATCACTGTATGAAGATGACATGTTACTATATATAGAAAACCATAAAGACTCAAGCCAAAAGCTACTTGAACTGAACAACAAATTCAGCAAAGTATCAGGGTGTAAGATTAACTTTCAGAAATCAGTCACATTTCTGTATACTAACAATGAAATATTAAAAAAGAAATGCACAAACACAATACCTTTTAAAATTGTACCCCAAAAAATCAAATACCTGGGAATACACCTGACCAAGGGGGTAAAGGACTTATATGCCAAGAACTATAAAACATTAATCAAGGAAATTAAAGAAGATGTAAAGAAATGGAAAGAAGTTCCATGCTCCTGGGTTGGAAAAATTAATATTGTCAAAAGGGCTATACTACCCCAAGCAATCTACAGATTCAATGCAATCCCTATCAAATTACTCATGACATTTTTCACAGAACTAGAACAAACAATCCAAAATGTATATGGAACCACAAAAGATCCATAATTGCTAAAGCAATTGTGAAGAACAAAAACCAAGCAGGAGGCATAACTCTCCCAGACTTCAGGCAATATTACAAAGCTGCAGTCATCAAGATGGTGTGGTATTGGCATGAAAACAGACATACAGACCAATGGAACAGAATAGAGAACCCAGACATAAACCCAGACACCTATGGTCAATTAATCTTTGACAAAGGAGGCAAGAACATAAAATGGGAAAAAGACAGTCTTTTCAGCAAGTATTGCTGGGAAACCTGGACAGTTGCATGCAAAGCAATGAAACTAGAACACACCCTCACACCATGCACAAAAATAAACTCCAAATGGCTGAAAGACTTAAATATACGACAGGACACTATCAAACTCCTGGAAGAGAACATAGGCAAAATAGTCTCTGACATCAACCTTATGAATATTTTCTCAGGTCAGTCCCCCAAAGCAACAGAAATAAAAGCAAAAATAAACCAATGGGACCTAATCAAAGTGACCATCTTTTGCACAACAAACAACCATCAAAAAATAAGAAAAACAAAAAGACAACTTATAGAACGGGAGAAAATAGTTTCAAACAATACAACTGAAAAGGGGTAATCACTGAAAAATACAAACAACTTATACAGCTCAACAGTAAAAAAAGAAAAAAAGAAAAAAAAACAGGAAAAGACATGAATAGAAATTTCTCCAAGGAAGATATACAGATCACCAACAAGCACTTGAAACAATTCTTAACATCACTGATTATTAGAGAAATGCAAATCAAAGCTGCTATGAGGTACCACCTCACACCAGTCAGAGTGGTCATCATTAGGAGTCAACAAATAACAAATGCTGGAGAGGGTATGGAGAAAAAGCCACCCTCCTACACTGCTGGTGGGAATGGAAATTGGTACAACCACTATGGAGAACCGTATGAACGTACCTCAGAAATCTATACATAGAACTGCCATATGACCCAGCAATCCCACTCTTGGGCATATATCTGGAGAAAACTTTCCTTAAAAAAGACAAATGCACCTGCATGTTCATTGCAGCTCTATTCACAATAGCCAAGACATGGAAACAGGCCAAATGTCCATCAACAGATGATTGGATTAGGAAGATACGGTATATATACACACAATGGAATACTACTTAGCCATTAAAAAGAACAAAATAAAGCCATTTGCAGCAACATGGATGGAACTAGAGACTCTGATCCTGAGTTAAGTAAGTCAGAAAGAGAAAGACAAATACCATAAGATATCACATATCTGGAATATAATATATAGCACAAATGAAACTTTCCACAGAGAAGAAAATCATGGACTTGGAGAACAGAATTGTGGTTGCCAAGGGTGGAGGGGGTGGGATGAACTGGGAGTCTGGGGTTAATAGATGCAAAATATTGCATTTGGTGTTGATAAGCAATGAGATTCTGCTGTATAGGACAGGGAACTATATCTAGTCACTTATGAAGGAACATGCTGAAGGATAATGTGAGAAAAATAATGTGTGTGTGTGTGTGTGTATATATATATATATACATACATATGTGTGTGTGTGTGTGTGTGTGTGTGTGTGACCGGCTCACTTTGCTGTACAGTAGAAATTGACAGAACACTGTCAACCAACTATAATGGAGAAAATAAAAATCATTAAAAAAGAGAAAATCTGAACAAACCAATTACTATTAAGGGTATTGAATTATTGATCAAAATCCTCCCAACAAAGAAAATTTTAGAAACATATAAAGTAGACTAATGCCAATCATTCTCAAAATTATTCCAAAAAACTGAAGAGTCAGGAACACTTCCAAGCTTCTTTTATGAAGTTAGCACTATCTTAATACCAAAGCCAGACAAAGACAGTATGAAAGAAAGAAAGGAAGAAAGAAAATGACAGGCCAATATCCCTGATGAGCATAGATGTAAAAATCCTCAATGATATATTAGCAAACCAATTTAACAATACATCAAAAGTATATACACCATGATCAGTTGGGATTTTTTTCTAGTATGAAAGTATGATTCAACATCTATAAATTCCTCAATGGATATAAAGTGTAAAAATAGTATGATTATATCAATAGATCCAGCAAAAGCATTTAACAAAATTTATAATCTTTTTATTATAAGAACTTTCAACAAATTGAGTATAGAGGGATCATAAAACATTTAAAAATGGTCATACATGACAAGCCCATAGCTAACATTTTACCTGATGGTGAAATGCTAAAAACTTTTCCTCTAAGATCAGGAATAAGACAAGGGTGCCCACTCTCACAGCCTTTACTCAATGTAGTAGTGAAAGTTCTAGCCACATCAACAAAAATAAATTAAAAAAAATTCCAAATCTGAAAGTAAGAAGTAAAATAGTCTCAATTTGCAGATGATATTATATGTAGAAAGCTCTAAGGACTCCACCAAAAAAAAAAAAACCTGCTGGAACTAATAAATAATTTCAATATTTATAAATTTTAATATACAAAATAAAATATTATGATAGTTATGTTTCTATATACCAACCATAAGCTATCAGAAAAAAAATTGAAAATATTCCCACTTCAAATATCATCAAAAAGAATAATGTATTTAATAATAAATTAAACCAAGGAAGTAAAATTCTTTACACTTAAAACTGTTATACACTAATGGAAGACATTGAACCAAAGACAATGAATAGAATGATATTCTGGGTTCATGGATTGGAAGAATTAATACTATTAAAATCTATACACTACCCAAAACAATCTACAGATTTAATGCAATCTTTATCAAATTTCCAATAGCTTTTTCCACAGTAGTGGAAAAAATAATCCCAGAATTTGTATGGAACCACAAAAGACTCCAAAATAGCCAAAGCAATCCTAGAAAGAAGAATAAAGCTGGGGGCATCACACTTCCTTATTTTAAACTATATCACAAGGTTTAATAATAAAACAGGATGATATTGGCATAAACACAGACATGTATATCAGTGGAGCAGAATAGATCATTCAGAAATAAACCCATGCATATATAGCCAAATAATTTTTAACAAAGGTACCAAGAAGGGATTAGTTTCTTCAACAAATGATGGTAACTGGAGAGCCACTTGAAAAAGAATGAAACTGAACACCTATGCCATTTGTATCAACTCAACATAATTAAACACTTGAAAATAAGACCCAAAACCAATAAACACCTAGAAAAAACCATAAGTGAAAAGCTTCTTGACATTGATTTTGATAATAATTTATGGGTAAGACAACAAAAGCACAAGCAACAGAAAAAAAGACAGACTGGTGAGACTATATCAAATGAAAAAGCTTCCTACAGCCAAAGAAAGCATTAACAAAGTGAAAAGGCAACTTATGGAAAGGTAGAAAATGTTTGCAAATTATATATGTGTATGTATATACATATACATACACATATATGTATATTAAAAAATACAACTTAATAGAAAAAATAATCCAATTAAATATTGGCCAGAAATATGAACAGATATTTTTTCAAAGAAGACATACAATAGGTCAACAAGTACATGAAAATGTGCTCTACATATCTAATCATCAGGAAATTACAAATCAAAATTACCATAAGATATCGCTTCACACCTGTTAGGATTGCTATTGTCAAAAAAGCTAGAGTGTATGTATACCCTTTGTTATATATATAACTGAATCTCTGTTGTACAGCAAAGATTATCACATTTTAGTCAATTATATTTCAATAAAACTTTAAAAAACAAATAAACTAAGCAATACAAAGGCTGGAGATAACTATGTTGGAGAGGATATGGAGAAGGGGAACCTTGTACACTGTTGGTGGGAAGTTAAACTGGACAGCCACAACTGAAAATAGAATGGCGGTTCCTCAAGAGTTTTAAACCAGAACTACCATAAGATCCAGCAATACTTCTAGGTATATGTGCAAATAAAAGAAATTGTCTCAAAGAGATGTCTGTACTCACTTGCTAGTAGCAGCATTATGCACTATAGCCAAGGAATGGAACCAACCTAGGTGTCCATTGACAGATAAAAGGATAGAGAAAATGACACAGACACTCACACACACACACACACACAAAGACAGACAGACACACACATATTCCACAATGGAGTATTATTTATCCTTAAAAGAGAAGAAATTCTTGTCATTTGCAAGAGCATGGATAAACATGGAGAACATTATGCTAAATGAAATTCGCCAGGCAGAGAAAGACAAACAAGCATTGGATAACTTATTTGTGGAATATTTTTTTTTAAGTCAAACTCATAGAAACAGACAATATAAAAGTGTTTGCCCGAGTGGAGGTTGAGTGGGGGGCATACTGAAAGTTTGTTAAACATGTAAAATTTCTATTGAAAGATGAATAAATTATGATGATTTGATATCTCCCATGGTGACTACAGTTGATAACACCATATTATAGAACTGAAATTTGTTAGGAGAGTCGAACTTGAAAGTTCTCACCAAAAAAGAGGGATAAATATATGGAGTGATGGAAGTGTTAACGGGATAGTAGGATTCATCCATATATATAGTAATATATACATATGATTTACATATATAGCACACTTTAAATATCTTACAATTCATATAGGAATCACATATATAACACACATATACACACAACATATATACATGTATTTATTTATATATATAACATATATATGAATGATTCATATATATAACATACTTTAAATATCTTACAATTTTATCTATCAGTTATTCCCCAAGAAAGCAGGGAATAAAAATTATTTCTCAGCTCCTCTGCTGTTTGAATGGCACAGATGCTAATTTTATGGCTTCGCTCAGGGTCCATGTGTCTCTGCATAAAGCCTGAATTAGGGTCCCTATCATGTGATGAATTTAAGTGGGTTCCTGTCTTTCTGCATGTGCTGCAGGGCATCACCAGGCTCTGGGCATTAGCAAGTGAAAAAAAATTCTTCCTTCTATTTATAAGACTGAGGAATGGACCTAAGGTAACATTTGAACAAAGATTGGTTCCCTTCACTTTGGAAATCTACTTGCTCTCATGAAATTCATTGGGTTCTCAAAATCATGGATTGGCTCAGCAGGACTGAAATTTTGATAAGTTTCAATTATGTGGTCTCCAAAATACATGTTGCTATTCAGAGATTGCCCAATATTTTTTTTGATTAATGTATATAAATGTCTTTATATATGTCTATGTACATATAAGCACAAATTTTGCTAAATTCATGGATTATCATATTCTGCTTTTTTTAGATTATTATTTTTGTAATAACACTATGAAATAAGTGTTTATATTCTTAATACAAATGAGACAACTGCTTATTCCATTTTGTCCTCAGATATACTATAGAATACAATGGAACACTCATGCTGCTAGTGAGCATGAATTTCCAAGAGCTTGTTGAAATCATATTTCTTCAAGGTGGTTTTTGGATTGAACTATTCTGGCCAGCAGTGCAGTTATTTCTCCCCATTAGCACTGGCATCCTGTGGGACAAGAACGCAATGATTATGTATATATATATATATATATATATATTGCATAAATTAATGGATGATGATGTTTTCTTAACCACAAGCACATTAAAAAAAATCTATGTCCCTTTAAACTCGATGATTAGAACAATATAACAAGTTGGAAAATCTATACCAGGTTAAAAGTTTTCTTTGATATAACTCCCTGTCTCAAAATTCTTCACCTCCTTCACCATGGGTCCAATGGGCTAAGACTCTGTGGCTAAGACTGCTTGATCCTCTGCAGAAACCATCTTCTCCTAAAGGCACTCCAAGATAGCTCTTAAAACGTAAGACTCCTCTCCTCTTAAATGCAAACACAAGCAAACAAATAAACAATAAACATGGAGCATCAGTTCATTGCCTCCTCTTCTTCTTCTTCTTCTTTTTTAACTTTATAAGGCTACACCTGTGGCATATAGAAGTTCCCAGGCTAGGGATCAAATCGGAGATGCAGCTGCTGACCTAATCCACAGCCACAGCAATGCCAGATCCAAGCAGTGTCTGCAACCTACACCACACCTCACTGGAACACCAGATCCTTAACCCACCGATTGAGGCCAGGGATTGAACCTGCCTCCTCAGGAACACTAGTCAGGTTCATTACCACTGAGCCATGACAGGAACTCCCTTACACAAAACATAAATTTCCAGAGCTCTTTGAACATGTTAATATCTCCTTTTAACACTTTCAGAATAAGTAAATTTTCATTAATAATTTAAATATTATACAGCAATTAATATTTCTAGCAATTAATGCATTGCTAGAAAGTGAACCGAGGTAAATCTTAAGTTGCATATTCATTTTTAGCCTATATTTTAAAAAGCTGAAGAGGCATTATTTTTATATATGCACAAACTAATCCATTCTAAGGAATGAACAATATGCATGATGACCAAAAAATCCACAAAAAATGGAGAATCTAGTTTTTAAACAAAGGTATTGACCTTAAGAAAAGTGTTTGAAAAGAGATATCAGGTTACTTCTCACACTCTTTTGGCAACAATCTACTAACATTTAAGCTTATTCCAATGAAAAAAGATAGTGCAGCAATATAAAAACAGCAGCAACATTAAAGTTAAATAGTTCTGAGCCTCACATTCTTACAATAATAATATTGGCCTTTTACCTCTGTTATAGCAAATGTATTAAATATTCATGTTGATACTTATTTTCTAAATGTAAAATGGAATTAGGATAACAAATAAAGTCTACCATCTCGTGGTAATATTGGTTATATCTTATATATTTTTTTTTCTTGGGCTTTTACATGTTTGATTCAAGGTGGCTTACTGAATAATGAATAAACATCTTTAAAAATGCATTTCAATAGTTGAAGTTATGGTTGGTTGTCAGGTTCTCATCTTGAGCTGAAAATGTGATGGTTTGCTCACTGTATTTTTGTATAACAAAACTATGAAGAAGAGTGCCTTTAGTAAAATTATCAGTATTGGGTAAAAATATCTTTTGTGATATAGATTCTCTATTAGCTCATTTTTTAGAAGGAAATTACAATGATGTCTATAAATGTGAGGTATCCTGAAGCATGTTCTTATAAGGATACTTCTTGTGTGACTTAAAATAATCTGGAAATATTTCAAAGATCTAAGAAATAGGCTGTATTTATAAAACCTTAAATAACAAAATGATATAAGGCTATGGATGACAATATATCCATTTCCTATAGATCTGCATTTTTGAAGGGATAATTTTTCTCTCTATATTCATCATAAACTGGTAGTACATGTATTTATACTTTGCTTTGAGGCTAAATAGATACTAAAGGTTTAGCTTCTTTACATACAGCTTTCTACATAGTAACTCTCCATAATATGAACATATAATCATGCCACACTGGATACTGATTCTTAGTCCTAAAGGTTCAGAAAAAACGGTGTGAATCTAACATGATTTTTTTCATATTTGGTATAAAAAACACCTGTAATTAAGCACATTCAGTGAAGATTGATTGATAATATAAAATTTCATTTTATTCATTTTCAATGAGAAAGAAACGTAACCACAGGGCCAGCTACATAATCGGTGGGGCCTGGAGCAAAATGAAAGTGCAGGACCTTTTTTTCAAAATGATTAAGAATTTCAGGACAGCTACAGGAGAGCATTAAACCAAGCTCAGGGCCCACCTAAGAGTGAAGGTCTTGCACAACTGTACAGGTCTAAACCGAGAAGGTGGCTCTGATTAAACCCATGTACCTGCGGAAGATTGTTTGCAAGTGTGGAATTAGAGAAATCTGGACGTACACTTTTATTTCAGAGAACACTGGTTGAATTTCTCTTTCCAACTTTAACAAAGTATGTGGAAACACGTTAACACAGCCTGCTGTTGTCTCTTTTTTTATTTAGCTCATTTCTCTTCTGTTGGAGCAAGTCAGGAGCCTTCTCCATCATGTCATCATGTTACAATCCAGTCTCACCGCTAACAGGTTTTTGCACAAAACCCTGCCTTCTTAACTGGATTCAGTACATGACCTTGTCTCATCAGTTGACACTTTCAAAACATATTTCTGGGTGTGTTTTATTTTATACATAATGGGTTTATTTTTCGTAATTTCCATTGTTGAAGATGGCCTCTTCCTAGACTCTGAAGAAACTTATAACTATCATCTTTGTACTGATGAGGCTGTATTCATTTATTCAATGCACTGTAATGAGCAGCAGCCATGTATGTGTTAGGTGTTATATTATTTAGTATTGTAGCACAAATCTTGCAATATTAGTTGAAAGATCATATATATTCAATATATGTTATTAAGTGTTATTCTGAGAATTAACATGTATAATTGTGTGCTATGTTGGGCATATATCTTAGTTAAGACATGTTTGTTTGCATTAACAAGACCCAACTCGAACTATCCTAAAAATTAGATAGAAAGATAGGTGGATAGATAGATAGACAGAAAGATGATATAGAGGTTTCAAGGGATTACCTTCAGAAATGCAAATGACGGAGTTCCCACAGCTCCGATTCATCCCCTAGCCTGGGAACCTCCATATGCCGAGGGAGGGGCCCAAGAAATAGCTAAAAAGACCAAAAAAAAATGCAAGTGACATCATCAGAGCATCTCTTTTCTCCTTCTCCTCAGCTTCTTTATCTCTACCCTCTCTCTTTCTTTATCTCCATTAACACACTTCCTAAGAGTTGGCTTTATTGCTAGGAAGAACCCCTTCATGTGGCTGCAAAAATAAACTCAAGTATCTCCAAGGTCTCAAGTCAGAAGGAGAGAGCATCTTCGTTGTTCGAGCATTCAAAATGATCGTCAAAAGACTCTGGTGGGCCTTACTCAGGTCACACACCTATGCCAAACCCACCATTGTGTCCTAGGCCTGGAATACTGTTAGTAGTCATTCATGAGACCATGACTGACAGTTCCGTTGGGAGGTGGAGGTGCAATTTCCAAAAGGAAAACTGAGGGCTTTTGTTATCAAAGAAAGAAAAAGAGATTCTGGGCTGGTTGAAACAATGTTTATCCCCTCCAGCATGACACAATAGGATCCAGTAATTGAATGTAAAGCGATGCTTAGATTTGAAGTCTAGAGAAAGGTAATACATGTCACTAAAACCTGCTGTCTATAGGAATGTGGTCAAATCAGGGTAGGTCAGGAAAGATGGTCATTTTGATACTCAAGAAAAAGCATGAAGCAAATAGAGCTACTTGTTCCATGGTTCT
Organism: Phacochoerus africanus; assembly: GCF_016906955.1. Taxonomy (NCBI): domain Eukaryota; kingdom Metazoa; phylum Chordata; class Mammalia; order Artiodactyla; family Suidae; genus Phacochoerus; species Phacochoerus africanus. Next base: position 188,455,164 of record NC_062546.1, read on the forward strand.
CAGAGAAATCTAAAAACATTTACAACTCAGAAGAATCAAGCTACCAATTCTGTCCAATTTGCTGCTTATATAGAGATATGCTATTTTTAAATTTTTTAAACTTGGTCAAAATGCTTAACCTTTATGACCTAGAGTTCCTGGTCTCTTAAATGGAATGACTGCTCCTATTGTGTTGCCATTCCTCAAAGACAAAAGACTGCAGAGGCTCGCAGTCCCAGGTTTGCAGCTACGTCTTATGGCTCGAGTGTTGATACTTCCAAGAGTTGCTTTGTATGCCTCTTAGATACTTTCTACAACTCAAGGGGACCAAGCTTTTTCCACTTCTCCTGACTCTTTCTGAGGAATACCCATAAGCAATTGCACAATTCCATACCCAGTCTAACACTTTGTAGAGTTCATATTTCAATGTACTTTTAAATTCTTAAACTTTATCCTCGGAATAAACTTTGGAGAAAGTTTACAGTATTGTTAGGTAATGCTGTGTGAATTGGCTAGAAATGAACCGCTCTTAGTGGACTTGTACACAGGTATTATGAAAATTAATCCTGTTGTAATTTCGCTTCCACTTCATTTCACGTAACACAAGGTAGAACCACCACATAGAGAGCCACCGTTCTCCACAGGCAGGAGAGGATGAGCTCTCTCACCCTCAGGTTCCACCTCTCACCCACACCCACACTCCTGGAGTTTGACAGTGCACTCAGACCCATACAGCAACACACTGGAAAAATGTTGCTCTTGTGTGTATACTTTATCAGTGGGGTGACGGGCCCCTCATGCTTGACTTTAAAACTCCTCACGTCCATCAGGGGACACTTCTGGAAACCATGGTGACAGCTGCTGATTATCCTATCCAGGAATGGGGTCACTCTTCCTTCTGCTGCTTTGCAGGGGGGCTTAAGCAGGTTTGTGAGACACCAGACCCCACTGGGTAGTTATAATTGGAAGGAGGTGTTATAGTCAAGGAAACTCTGAGATCAGTGAATCACTGAATCCCTGGGACATACCACTAAGAGACAACAACAAAATCAACTCCAGAAAACCCTGTAGTCACATTAGTGTTGCCTAAATATTATTGTCTTGGCATGGATCCTCAGCCCAGGATATTCTCAGAGATCTGGGCTTCTGAATCAAAGAACGGATGCTGGCATCAGACTGATGATAAGGGCTGCTTGGGGAACCAGGAGGCAGCAGCAGGTCCTTAACGGATAACAAAACACATTCTCAGAACATGGATTTGTCACAGGCATGACACCAAGGTAAAAAAAAGAGAGAGAGAAATTGTAGAGTATGTTATTTTTTAACTTCAGGTGGAGGGAAGGGAGTGGAGGAAAGTTAAATAAATGATATGGATTCAAGTTCCAGGAACCAACTAAGGAAAACTAAAAATAGACAGCTCCCTAAATAGAGGGTAAGGGCTGTCTGCAGCTGGGATTTTGGAAGCTACATCTCCCAGGGAATCTAGCAACGCTCTGAGTCTTTTGTTTTCTCTCTTAATGGATCCTGTCAGCACTTTAATATCCTCAAATATCTCTAATGGCAGCAACATCCCCAAAAGACCAGTTGGCAAGTGTCTGTAGGGCAATTCTGTTTTCACAATGGCATGGCTCTTCCTGTGGCTTGCTCCTCACAGCCCTCTGAGACCAACGGGGATATCTTTTTGCCCCCCGAAGAAAGAGCAACCATTAATTTTATTTTGGATTTTTTTTTTTTTGTCTCAAGTTGCTGAAACTTGGTCAAAATAGCCAAAAATAAAATTTATCAAATTTGATGAAAATAACCTTGTTTGCATTAAGTAATGACAACAGAAATAGTGGAGTATCTAATACTGGTTTCAGGTTTAGTTAAATCTACTTTTAAAACATTTTACCACTTCCTCATGCTCACCAACACACTAAAAAAAAAAAAAAAAAAATCAGGCTTGTCAAACCTGAAAATGCTTCAGTCAAATCTTACTACCCTGCAAGTTCAGACGCTGGCTTCCATTAATATATTTTTTTCTCTCCTTATTCATTCATTCAAAGCTGCCTTAAGGCAAAATCCTGAAGTCTGTGGCATTTGCCTACAGTGCCGCTTTCTTCATCTTTCATCACTTTTCCTCTACTCTTTTAAGAGCCTTTGCCTTGTCTTCCCTTCCCTCTGGCATTCAATGTTCTTGAACTTTCGGGCCATTAGGAAGCCCCTTCAGTAGTGAGAATCCCTTCATTAACCTCTGCCCAGGTGAGCTGCCCCAGGAGCCCTGGGGGACAGGAACTGGATGAAAAACCTAGACAGAAAATCAGTCACAAGCTTTGAAACTCTGGACAAGTCAATTCTTCTGAGTCTCACTTTTCCCATCTGTAAAATGGAACGATACTTGCTTCAAAATGCTCCCTCATACCTGGAACCCTCCACATACACACAGTTCCTCCTGGTCATTCTCACCTCTTTTCCTCACCAACTGTATTCAAGGCTAGTCCTCCATTTCTCTTCACCTGGCCTTAGCTGAAAGTTTATTTTGGAGAGATCTTTTCAGACCAGCCTATCTAAGCAGCCTCTCCCCTCCCAATGTAAATACTTTCTTTGTTTAACTACCCCAATTTGCCAAGATCTTGTGCCATCTTATCACTTTATTTATTTGCCATCTTTCACCTTTCCTTTTGTGTGTGTTTGGAAAATCCTGTCTCTCCTACCTGACTGTAAGGAGGATAGGAACTATTTCTAGCTCTTTGATTACTCTGCTCCAGACCTAGCACAGAACAGTGTATTTAGCACCTATAAGTCCCACTAAATATTTTGCTTGCCTCCCATTAGCCTGCATGGAAATAAACTAAGATCACCCAACTTAGAACAAACAGGGGCAATTTTGCTATAGCCAGGGGAGTCAGCCATCATTGCTCCTGTCGGGCAGAGACTCAAGGCTTTCGGGGGAGTGGAAGAATTTTATAGTGGAAAAAGAAGGGAAATTTTAATATGCTCTGATTGGTAGTTGTGGGAATGGGGCAACCAGATATGGGGTATCTGGAAGTAGAGCCTAGAGAACGTAGATACCCGGATATGACCAGTCTGGAGGGGGCATATTTGGCTTCCTTGGACTGGACCTGAACAAGTAGTGGCAAAAAAATAGAAAAGCTGGCATTCAGTGACCAAGCCTTGATGCTCTGTGTTGATTGCCAAGGTTGCGGGTCAGAGTTTTATTACTATACATGGTCTGGCTACTGTGCGTTTGTATGTCTCTCACGTGACTTCTTCCCTTTTCTTCCTGTACCTACTTCATAACCTATACTCTCAGACAAAGTATGGAGGAGATATATTAGTTCACTGAAAATAATCTGTTAATTTATTGCAATATCTTGAGACAGCCGCATTTCAAGAGAACTGGTACTTATTAGAGCACGTGAAAATGCTAATAAATGGGTGGTTAGGAAGTGATAAAGACCAGTGGGGGGGTTGATATTTGCGGCCAAAGTATTGCAGCGGTTATTCTATTCAAATTGCTCTATAGGAACAGCTCTGCTTAGTTTTCTCTTTAAAATAATAAAAGGTTAAGTATTTAAAAGATATTAACCCCATTTAAAGGAAATCAAGAAAGAGATTTTGACACCTAAGCATGGATGCCTGGAAATACCAGGTACCTTCATGCCTCTGCAATCCCTTTGACCAGGATGCTTTGCCCTTTACCTCCCTTATCTGAGGCTCTGACCTTCAAGATGAGCTCCAAGAGTCACTCTCCTCCATGTAGTTATTGCCAACAACAGGCTGGCAGCTCTACTTCTGTCTAAAGGCCTAAATTTCTTACCTGTACTTAATGGCATTTTGCAGTGGGCTATTTCTTATCTTCATGTTCTTTCTTATGAGCTAAACGGAAAGTTTCTGTGACTTTGGTGTATCCACCACAGCAACAATAATATATACACACTCAATTCATTCGTTTGTATAAACGCTTTCATGCTCCATTGATAGCAACAGGAAACTGATAGATGAAATTAACATCCAAAGGAAAAATATGAATATTTAACCCTGTATATGTGAATATAATGCTACATGGTACTTAATGACATACCTCTGGTTCAGACTGTGTGGTTCAGACTCAGACTTGATTAAATCACAAATATGCCCTTTTAGGCATGTTTTAAAAATATTTTTCAAATTTGGGTTCCTCCTTTATAAAATGAGGATGAGAATATATGTCTTATACAAAGTATATTATATCTAAATTATTGGGGAACCAGTAAGTGATTAATAAACATTAGTTCTTATTATGTTATTTGAAAAGAAACTATAATCATATGTTAAAATTTGTTAGAAAGAATCTATAAAAATGTATATTTATAAATGTTGGGTTGTTATGAATGCATTTGGGTTGTTTTTGAAGGTTTTTAATTGATACAAGACTAAATATATTAAATATGTAGAGCATATATTAGTAATACAATTATTTACTCCATTAGAGTGCCAAACTAGAAGCATTATGATCCAATAAAAAAGATAGGTAGATAGATAGATATAGATATAGATAGAAAGAGAGAGGTAAGTAAGTGCGTGCATTTCATGAGTACACATCAAAACTACAGTGACAGTGGAGATGTATCCTCTTCTTTTTGAACCTCTCAGGCGATATACTCACCACCTGATCAGATGTTAATTTAGTAAAAGAATAGGAATCGCAATGGTTTAAAGAGCCCTGATGTTGGAATCAGAACCCAAGATCCAAGATTTACCATTTCTAACTGTGTAATTATGGATATACCAAATATATTTATTCAATCTTTTACCTCATTTGCAAAATGGAGGTAATGACACAACTCAGTCTTAATAAAACACAAACATGAGGAGACTTCTGTTTCTGACCATGATTGATGTGCTCGTAGCAGACCAGTCTAGCACAAAGAGTAACTGGCAAAGTCAGAGAGACTGTATATAAACATAGTCTGTGTGAAAGCATTGGAAAATTGCTGAGGCAGCCAGAATTTGAGGGTGAAGATCCCAGGAAAAAATGACAGTCATTAAGATAAGCTCAATTTATACATGCTTCTTTTTCTTTCAGAGTGTTTTTTGATATTAGTAAGAGATTGTAAAACCAGGTGAACGTTGGTTGCAGAAAGCCAGTGCAGCTTTTGAAAATATCATACGGCTGGAAGACAAAAACTTAAGTCCAGGTCAATGAAGCATCAAAGCTTTGAGGGACCCAGAGCATGGAGAAATAAATAGACCTAGAAAAGTAATCCTCATGTTTTTCTACTCCCCGTTAGGCTTTGGCCAGTTCCCTAATGAACAGCATCGGTGGTTAAAAAGCTAAGTAAAAAGGAGCTGCAAAGGAGAAGAAAGTTTTTGGCAATTTCATAGCACCTGGTAAACAAAATTTGGAATTCAGACTGCCAAGGAAAAGAGGTCCTAGAAAACACTCTCTTTCAATGGGGACCCTTGGCAAGCTTCACTTCAAGAAATGAGGGTTAAAAAAGTAAAGGGCAAAAGACTGCAAACCAGTGTTGGGTTACATCGGTTCCTGATTGGATTTAGCTGACCTCCACCTACTCAGCTGTAGGATAGGGTGACTCATCACTACGTGAAGAACAGCATCAAAAATCCACTTTAGCCAACATTTGCACTGTCTGGCATTCAATCAAAATTACCATTCATAACAATGAACAGCACCTCCATATCCAAATCAAGAGACAGCAGAGTTGCAAGTGAAGTAGATACTAGGGTTTTTAGATATAGACCTTAAATTGGTTTAAATTAATAATTTCAAAAAATACATGACAAAATTAAACTTCAAGAGATCAGAGGGTCATGTTCAATCTTCCATCAAGGACATCCAGGCCTACCAAGAGATAGGACTAAGACCAAGGGGAAAAGGGACAACAGATACAGGCACAGGTGATGCAGAGCTTAGAATTAGCAGACAAGGATGATTTAAAAAACTATTAATATTTTTAAGAAGGAATTCTCTTTGGGGCTCAGCAGTTAATAAACCCAACTAGGATCCATGAGGATGTGAGTTCAATCCCTGGCCTCACTCAGTGGTTTAAGGATGTAGCATTGCTATGAGCTGTGGCATAGGCCAGCAGCTGTAGCTCTGATTAAACCCCTAGCCTGGGAACTTCTATATGCCTCAGGCACAGTCCTAAAATATACCCCCCCAGTATATATATATATATTTTTTTAAAGAAAATTGAGAGAAAGGTGGAAAAATAGATGAAATAAGAATTTCTACAGAGCAGTTGCATGAAAAAAAGTATTTGATATGTCCTATGAGATCATCTTCTCTAGAATGGGTTCATACATTCTCTACCAGTCAAAAAAAGTGGGGCTTATCATTTTTCTCCAATCAAGAACACAGTTGAGGCTAGTTTTGTAAAGTCATTACTCAGTCTACCTCTGGTTTTCTCCTGTTCTTAGAACATAGCCCTCCAGATAATTTGACTGAGACCCAAGGCATTCCCAATCCCTGGTGGGGTCTACACTCAAATCTTAGTCTACTCAAAAGTATGGGATTGAGGAACATTCTGCTTTTCAGATATTTCCAACATAGCTTTAAAACAAAATATTGGAGTATAGTTGAATTACAATGTTGTATTACTTTCAGTTACACAGCAATATACTATATATATAGGCTATGTCCATGTATACGCATGTGTATATATATATATGTATATATGTGTGTGTATATATATACACACACCCATTCTTTTTTCCCATAGACTGAGTAGATTTCCCTGTGCTATACAGTAGGTTCTCATTAATTATCTACTTTATACAGTAGTGTGTGTATATTATTAGCATCCTTCTAATTCCTCCCTCCCTGCCACAGTTTTCCCTACAGTAATCCTAAAATTGGTTTTGAAATCTGTGAGTTTGTTTCTGTTTTATAAATGAGTTATTTTGTATCATTTGTGCTGGATTCCACATATAAGTGATATAAATATTTGTCTTTCTCTGGCTGACTTACCTCACTCATCATTGCAGCACTATTCACAAAAGCCAAGGGGCTTGGAAACAACCCAAATGCCCATTGATAGAGGAATGGATAAAGATGTGGTATATATATATATATATATAATGAAATATTACTCAGCCATAAAAAGGAATGAAATAATGCCTTTTGCAGCAACATTGATGGACAAGCATAGCTTTTTAATCCCCTATCTCATACAGCTTAGAATTCAGTCAATGTTTTAAAGTAAAAAAAAAAAAAAAAATGCCTGTGTGTTAGAGGCCCTTAAGGTTCCCAATTTTGTCTTTCCAGCTTTATAAAATTACAAAAAGTTCTGCTTGTTTGTAATTTCCCTGTTCTCTTCCCAGAACAGATCCTGGATTCTCATCCCATTGCCCACACCAAGAATCTACAGATCCCCCAGGAACAAAAGCAGTTACACATCATAAATTCACATTTCGTCACTTTTCCCCTCTCTGGAATCTTAGCCCTTGTGGTGCCTGTTTTTCAGCTGCTCTTTGTTGCCTTTAAACAAATAATGTTCTATTTTATGTAGATTTTGGGTTCACCCCAATAGCAGCATTTGTTTTCCTGCAGCTACTCCTTCCTGCTTGATAAGACTAGTATTGACAAGAGGGCCAAGTATTGACAAGAGGTCAAGCAACTGTGATTTCCATGCACTGCCACAGAGTGCAAATTGGTACAACCATTTTTGAAAACTAAATATGTATATCCAATGACATAGCAATTACACTAACCTAAGAAATGCATTCATATGTTCACCAACAGACATGCATAAGAGCCTCAAATTGGAAACTACCCAAATATCCATCCACAGCAGAACAGCTATAGAAATTGTATTAAATTCATTCAAAAAAGATAAAACCACATACAATACTATGAATCTCACATCTAGATTATTCAGCAAAATTTGGACAAAATAACACTTGAAACTTGAAAAAGGATTGTAAACAGCAAAGCACCACACACACTAAGCATTATCATTGCTGAATATATGCTAAAAAGTATAGAATGTTGCTATGCTCTGAGAATTTTATTCCATGTAAATTTAATTTCTAATATTCTATGTAAGTTCAGTGAACACACGTGCATAGAGATAAAAATACTGAGAGATGAAAACAAAAATATATTGGTTTTAAAATAAACTCAGTATCATGACACTAACAGTACAAATTGCTTTTTATTCCTCTAAACTATGAAAATCTGCTAATGTGTTCAACATTCCACAGTTATTAATCTCCACAACTCAAAAGCGTAACTACATTTTTTGCCTTCCTTTGGCTTGATATATGTCTCTCAATTTTTTCACCTATGTTTGAAAGTGTCAAATTCTACTTTGGATTGCTACATCTTAAATCTGACATCGTGGAGGTTCAGGAATGTAGCGCATGCATCACATGTCTTGTGTCAATGTTTTGACAATGACGAGTACCTTTGCCAGTGACCAGATGCTCCTGATCTTATTCTATAGTTAGGTGTCAGAATACTGCAATTTTTACCCTATACTATATTACTTTTCCAAGGGGAATATTTTGAGGAAGATCTGAGACGGAAAGGCCCTGACTGAAGTTAAACAATGCCAGTGTTTACCAGTAGGAAAAGCTTACTATAAAAGACTACCTATACTTGAGCAAGTCTCATAAATAAAATCAATTATATATGAGGCTGCTTTGTCTCAAAAATACAAATTCTTGAGTTTTGAATGTCAGCATACTTGGTAATAGCAACTTGTCTAAACTACAGTTGGGGTCTCTTACACATGAGAAGTTAAATATTTTTGCAGCCAGACATTGAACTTACTGCTTGAAACATCTGGAATATCACTTCTTAGTTCAAACTAGCCTGCTGACATTTTCAAGAAAAAATATCTTCATGTCGTGTGATTTTTTTTTTTTAAATCTAGAACTAAAAAAAAAATTTTGATATAATTTCAAACAGAAAAGTAAGAATACTACAAGGGATTTCTATATACTCATGTTTACCAATTATTTATGATAAATTTAACCTCCTTGTTTTACCATATTCTCCCTCTCTTCATATATATACACACATACATATATTTACATATATGTGAGCATATATATATATATATATACACACACACACACATGTTTTTTCCTAAAACATTTGAGAATAAGTTGAAGATATCATATCCCTTCCCCTTCATCCATAAATACTTCAGTAAGTATTCTCTCATAAGTCCCTCTGCCTTTTTCTCCCTTCTTGATGTTGGTATTTTAAAGTTTTAAAATCTAATTCATTTGCAGAATATCCATCAATTTGAATTTGCCTCTTTTGCCTTCCTTATTAGATTCAGACTATGCATCAAAAATGCAGGGACACATAAGAGAAATGTTGCTGACTCGGGGTCTCACATCCTAAGGAAGTCAGTGATGATTTGCTCCTGATATTAAGCTTGATTATTTGCTTAAGATGTCCAGGTTTCTCCATAAACTTCACACATTAGCGTTAATATCTATTAAAGGTTTTCTAACTTCCTCATCCCTTCTAAATTGACTGACATTCTCCTGTGAAGAAGGGCTTTCATTTCTCTTCCATTAATATATCCATTTATTAATTTATTTTTTTACATTATTATGGACTCATAAATTCCTATTTTAATCAATGGGTTATAATACACTTAGTATGATTATCTATTTGTATGCTCAAGTAGCCCAAGATCTGGCTGTGCCTTCAAGCTGGCTCTTATGTGTGTGTGTGTGTGTGTTTCTATGTGTGTGTGTGTTGGGGGGTTATATATTCCCATTATTTTTGAGCTCTTCCTTCCTTCTGGGTTATAAAATATTTCCAAGTTAATTTTTCTCCATCTGTAAATGAGTCTTTTCTCAAAGGGCCCCTGGTTTCTTTTAGTAGAGAGCATCATTTTCTGTTATGCCATTTCTTCTAAGAATCCTCAGCAGACAGAACTGGAAAATATATATATGCTTCTATATTTTAAGTATATCTACATTTTATCTTTAGCTACAAAAAAGCAGGTGTTCATAGTGATACTTTCCATTTCAATCCAATATCACAGTGAATATTCAAGTCTTCTATCCTTCTGTATCTATAACTCTTACTCTATATTGAGTGAATTTGCTGTTCTCTTTCTATTCGTTTTATGCCCTTCTCTCCTCCCCTCTATCCCACATACTTCCTTTCCTCCCAAATGTATTTTTTTACTTTCAAATATGTTAATTGTAATACTTTGAAAGTTTGAAAATTTTAAATCAGTGTCAGAGGAGACCAAAACATGTCAATGACCTAAACACAATGTGTATTTCCATAAAATTAGTTACTCCAATTTAAACATTACATTTTGCCTATACACAGGTTTCCCCACCCATTGCATTGCAGGTGTTTTAAAAATTTGTACAAAGGGAATTTTTTGTTGGCGAATCAGGGTTACATAGGGGAAAATATAAGGTAATTCACTTAAGAAATGTTTTTATTAAATGGTAGGTGCCAAATTAACATTTTTCTCATTTTGTAAAAGTTTGAAGAGGAAGGAGGTCCATGCCTGAAGTTGTCAACTAGGATTTACTGTATGTCCATGGCGCGCAAACTCCACCGTTGGACTCTTCATCCATCAGAGCTGGCAGGAATGACATAGATTATTTTTCAAGAAGTAATACCCTTTCATTGACTTCCTAGGAAAATGGACAAATATTATAGCTCCAGTGTCTTTTTCCAACTCCTTTATTAAAATTGTAATCCACCAATAATAGACTATGGAAACTTCAAAATATTTTAACTTATCAAATAAAAAAACTTCGTGCTTGCAAATAAATGTGAGATGTATTGTTATACAGTTGGGAAAAAAGGAAAGCATCTGATAGGTGAGGCAGAAAATAACTCAATAACCACCAAAACTAAAAAAAAAACCCTCATAAATAAGAAAAACAGTAAATAAAAACATAGAGAAAGTAGACTTTTGTATTTCTGTGAAGGTCTGCCTTTCAAATAACACCTGATTAGGAAATAAATCCTTCTCACCCATAAACAAGGTATAACTGTCCCTCTGAGCACAGAGGGATAAAAGGTGACCTTAGGAATGGAGAGAAAGAAAAGAACAAGGGTGAGTTTCTAAATCTGCATTTCCGAATGGAACGGAGAAATGCTATGATGATCATTGGGTGTAAACCCAGAAGGCCATGATAGCGGTTGCTCAGCAAGTGTAAAATCCTTGTTTAGCCACCTAAGTCATAGTTCCTGGTGTCCTTCAGATGTGAGCAAATGTGCTTAGAAGTCCAGGAAGCTTGAGGTCAAAGGTTAGCATCACCAGTGAGAGAACCATGGAGGCAGATGGAAGAATAATGCATGAGTTCATTTCATCCAGAACCTCTAAGAACTTAACAAAGCCCATCAGCCAACAAAGTATCACACCTTAAAATCAGCATCAGGTCTCTTGTTTTCATGGCTGCTCAAATGCCATCAGGTGACAAGGAGAAAAACTGAGAGGCCAACAACAGCAGAAGAGCTGCAGTGCACAAAAGCCTAGGGTGTTAGTAGCCACGAAAGCCACACCTGGGAAGTCTGGAGAGCTGGACACCTGGGTTCAGGTGATTAATGCCTGACAGGTCATGAGGATGATGCAAAAAGGTATCAGGGCTTGTGAGTTAGTTCCTCAACATCACTTTTGTTGTCAGACATCTTCTAGGTGCCGTGCTGTTCATTTTGTCTTCACAACAAGCCCACATGCTGGAAGAAATTAACTCCCCTTCTACATTTGAACAAGTCAAAGTTACTCCAGCCATGACTCTCCAATCCCAGATCTGGCAGGTTTTCCACTGAGCTGTGTTGCTTTGTTTGGTGCTATAAATGCATTCTGTAAATTTCTTTGGGCATGGAGGGAATAAATGAGATTATAGCCACTGAGTGGCATCTGGTGGAGACTCTTATATAGCTTACTCTAAGACACAGAGGTCTCTATGCTATGGGGAAGCATAATTAAAATAAGAGCTGACCCTTTTTTATAGCCGCTTCTGTAATGAATCTGTTTTACATATATTAATACATCTAATCATCAAAACAGCCTTAAAAAGGTTTCCTATTTGTGAGAAAATTGAGGCATAGAAATGTCTAAGGTTTATTCAGTTTATTGGTTTTTGAGGGCTTCTGTAAACAAAACACCACAAATTGAATGGTTAAACAACAGAAATTCGTTGTCTCAGTTCTGGAGGCAGGAAGTCTGAAATCAAGGCAACAGCAGGGTTGGTTCCTTCCAAGGGCTATGAGGGGAGGGGCTGGTCCAGGACTTTTTGAGGGGACTTGTAGATGGTTATCTTCTCCCTATGTCTCTTCACATTGTCTTCCTTCTAAATGTGTTTGTGTCCCAATGTCCTCTTCTTATAAGTAAATTATTCATATTAGATTAGGGGCTGCAGTGCACTGAATTTTGTTCCCCAAATTTGTATGTTGAAGCCAAAACCCCCAGTGTGATTTTATTTGGAGACATGGCTTTTAAGAGGTACTTATGGGTAAATGAGGTCATAAGGGCAGGTCCCAATCCAGTAGTGTTGGCGGCTTTATAAGAAAATGAAGAGAAATATCTCTTTCTCCATGCTTATGAACCAAGAATAGACCATGTGAAGACACTGCAAGAAGGTGGCTGGCTGAAAGCGAGAAAGAGAGGCCTCACCAGAACCTGACCATGCTGGCACCCTGACCTTGAACTCCAGCCTCCAAAACTGTGAGAAAATAAATGACTACTGTTTAAGTCACCCAATCGTGGTATTTGGTTATGGCAGCCTAAGGTGATTTGCTAAGGCCACCCTCCTCCAGTATGACCCTCTCTCACCTAGTTACTTACACAACAACCCTATTTCTAATAAGATCACATTCTGAGATAATGGGGGTTCAATATGAATTTGGGGATTTAGGAGGTATAATTAAAGCCATAATACTCAGCTTATAAATTTCAATCCAGATTTAAACCCATGTGGGGTTCAGTTGAGAACCCTAAATAGTAATCATTCCATCGTATTGCCCTCTGAGTCAAACCGGATCTTAATGCAACAACTCTTTATTAAGCACCAGCTTTAATCCTCCCATTCTTCTGTCCCTAGAGCCCTTTTGTCTTCTTTAGAGAGGTTTTTCTCTGTTTATCTTCTCTGTTTCTGATAAAGTTGAGGCCTTTTATTCCCTATCACTGAGGACATTTTTCTTCTTGTTTTCAATTAAGCAGCTGTTCAGTGAAAATTTACTATGTAACCATCACAAAAGATGCTTAAGTCATGATCTTTTCACTTCTAAATAAATCTTTAGCAGATCCTTGCTAGTCTTCTGCTTTACACTGAATGTTTTTATTCCCCTAAGATTCATAAATTGAGGTCCTAATCTCCAGTGTGATGGTATTTGGAAGTGGGGCCTTTGGAAATTCTTAGGTTTGGATGAGGTCTTGAGGAAGGAGCCTTCACTATGGGATTGGTGTCCTTATGGGGAGAGGAAGAGCCCAGATCTCTCTCTCCAGCATGTAATGACATGGCCAGAAGATAGCTGTCTATGAACCCAGAAACAGGCTCTGATCAGATAGCTAAAACCCAGAAATAGGCTCTGATCAGACAACTAATCTGCCAGTCCCTTGATCTTGGACTTCTCAGCCTCCAGAACTGTGAGAAATGTTTCTGTTCTTCAGAACCACCCAGTCTATAGAGCAGTTATAGCAGCCTACAGGAGACTAAGGCATCTCCTTTCTGACCACAGGACCTTTATGTGTGCTATCTTCCTTCACCACTGCATTCTTGGTGTCTGGCACATAGTTACACCTCAAGAAGCATTTGCCGATTATTACCATTTCAAGTGAGTTTAAAATGTCCACTTGTCATTGCCATGGTTGCAAGTTTATTTGGTTTAAATGGTCCTCACCAGGCAAACATACAAATATTCTCCAATTAGAACGAACAGGCTCATCTCTACAATGAAACTGTCTCTGGACACATTTAAATAGCTTTTCTCTTTTCATAAATGCATATGTGATGCAAAAATAATATGAACTAAAATAACCCATGGGAAATGCCTGCCTTTTAAGCTACATCTCGAAAAATGTCAGGCTAGTACATGACTACAAAATGTACAAATTTCTGTGGCAAATTAAGTGTTCTGCTGCGGACTTGTGGACACAAATTTAATACAGTTTATATAAAGGAAAGCAATGTGTAACTGACTTGAAATTAAATTAAAATGCTGCAGAAGTCACATTGTCTCACAAATCTTATTGTTTCTTTTCTTCCTGCTTCCAATCTCCCTTCTCAGAAAGCTTTTCCACTGCCCCCATAAAACACAAAGTTGACTTTGTCATTTGTCTACTTCAAAGTGACGACACCAGTTGCTGACAGAATACAGGCACAAATTATTTTTTTTCCCAACATATCCCCTTAGCCTTTTTTTGACTTATCCCCAAAGCCTGATATCTTTATTGCTGTGTTGTGTTGAGCTGATAAGAACCTTTCCTGCTCCCTCCTTCTCTGAGCCCCTTTGTTCCCTGAGTTACCACCTGGAATAAATGCCATCCAGTCTCCTTTATCCAGCCTGTCCCCATTCATCCCCTCAAGGCACATTTGAGATATCACTTTCTCTGTGAAGCCTTCTTTGACCTTAATCTCCTATTGGAAAAAGAAATAACCACTATTTTGTCCTCATTCCTCTGGATCATTGTCCCTTAGCCTCTATCCCACCATTTCTCCACAATAACATAGAAAATGTGAGGGCAGATGCCATATCTTTACTCACTGTCAGCATCCTGTTGGGTGTGAGTAAACATCCCACTTAGTAAATGCTCAGTAAAACTTACAATGAAAGGTAAGAGGAAGAAAATAAGGGACATTAAAAAGGAAGGTAGGAAGAATGGATATCTTAAGATAATTTAGAAAAAATCACATTTGCCCCACCCAGTACAACCATCCATGGGATGGGTAGGAGAGTGGAGAAACCTTTTCTTTTTCTTTCACAGATGTAGAGGGAGACCAAAAGATGCAATAAGCTAATTTTGATATATTATGAATGAATACCTACCTAACTAGAGGCAACCATGCAAATAAGTTTAAAAATAAGGAAATGGATTTGCTGAGATTTGGAAATTATTGCAGCTTCATAATCCACTCCATAGCTGTACATAACCAGGGTTAATCATCTAGGTGCAAAGTAAAACCCATTTCTTTACCAAATGCATCCCATCATCCAGATGTTTGGTATAGTGATAAGACAAAACATTTAGATGACAGGTTGGATTTTTTTATTGTCCACTTGTGTTTTGATGCAACTAGTGATGTTATGAGCCTGGAGTTGTACATAAAAGACCTGCATTGTTCTACCCTATAGATTATACACTAAGACATTTAGCACAAAAGAGTGAATGCCAATATAGTTAAAATAAAGAAATATCAACATGATTTCCTTTGTGTAGAGGATATTTAATGTCGGTTCTTATTACTAGTATGAGAATTTGTTAATCTACTAACAAAAGAAGAGGTTTTTTTAGTCCAAAGGTAGGCATAGTCTTTCAATACACTTAATGAAGGGTAGATCAGAAAGACCTCTTCCAACTGTTTGTAGGTTGTGTAGTTTTCAGGGATTTGTTATATGGCTATACCAAAAAGAGTTTAATTAAGATTCTAGACTACTCTCATTGTAAATTCTATTTTCCAGAGATGACTACCACATTATTCCTATCCCACAAGTTTTAAGAGGAAGGGACTCACACTCCTCTTAGAAAGAAGCTGGAGCTGCACTCCCTCCTCTTGAATGAATGTGGCCTTTTAATTAATGGCAGAAGTAAAGTTATGTGACTCTCAAGTCCAGATCATATCATATGGCTTCTGACTGCTTTTCTTGAGCCTCTTGCCCTTGAGACATACCCACCATTGCATGAAGAAAGTAAAAAACAGCCTATGGACAAATCCACATGGAAAGGAACTGAGGACCCCAGCCCCAATTTCTGATCAAACTCCCACCTAACAACCAGAACCAATGTGCATACCATGTGAGTGAGTATTGCTGGAAGTAAATAATGTGAGCAGTGTTGATTGATGTTGAATGGAGCAGAGAAACTGTCTTGGCCAAGTCCTGCTCAATTTGCAGATATGAAAATTTTCGCTGCTATCTGTGGGGTTATTTGTTACACAGGAATCAATAGCTGAAAAAATGCTATGAGGAAACAACATACATTCTGGCTGTGAGCTCTGTACCATCAGAGAGTACATTCCTTACTTAAGCTGTGTAGTAGGTAGAATAATCTGTCTTCCCAAAGATGTTCACACTCTGATCTCTGCAACCTGGGAAAAGGTTATCTTACATGGGAAATGGACTCTGAAGTTGAGAAATCTTGAAGTGGGAAGATTATACAGGTTTATTCAGTTGGACACCCAATGTAATCACAAAAGTCCTTATAAATGGAGGGGGAGTCATGAGGGTTAGTGTCAAAGAGAGTTGAAGGTGCTGTTGTGCTGGCATTGAAAATGGAAGAAATAATTCTGAGCCAAGGAGGCATGTAGCTTCGAGAAGCTGGGAAAGGCAAGAAAGTTCTCTCTAGAACCTCTAGAAGAAATATAGACCTTGATTTTAGCCCAATGAGTTTGATTTCAAATTTATGAACTCTAAAACAGCTAATTAATAAATTTTTGTGTTTTTAAGGCAGAAATTTTTGATAATTTTTATAGCAGCAATAAGAAACCAATAAAAGTAGTTTGCCATTCCCAGCTTATATGTATATATTTTACTTTATTTTATATATATAATGATTTTTTTCCATTATAGCTGCTTTGCAGGGTTCTGTCAGTTTTCTACTGTATAGCATGTATACATGTATAGATACATGTATAGATTACAGATACATGTATAGATTCTTTTTTCTCACACTATCATGCCCTATCATAAGTGACTAGACATAGTTCCCAGTGCTACACAGCAGGGTCTCATTGCTTATCCATTCTAAAGCAATCGTTTGTATCTATTAACCCCAAGCTCCCAATCCATCCCACTCCCTTCCCCTCCCCCTTAGCAACCAAAAGTCTGTCCTCCAAATCCATGATTTTCTTTTCTGTGGAAAGCTTCCTTTGTTCCATATATAAGATTCCAGATATAAATAATATCATACGGTTTTTGTCTTTTTCTTTTGATTTGCTTCGCTCAGGATGACAGTCTCTAGTTCCATCCATGTTGCTGCAAATGGCATTATTTTGTTCGTTTTTATGGCTGAGTAATATTCCATTGTGTATATATACCACATCTTCCAAATCCAATCATCTGTCGATGGACATTTGGATTGTTTCCATGTCTTGGCTATTGTGAATAGTGCTGCAATGAACATGCAGGTGCATGTGTATTTTTCAGGTAAAGTTTTGTCTGGATATATGCCCAAGAGGGGGATAACTGGGTCATATGGTAGTTCTATGTATAGTTTTATAAGGTACCTTCATACAGTTCTCCATAGTGGTTGTACCAGCTTACATTCCCACTAACAGTGCAGAAGGATTCCCTTTCTCCACACCCCCTCCAGCATTTGTTATTTATGGCCTTATTAATTATGGCCATTCTGACTGGTGTGAGGTGGTATCTTGTGGAAGTTTTGATTTACCTTTCTCTAATAATCAGTGATGTTGAGCATTTTTTCATGTGCTTGTTGGCCATCTGTACATCACCTTGGAAAAATGTCTATTCAGGTCTTTTGCCCATTTTTAAATTGGGTTGTTGGCTTTTTTGCTGTTGAGTTGTATAAGTTGTTTGCATATTCTAGAGTTAAAGCCCTTGTCAGTTGCATAATTTGAAACTATTTTCTCCCATTCTGTAAGTTGTCTTTTTGGTTTCCTTTGCTGTGCAAAAGTCTGTCAGTTTGATTAGGTCCCATTGGTTTATTTTTGCTTTTATTTCTGTTGCTTTGGGGGACTGACCTGAGAAAATATTCATAAGGTTGATGTCAGAGACTATTTTGCCTATGTTCTCTTCCAGGAGTTTGATAGTGTCTTGTCTTATATGTAAGTCTTTCAGACATTTTGAGTTTATTTTTGTGCATGGTGTGAGGGTGTGTTCTAGTTTCATTGCTTTGCATGCAGCTGTCCAGGTTTCCCAGCAATACTTGCTGAAAAGACTGTCTTTTTCCCATTTTATGTTCTTGCCTCCTTTGTCAAAGATTAATTGACCATAGGTGTCTGGGTTTATGTCTGGGTTCTCTATTCTGTTCCATTGCTCTATATGTCTTTTTTCATACCAATACCACACCATCTTGATGACTGTGGCTTTGTAGTATTTCTTGAAGTCTGGGAGAGTTTTGCCTCCTGCTTGGTTTTTGTTCTTCAGAATTGCCTCAGAAATTCTGGGTCTTTTGTGGTTCCACAGAAATTTTTGGATTGTTTGTTCTAGTTCTGTGAAAAATGTCATGAGTAATTTGATAGGGATTGCATTGAATCTGTAGATTGCTTGGGGTAGTATAGTCATTTTGACAATATTAATTTTTCTAACACAGGAGCATGGAAGATCTTTCCATTTCTTTACATCTTCTTTAATTTCCTTGATTCATGTTTTATAGTTCTTGGCATATAAGTCCTTTACCCCTTGGTCAGGTGTATTCCCAGGTATTTGATTTTTTGGGGTGCAATTTTAAAAGATATTGTGTTTGTGTATTCCTTTTCTAATATTTCATTGTTAGTATACAGAAATGTGACTGATTTCTGAATGTTAATCTCAAATCAACAACTTAACCCAACACCTAAATGAATTAGAAAAAGAAGAAGAAGCAAAACCTAAAGTCAACAGAAGGAAGGAAATCATAACGATCAAAGAGGAAATCAATAAAATAGAGATTAAAAAAACAATAGAAGAAATCACTCAAACCAAGAGCTGGTTCTTTGAAAAGGTCCAAAATTGACAAACCTCTGGCTAGACTCACTGAAAAGAAGAGAGAAAAAACCCAAATAAACAAAATCAGAAATGAAAAAGGAAAAGTCACAACGGATACTGTAGAAATACAAAAAACCATGAGAGAATACTATGAACAATTGCATGCTAACAAATTTGACAATCTAGAAGAGATGGACAACTTCCTAGAGGCTTACAGCCTGCCAAAACTGAATCAAGAAGAAATAGACCAACTGAACCGATCAATCACTAAAAATGAAATTGAATATGTCATAAAAACACTCCCTACAAATTAAAGTCCAGGACAAGATGGCTTCACAGGTGAAATCTACTAAACATACAAAGAGGAACTTATCCCCATCCTCCTCAAACTTTTCCAAAATGTTGAAGAAGGAACATTCCCAAAGACATTCTATGATGCCACCATCACCCTAATTCCAAAGCCAGACAAAGATACCACCAAAAAAGAAAACTATAGGCCAATATCTTTGATAATATAGATGCAAAAATTCTCAACAAAATTTGAGCCACCCAAATCCAATAGCATATCAAAAAGATCATACACCACGACCAGGGGGATTCATCCCAGGTGCACATGGATGGTTCAACATGCAAATCAATCAACATCACACACCACATTAACAAAAGAAAAGTCAAAAACCACATGATCATCTCAATAGATGCAGAGAAAGCATTTGAAGAAGTCCAATATCCCTTCATGATCAAAACTCTTACCAAAGTGGGTATAGAGGGAACATACCTTAACATAATCAAAGGCATTTATGACAAACTCACAGCAAATATAGTACTCAATGGAGAAAAGCTGAAAGACTTTTAACTAAAATCTGGAATAAGGCAAGGATGTCCACTCTCACCACTGTACTGGAAGTCCTAGCCACAGCAATCAAAAAAACAAAAGAAATAAAAAGTATCCAAATAGGAAGAGAAGAGGTAAAACTGTCACTGTATGCAGATGACACGTTACTATATATAGAAAACCATAAGGACTCAACCCAAAAGCAACTTGAACTGATCAACAAATTCAGCAAAGTAGCAGAATATAAGATTAACATTCATGGCCTTCATTTTAAAGTCTATTTTGTTTGATATGAGTATTGCAACTCTTGCTTTCTTGTCTTGTCCATTGCCATGAAATATCTTTTCCCGTCTCCTCACTTTTAATCTATATATGTCCTTTGGCCTAAGGTGAGTCTCTTATAGACAGCAGATTGAAGGTTTTTGCTTTTTTATCCAATCTGCTACTCTGTGTCTTTTGATTGGAACATTCAGTCCACTGACATTTAAGGTGGTTATTGATAGATATGTGTTTATTGCCATTTTTTAAACCCTGTTTTCCAGTTGATTCTGTTTCTCTTTTCTTTTTTTCATTTGATGGTTTCCATTTATTTTATGTTTGAGTACTTTTCTTTTCAGTTTTTGTGAATGTAATGTTTGGTTTTGATTTGTGTTTGCCCTGTTTTTTAAGTATCTTAACTCCTTCCTATATTTGCTTGCTTTAGCCTGGTAGTCATATAAGCTGAAACACATCATTAAAAAAAAAAAGAATCTATATTTTCTTACTTTCCTTCCCCATATTGTATTATTTTGTTATCTTTAAAAAAATTTTTTTTTAACGTCTTCATGTTTAAATCTGTATGCTGGCTTATTTAAGTGATTGCTTTCCAATTGTGGTTTCCTCTACCCTAATTCCTCTTACTTTTTTTGTTTTTTTTTTTGATTTAGAGAAGCCCTTTCAATATTTCTTTTAGAATAGGTTTAGTATTGCTATACTCTTTTAGCTTTTGTTTGTTGGAGAAATTCTTCATTTCCCTTTCTATTCTTTCTATTCCCTTTCTTGCTGGATAGAGTATTATAGGTTGAAATTTTTTTCCTTTCAGCACTTTAAATGTATCTTTCCATTCCCTTCTAGCCTGTAGTGTTTCTGTAGAGAAATCAGCTCATAGCCTTATGGGGGTTCCGTTATAATTAACGCATTGCTATTCTCTTGCTGCCTTTAGAATCCTCTCCTTATCTTTAACTTTTGTCATTTTTATTATAATATGTCTTGGTGTGGGCCTATTTGGGTTCAACTTATTTGGGGCCCTCTGTTATTCCTGTAATTTAATATCAGTTTCCTTTAAATTTGGAAAATTTTCAGATATAATTTCTTCAAATATATTTTCAATCCCCTTTTCTTTTTCTTCTCCTTCTGGAATTCCTATTATGTGTAAATTGGCCCTCTTTATATTATCCCATAGATCTCTTATAATGCTTTCATGTTTTTTCATTTGGTTTTCTGTCTGCTGTTCTGATTGGGTTATTTCCATTATTCTATCCTCCACAGCATTAATTTATTCCTCTGCATTACTCATTCTGCTCTTTATTGCCTTAAGCTCAGTTTGTATCTCTGCAAATGAATTTTCTAATTTTTTTGGCTCCTCCTTGTATTTTCTACTTCCTTTCTAAAGGAATCTTCATTAATGTTCATATCCTCTCTTAATTCCTTGATATTCAGCCTTAATTCCTTCAGTATTTTCACTATCTCCCTTTTGAATTCAATGTCTGTCAGACTGCAGAGGTCTGTTTCATTGTTGACTGCTTTAGGTGAATTCTCCTGTTCTTTAACTGGAAATGGTTTCTTAGCTTCTTGATCTTGCTTGTGTTTTTCTTTTTCTGTGAGTTTGGGGAAACCAAACTGTAATCTTGTAAGGCTACTTCTATGCAAGAGCACTCCTTTGTATTTTTGGGGGGATTACTATTTATCTTTGGTGTGGGAGCTTGAACATTTGCTGTCTCTTTCTTCAGTATAAGCAGGCTATTATTCCCAGAATGCTCAGTGTGTTTTCAGGGAGAAGGAGGAAATGAGTAGGGCCAGCAGTCAGTGCCTGGTCATTGGGCTCTCAACAGCAGCAAGGACCTACAAGAAGGTGGCACAGGCTACTCCTACTTGCAGGGCCATGGGATGTGGTAATGAGCTCCAGGCAGATCTACAGAATGACCAGAGTATTTGGCAGTAGCAGCAGCAGGGTGTGTGAGTTCCCAGAGAAGTGAGAGCAACAACAGCTAGTGTTCAATTGCAATGTCCTCCTACAGGAACTGTAGGTGGTGCCTGTTCAGGGACACCTAGTGGTAGCAGGCCACGACCACCTCTGGAGTCAGTGATAACTGTGGTGGTTTGCCCCCTCCACTTGTAGACATTGCATGAAGCACCCAGTATCACTTAGCCCACATATGAGGTGCTGCACAGGCTGCTCCTAGTTGCAGGATCCTGGGAATTGACAGAGATCAGGTATGTGGCTACTGCCCAGAGCATTTGGCAGTGGTAGCAGCAGGGTGGGTGTCTTCCCAGGAGTGTGAGAGCAGCAAGAGTTGGTGTTTGGTCACAGTGCCCTCCTCTGTGGTGTCCTTGAGGTGAATGGGGCTGCAAGTGGTATCTGTTTACAGACCCCTAGTGGTGGCGAGCCACTCCCACCTCTGGAGCCAAAGATAATGGTGGTGGTTTGCCCCTGCCTCCTGTAGACCATGCTAGAAGCACCTCACCCTGCTTAGCCCCCACAGGAGGTGCTGCACAAGCTGCTCCTAGTTGCAGGTTCCTGGGAAGGGACAGTAACCAAGCATCTGGGCACTGCCCCAGAGCATTTGGCAGTGGAAGTAGCAGGGCAGGTGTGCTCCTAGGGGAGTGAGAGCAACAACAGGTGGTGTTCCATTGCAATATCCTTCTCTGTGGTGCCCTACAAGGTGGTTGAGGCTGCAAGTGATTTTTGTTCAGGTATCCCCAGTGGCAGTGGGCCACACCCAACTCTGGAGTCAGAGATAACTGTGGTGGTTTGCCCCCACCACCTACAGATCATGCAAGAAGCACCCTGTCCCACTTAGCCCACACAGGTGGTGCTGCACCAGCTGCTCCTAGTTGTAGGGTCTTGGGAAGGGACAGTGACCAAATGTCTGGGCATCACCCAGAGTGTATGGCAGTGGCAGCTGCAGGGTGGGTGTGTTCCCAGGGAAATCAACAATGTATGGTGCTTGGTTGCAGTGCCCTCTTTTTTTCTTTTGTTCCAACCCCTGAGGTGACTGGGGTTGCAGGTGGAGCCCGCCCACAGGCCCCCAGTGGTAGCAAGCCATGCCTCCATCTGGCCTCTGAGACGACTGCCACAGTCTGTCCCTGCTGCCTGTAGATTGTGCAAGAGGCCACACGTCTCACTTAGCTGCCTGGTGCCTTTAGCCCACACAAGAGGTGCCTAGCCACTGATGGCCTGCTCAAGAAGTGCCCAGTCTTCCCTACATGAGCAAGAGGCTTCTTGCCACCCAGAACCTGCACCAGAGCCACCCTGCCCTCTGAGATCCCATGGGAGTGCACACGCATGCTCCAGAGCAGGGAGTTTGCTATGGTGGTCCACTCCTCCTCCTCTCCCCTCCCCAACAATGGCACCTTGCCTCTCCTATGGGCCCAGACCTTCTCCCAGGTTCCCTCTGCCTTGGCGTTTCACTCCCCAGACTATAGTGTACTGTTTCCTCACCTGTGGCTCACTGCTCCTTAGCCCCCTATGCTGTCCCCACACAACCAGCCCCAGTTCTTTCCTTGGGACTGACTCCTGAGCCTAAGTTTCAGCTCCCAGCCCCTGCCTGAGCATCTCTGGCTATGGTGTCCAGGCTGGTGGTTCAGATGATCTGTGCAGCTCTCACTTTGCTTTGCTCTTCTCAGGCCAGCTGCTGTGCTTTTCTCAGTGACTTTGAGGTCCCTCTGACTCAGCTGATCTTTCCATCAATTAGGTGGCTTCCCAGGATGAGGGTTCATTTTCTCCTTCTCAGCTCCCTTTCAGGAATGCTAGTCCCATCCTGATTACTTTTCTCTCTCTCTCTTTCTCTTTTGTTCTACCCAGTTACGTCAAGAGTTTCTTGACTTTTTGGAGGTTTAAGTTCTGCCAGCATTCAGTTGATGTTCTGTTCAAGTTGTTTTACATGTAGATGTGTTTTTTTGATGTATTTGTGGGAGAAGGTGAGTGCTAACTCTTACTCCTCCACCATCTTACTCCACCTTATATGTATATCCCAATATATAATTTAGATCTGGATTAGAAAAGGCTTTGCAGGCTAGAGCATCCAGCTCTGACAGTAGTGATAAGACTCAGAAAGAATTAGTTGTTCTTTTAGAGTCAGGAGATTGTCAGAGACTGAGCAGGGAAGGGGATATGGCTGTATAACTCCAAAGCTAGAATTTTCTCCTCGGGTATTTATCTTCATTATTTTTTTATTCTGGTTTTCTGACACTCGAGGGTCTCTTTCTCACAGTTGTCCTACTGTCTCTGGTTGAAAAATAGATGAACGCTAGCCTAAAGTTCTATTCAAATTGCCTTCCTTTTAAGACTACCATTTTTTCCTTTCTCTTCATAAATTTTTATGACTCATCCTGTACCATTATCCCCTTTGGGATACAGAGATACACACACACATAGATAAGTTTGTTGTCTATGTGTGTGAGTCTGTTTCTGTTTTGTAAATAAG
This sequence comes from Phacochoerus africanus, assembly GCF_016906955.1. Lineage (NCBI taxonomy): Eukaryota > Metazoa > Chordata > Mammalia > Artiodactyla > Suidae > Phacochoerus > Phacochoerus africanus. Next base: position 188,479,453 of record NC_062546.1, read on the forward strand.
TTCATTTGCACCATATGTTTAGATTCCGTGTATAAACGGTATCAATATGATATTTCTTTCTCTGTCTGTTCATTTACTACGATAGTCTCTAGGTCCATCCATATTGCTGCAAACAGCATTTTTTTTTCATTTTTTATGGCTGAGAAATATGTTACTGGATGTATGTACCACATCTTATTTATCCATTCCTCTGTTGATGGATACTTAGGTTGATTCCATGCCTTGACTATTCTAAATGGTGCTACTGTAAATATTGAGAAGCATATATCTTTTCAAATTTGAATTTTCCCCAGCTTCATGCCCAGAGTGGGGTTGCAGGATTATATGGTAACTCATATTTTTGGAGGAAATTCCATACTGTTCTCCATAGTGATTGCACCAATTTACATTCTCACCAAAAGTGTGGGAGGGTTCCTTTTCCCTTATACCCTTTCTAGTATTTATTTTTTGTAGAATTGTTAATGATAACTATTCTGACTGGTATGAGGTGGTACTTCATTGTAATTTTGATTTGCATTTCTCTAATAATTAGCAATATTGATATTCTTTCAATTTTAACTTATTTGTCTCATTTGTGTTTTCAAAGACTCATGGGTTATCTTGGTGAGGGCATAGTAATTTGCCATTATTTTAGGTTAGTATGCATATAAAAGTCACTTTCAAGTATCGAATAAACATTTTAAGCACCAGCGTAGGCCAATGGGAGAAATAATCTTGGTTAGACCAGTCTAGATACTTCTCAAGTCTTAACATCTAGTCGATTTAGAATATCTAAACCAGTTAATTTGTTTTTTTGGTGAAAATGTAAATTTTTTCACCCATCTTGGAGTTAATTCGGCATATTCCATAAAAAAAATGTAAATGCACAAGTCTTCTAACTTGGAAACCTTACCTACAAACATGTACACACAAAGATATGTGTAAAAAGATGATGTTTATAAGAACAACATCAAAAAAAAAAGATTTAAGTGCCTATCAGTTGGGGAATAGTTAATTTATAAGACAGTATACCACACCATAAACTGTGGAGCCATTAAGAAAAGATAAAATAGAATTCATTTATACTTAAATAAAAACTTGTCCAACATATACTCAGGAAAAGAAAAAGATAAATTATTGATCAGTTTATAGTATGGTCCACTCTGTCCTTTAAAAATCTGTATTTTATATGCATATATGCCTATATATAGATTATGCTATGTATAGATTAACTCAGTCCACTTATTTATTCATTTAAATAATACTAGCAGGTTGACTACTCTGAGCTAAGCTGAATATATACAAAATTAAATAAAACAGGTATGGTATGTGTTTTCATGAAGTTGTAGTCTACTAAAGAATATTAACAATAATCCTTTTAAAGTAAAAAGGTAGACTAAACATAAAGTATTAATAAAACCTTTGAAAAAAATCAAGATCCTGTGAGATGGAATGAAAGGATATTACTACATATAAGACGGTTTGTGAAATCTTCCAGAAAAGATGACATTTCAACTGAAAGCTGAGGAGAATAATGATGTAATTCTTGATCCAAAGCACGGGCAGAGTACTTTAACTCCATCTTTCTCATTCACTGCTGAAGAACATGAGAAAAAACATCATTGACACTGCAGAGATTAGAGCACAGGTTTACAAAATCCCAGTCTGGAAGCTCCAAAGGAGAAAAGGTTTGGAGTGTGCCAAGACCCGAAAATGTAGCAGAGAAAATATGAGTGTTGGGGAGAGGAGAAAGTTTAGATGGGGTGAAGATCACACAAAGCAGAATATTCCAGTCCTTTTAGTCTCGAGGCTCTCTTACTCTCTTGAAAATCACTGAGGATCCCCACATTGTTTATGTGAGTTATATCTATTGCTATTTATGACACTATTAAAATAGAGACATTTAAAAATGTGTACTTATTATTTCATATGCAGTAAACAATAACAAACCCAGTACATGTTATAGTGAGTTGAATGGTGAGACCTCTCCCAAATAGTAAGTCCATTCTCTAAACTTCAGAATCTGTGAATGTGATGCATTTTTTTGGGGGAAAAAAAGTTTTTGCAGATGTAATTAACTTAAGGAACTCCAGATGAGGTCATCTTGCATTATAACAGGCTCTAAATCCAATGACACCACCTTATAGGAGAAGAAAAGGGGAAGCAGGTACATAGAGACACAGAGGAGAAGAGAAGGCCATGTGTAGACAGAAGCTGAAACCAGAGTGATGGGTCTGTAAGCCATGGAACAATAAGACTTGCTGGCTCCACTGGAAGCCAACAGAGAGGCAATATCCATTAGAGCCTCTAGAAGGAACCCACTCTGCCATCACCTTGATTTCAGTCATCCAGTCTTCAGAACTCGAAGAAAAACATTTCCGTTGTAAGCTACGAAGTTTGCGTTGATTCATTAGGACCACTCTAGAACACTAATACCCATGGCAATGTAGACAATAGTTTTTTTTTTTTTTTTAATGACTAATTTTCTAAAACTAAACAAAGAGAAGAATGATATCACAGATTTTGGAATTTCTTTACTATCTAATAGAAGACAGTTATATTCTTATATGTGTTACTAAATTCAAACTGTTGAGATATGTTGTTTCAGTTGAAATCCATGAAGAAAATCCAGCTTCACATAGATATGTAGTTGGAAATAGAGAACTGCTCTAATAGATTTTCTTAAAATGTGGCTATATTTCTTTGATACTACACCAAAACTCAACAGGTGGTAATTTCTAAAAGGCTAGTTGCAAAGTGTAGTAACTGAGGTCATATCAATGACTTTTTCATACTCTTTTACATTAAATGCATTAGTCTTCCTTGCACTTTGAATGGATCTTTCACCCAGCATAATTTTTTACATGATGTGTTGGCAATTAGAAAATATTGGTTCACTGAATAATGCAGATCTTTCAGATGTTGACACATTTCATTGTATATTAACAAATAAAATGATTTTTATTAAGATTCCCACTCATTTCTTCAGAAAAGTTTTTCTAAGTATTGAGAAGCTGTCAAACTGTAAGCAGGCAACTCTTAGTGAGCATCATTTAGTGGTCCTGCTCAGCCACTGGTCAGCATCGCAGTGGGCCATTCCAAGCAAATGACAGTTAGTGAGTGACCATTGGCTTCTCCCATTTCCCTTTCCTCTGTATAAAAGGAGCCTGAATTATGACTTAGGCAAGATGGTTTTTTTGAGACACTAGTCTGCCATCTTCTCTGTCTGCTAGCTTTCTAATTAAAGTCGCTATTTCTTGCCCCAGCAACCTGTCTCAATCTGTTGTGTGGTGAACAGAGTGAACTTGGGTTCAGTATCAAAACTCATGGTGGTGGACAAAAGTTTTACAAAATTTTAATACTTCTTTGAAAGTTTGAATTTATTTTTTGACCCTTTTTAGGTTTTATTAGAGTATAGTCAATTCACAAGCTTCTGATAATTTCTACTGTATGATGAAGTGAACCAGTCATGCATATACACATATCCATTCTCTCTCAGAATCTTTTACCACATAGATTGAATTTAACATTGGCAGCAGCTGTTGTCAATTGTTTTCCTGTAGGTGAAAAACTCATTCAAGTCTGAATAAGCATATTTTGTCAGTTATTTTTTCAAATAAAAATGGTATCCCATGAAAAAAGGTGGTTAGTTCAGCTCACAAATCTAACAATTGCACATGCGTTTTATAGGTACTTCCTATCTAATTACACAGTATTGAAAAACGGTTGAGAGCTGTGACTTAAACAAAATTAATAATTTTAAGTGCTTCATCAAGGATATTCTTATGTGAAATTGGCTTTTTTCCTTCTTTTTTTTTTCTTTAACTACTAACATATGACAGAGAAAAAAGCAATGGTTACTAGTATGTGTTGGTTCCACAGTCGTAATACATACTAACAACAGTTTTATTTAATATTGCCTTTCGCCATCCATGCAAATGTTAAAGTGAAAAGAGAAAAAGACAATTTAGCAGTATCATAAAATTAGCTTGAGTCAAACTGCCCCTAAAGGCCAAGGATCTACAAACATCTGCAGACATTACTTGAGAATTGTAGCCATAAAGCAATGGGTCTTAACAAAACATGAGAAGTTGGATTTTATTTCAATCACCATGAATGAGTAGCTCTTATGAGATTTTAGCCAGGGAGAGAGATATGTTTGATTTACATTTTTAAAAGATGACAGAAAATTTTCTTAATTGAGAAATTGTTGGATGGTGCCACTTACAGAGCGTTGGAGAAGACTGTAGGAGGATGTGAGTAAGAAAATACTAAGAATAATTTGAGACGTTACATGTCTATCAGACATCCAATTGTCTATGAGAATTGTCTATGAGACATCCAAATGGAAAAGCTTAGAGAGAAATGGTATTTGTTAGTCTGGAGCTTAGAAGTGATTTCTAGCCTGGCTTTATATGTTTCATAGTCAGATAGAATTAAAAATTAAAGTAATTGATAATGCCACATGTGAAAAGAAGGAGGAAAAACAAGAACCAGACTCAGAACAACACAGACATTTAGTAATAGTTTAAAATAGTTATTGGGAATGGGTTTGGGGACACTGGGACATGAAGAGAAATGGGAAATTACCCTTAACACTCCTTAAAATTTTTTCAATAATCATGTACTTTTCTTTGGACACCTCCTGTTATTTAAAATGCACAGTTTTATTGTTTTGTTGTATATACACCAGTGAAACTTTCTCCATAATCAAGAAGATGAGGAAATGGAAAGGTTTCCTTGTTATCCATTGTAATTCATACTTCCCTTCATCCCTTCCCCAGGCAACTACTAATATGCTAATATATAATTTTATTCAAAAATAATTTTAAGAGGGAAAATCAATCTAATCAAATATAATTTTGCAGGAAAATAAACAGATGGAAAATGAATTGAGTGATGCAGCATTGGGGGACAAAAGGAGGGTGAGAATCCAATTTTCATAACTTACATTTTTGGGACCTTTTCATTATGCGAAACCTCCTCCACTCTTTGACCTACTGTCCTGATTTTGTTTCCATTTTACTTGACTCCTCTTAGACATATCCCTTTTGAAAATATTTGAGGAAGAATTTCTTCTCTGTAGGTTGCAGTTTCTACTTGATATGTTAAGACACAGAACCTTCACGTCTGACAGGTACTGGAGACTGCCTTAGAATAGGTTTATTAGGCTTGAGAAGCACACCAAAGACATTTCAATCTTCTCTTCTATCAAGAATTCCCCATTGCATTTCACTTTCTCTGTCACAAAATAATTCAACAAAGTTTATGTAAACCTGAAGTTTTCAAACATGCCAGTCTTAGAGCAAAACACTGTTTTTCAACAGGGACAGCACGAAGGAGTGGAACAAGACATTGCATTTCCATATTATTGAAATCATATTACTTCACAAATTCCCCTATGTTGTGTTCCCCCAGAAGTAGATTCTAAATTAAAGGCTTGACTACAAGTCGTGTAATATGAAGTTTATTCCAGGAAGTGCTAGGAGAGGACTGCAAACAGTAAAATGGCAGGGAAGGATGCAAAACAGTAAAATCTATTTCATCATGCAGGTTGTCGCTGTGGGCACCTGAGGCTTAGTCTTTCTGGGGAACTCTGAAAGACACTGTAGATTACACATCAGAGATAGTCCACCTGAAGCTGAAGGACTTATCCTCCAATCCCATCAGTCATTGGCTGAGCACATCTCTAGGAAGCATGAACTTCTTGGAATTTCCTGTCTGCCCTCCGCACACGTGAGGACCATAAGAAAACCCTCAAGAATCATGGGTTCTTGCAGTAGAACACTTTTGGCATGTGCTGGACCATTATGCGACAAGGAGATATGTGCAGGACCCTGATGGTATCCACTAAATAAAGTATGTAACGGTTGATTCTGAAAGGGAATCTCAGCTCTCAGAGAATCATGGGGTTTTAATTTCCTCCTGTAATTTCACTAATGAAGCTATAAGCTAGTTAGAATGGTAACCTGCAAGTCTCCTGAGAACATCTTGCTCATTACTTTATCCTCCAAAGGCCTGATCATAAGTGCTCAACATATTTAATATGATTTGGTAATCAATAGACTGAAATTTGTTCCTATGAACTACGGTCAGATTAGCCATGGGATTGTATGTTGCAGTGGTGAGGGGCACAAAATCTCAAATCAGATTCAATTATAGCCTGAACCCACCCCTTATTAACTATGTGACTTTAAGCAAATTTCTTAAACTCTATTATTTTTTTAATTTTAATTTTAATTTTTTTTTCTTTTTACAACCACACCTGGTGCATAAAGAAGTTCCCAGGCTAGGAGTCGAATCAGAGATGCAGCTGCTGGCCTATGTCACAGCCACAGCAACACTAAGCCACATCTGCCATCTATGCCACAGCTTGCATCAATGCCATATCTTAACCTAGTAAGAGAGGCCAGGGATCCAAACTTCATTCTCATGGAGGGACTACGTCAGGTTCTTAGGCTACTGAGCTGCAATGGGAAATGCAAACTCTCTAATTTTGTTTCTCTTATCTATTATATTGTATAACCATAATTTCTACATAATTGTGTTGCTATAAGGATTAAATAAGATAACTCATGAAAAAAAATTATCATAATATCTAATACTTGCTAAATGCATACAGTCTATTAACTATTAATATTACAGTTCACTTGAGAAATGACCATGAAGATTGCCCAACAATTAAAGTGACCATATTATGGTTGCTGAAATCAAATTTCACACATATGTGAGTTTATTATAAAATGATTGTCATCTTGTCCAAGGCAGGATTGTCAAAACTGATCATTTTCCAGTTAGAGGTAGACATAACTTTACCCTGTTCTTTTTGCTCTTTAATATTGTGTTTTCAAATGTTTGACTTACTCGGGGAAGTAGCCCTATGTTTTGAGTTAGGTGGATACATCAACACCAACCATTAAGTAAGACAGTTTAAGGTAAGATTTCAAATATTATTTTCCAACATTACAGGTCATATATTTTATTATGTACCTAAATACCAATAGTCCTGTCTCTTGAATTTTATTTGCACAGTTTCCATTTCTGTTAATGGATTGTTTATCTTAGAATGCAAGATTAGATTTACCTTTTAACTTTAAACTCTTTGTTAAATCCCTACCGGGTAAGAAGCATCATGCTGGATACTTGAGGTGACTTGGAGTATTTTCTAACTTTGAACATATCTTAGGTAGAAGGAAATTTACTCTTGAAGGAATTTTCACAGCACTCTCAAGAATATATTGTCATAATAAATAATTTTTGGTATGTGGCACACAGATTAAGCGTTTTCTTCTCTCCCCAATGAAAATGAAAAAAGTAGCAATATACTGTGAATATTGTGAATATACTAAGTATATTGTGAATATACTTGAAAATCATCGTTGATTATCTCTATTTTGTCTGGGCCAGATGCACTGTGGTCTTTTTTATCTTTTGAGGGAAGCAGAAACATATTGTAGAAAGATTACTTAAGAAGGGGTAAGAAAATCTTGTCTTTGCTTTGTCTCTAAGCCTTTGCTTCAGTTTTACACAGACCACTGTTGAAAATACTCTCAGTGATATAACCCTGTGGATCAGATCAGGAGTTGGGATGCATGTGAAAGAAAATCTAGGGAAATTGTGGGGCATATAGATTGAGAAACATAGCCACCTACTAATCATCAGACAAATATCTGAATTAATAGGGTAATCTAAGTTGGGAAGAGGAGAACTAAGTAATATTGTTCTATGTAGAGTCCAAGATCTGAGCTTTCCATTCAAGCAAATTTGGCCATACATTATCACAAATGAATAGAGTTAATGAAAATTCTATCTTCTTAAGGGTGGTCCAGTAGTAGGAGAAAGGAGCCCAGGACTTCAACTTGGTGGCTTGGATTCAAGGGAGAAGACAGAAGTAAAACAATAAGAAAGATGGACTAAGAAGTACAAAGAATATGTTATCCAGAAACAAAATGATGGCAGAGGGTGGAGACTTAGTAAAAGAGATAAAGAATAGGGCTCCAGAAGCAAAACTGGTCATAGAGATTGGGGAAGAATGGGAAAATTATGGAGTATATTATCTACTGCTATCTATTGCTCTGTAAAAAATTATCATAAAATTTACCAGCTTAAAACAATACACATGTACCATTTTCATAATTTCAATGAGCTGGAAATAAGGCAAAGGGATCCTTTGGCTTAATGTGTTTCATGAGATTGTAATCAAGGTATTGCTCAGGGTTGGGATCTTATCTGAATGCTCAAGTGATAATGACTTACTAATGAACTCTACATGGTTGGAAGGCTGCAGTTCCTAGAAGGTCATTGGCTTGAGGGTCTCAGTTTCTTGCTGGCTATCGCCTGGGGGTCACCTTCAATTCCTTGTCCTGTGTGCCTCTCTATCAAGCAGTTTAAGCATGGCAGCTTGCCTCCTCAAAGACAGCAAAGTGTCTTCTAGCAAGGTGCAAGCCAAAATCTTAACACAAATTTTTTTTGGGGGGAGGGTGTGCAGAGCATGCCCACAGCATGCGGAAGTTTCTGGGCCAGGAATGAAACCCACACCATAGCAGTGACCTGAGTCATAACAGTAGTAATGCCAGATCCTTAACAGTAGCAATCCCCAGCCACCAGAAAATTCTTTTAATTTTTTAATGGAAGTGACCTTCATCACTCTTTCTCAGTTGTTAAAAAATTGCGGGTCTAACATACCAAAGTAGGGACAGGATTACTTAGGTCAAGAATATCAGGAAATGGAGATAATTGGGGGTCACCTAAGAGTTTGTCCTCTACAGGGAGCTAACATTTTATTGAGTGTCTACCATGGCAAAGTATTAAACTGAAATTGTCATGTGCAACACTCACTTGCTTGAAGGTTTAGCTCTCAAGTTGTATGGACTCTAGAAACACGGAATCAGGAAGGATGATACAGCAGCTGTAGTAAAAGTTTTCCCCTTTCTTCATCCCAGTTTTTTACAGCTATAAGATGACAGGGTCTGGATTAACAACTCATCCAGTTCTTTAGTTTCATCTTTTCAGGGGTTTCCGTGAGCCTGTCATTGACACCTTTCCAGCCTTCCAGATTCCTTTTTAATTGTGAAAGCTGACATTGTACTTACTTTTCCTTGAGTGTGATGAGGTCCATAAAGAGTTGCTATAATCTACAAAATACACCTCAGCACATACAGCCGTGGCATTTCTGAGAAACAGAACATAAGCTTCATTTTTGTATATCAAATAACTTTTCAACTAATTACAAAAAATTACTGTAAAATAAGCCTATCTGACAAAAAAATTAAAAAGAAAGGAATGATATAAGCAGGAAAGAAGGGGGTGGGTGAAGTGATAAGAGGTGATGTGGAAGCAACTGAGTTTTATGGAACACTTGTTTATCAGGCAGGATGCTAAAAGACATTTGACTTGGAACTTTATTTTGAAATTTGAGCAATTATTTTTTCAAAGGTTTTCTCGTATATTTTATATGCATCTCTTGTCTTCAAAAACTCTGACCTTGTGTGTTCCTTGCATCTTCTCCAAATTTTCAATTACTGTGTCATATCACTCAACTCCCTTCTCAGTGCCTTGAGATTATTTTTGTAGAAAACCTATCACATATCCCTCTCATAGCAAATTCAACTTGTTCATATTTGTGTTCCCCTAAGTAGAAGAAAATATTCCCTCCTCATGACGACTGGGATTCAAATGAAAACCAGCAAGGCATTTACCACTGTGCTGTTTACATGCTAATGCTGGTGGATAATGAAACTGAAATTCTGGTGATAGAGATTGTGATTCTTATCTTTCATGAATTAGTGAAGGTTCCAATTTGTGCTGGAACAGCTCTTCTCCACTAGGTCAGCAGCCTGGATGGATTCAATCATAGCTTCTAACCTGGGTTCAATTCGGTAGCTCAGTACAGACACAGCTTTGGTACATGGTATTTTACAACTCTAAGAACAGTTTTCAAATAAATAACTGGCTAAATGATTTCCAGATGCTAAAATGAAAACTATAAAGATGCAAATATATTACACTTAATTCCAAGGCTGTTTAGGGTTTTTACTATGCCTTGAGAAGACAGCTATAAAAAATGCACATCACTTGAGCAGAGCATACTTCATCAATTACTCCATTAACAATAACAATGTGGGAAATAAAGGGTGAAATTGAGTACTATAAAGTGATGAAGAAAATGAACATAAACAAGAAATGAAAATCACCAAGCAATGAATTAATATTGAATTGGAGCTACTCAGAATACTCTTCAAGTTTTTCTTGAAAATGTGATTGGGCTGACCACTGATCAATAGGATTTTGAATCACTCTTCTTATAATGAAGTTTCGGGACTTGTGCAACTATTGCCCTTTGCCCTTTCCTCCTTATGACTCATGGTACACTCTTCCAAGAAGGCTCGACAGGGAACAGTAAACATGGAATAAGGAGCCCTCCTGTCAATAAGCCCTTAAATGTTGGGTTCATTTGCACTACTCAGTCTGTATCTCAGTACTCATATCATGCAAGCTAAGAATGGATTAGTCCTACCCAAGGTCATGTGGCTGAATATACAAGGGGATACACACAAGGGAGAAGTTAGGGTATTGAACTGTCCTCATTGTAGCTGGAAATGACACCCAATCAGAAACTGCCCACCCATTGTGTTTAAAAACATGTGAGTCAACACTCAAATTAGGCAACATTGGAGGAAGGTCTCTAGATATACAACATCCTATGGGGAAGAAATTAAAGGGTGATTTTCTCAAAAATTAGATTGATAACTTGTATGTAAAATCTGTGACCTTAAAAATGACAAGATCTCATTGTATGTAAGGTTTTGAACTATTAACTCACTATGTTTCTTGGGAAGGTAGGGAGGAGAACTATGTTATTGAATGGGGCTATAAAATTTTAAAAAATAGATCATTTAAAACTTCAAAATTCCTTTTAAAGGAGAAAAGTAGATTATAAAGAAGAGAAAAATAATCTGGCTTCATATGAATTCCTTTGGTAATGCTAAGAATGCTGAGTCAACTTTCTTTTATAGTCATTCTTGCAAAGTCATGAATAACAATGGACACTCTTTAGTTCCAATCATGCCACTTGGCCAATAGGCTAAAATAATCATGAAGAGAGAAATCCATAAGGTTTAGTGTGGAGTGTGGGAGGGAATAGAAATTTGATTCCATCAGAGATTAATCAGAGAGACTCTCTCTCTCTCTCTTTGTTTTTTTGTTCTTTTGTCTTTTTAGGGCCACACCTCCAGCATATGGTATATGGAAGTTCCCAGGATAGGGGTCAAATCAGAGCTGTAGCTGCTGGCCAACCACCACAGCTGCAGTAACTCGGGATATGGACTGCATCTGCATCCTACACCATGGCTCACAGCAATGTCGGATTCTTCACCCACTGAACAAGGCCAGGCATCGAACCTGCATCCTCATGGATGCTAGTCAGATTCATTTCTAGTGAGCCATGATAGAAACTCCCCTAGAATCTCTCAACATTTTCATCAGTCCTATAATGTGGAGGAGGTACCTTTGCACACATACCTAAGGCAGGAAGAGTAGATAAAAAGGTGCTGCAGCCATCCTTTCATCCATGTAGGTTTAAACCTACACTTGAACGATTGAACTTTCTCTCTCATTGTATTCCCATCTCATGGCTTCCGTGTCTGGATGTTCCCACTTAGCCTGGCTTCAGGTTGACAATTTATGATCTTTTATTTATTTATTTGTTTTTACTCAGTAACTGCCCTTTAGTCGCCAGATGTACCCACCATCTTCAACACTTCTCATTAAAGTCCAGAAACCAATGAACCCCTTTTCAGTATCCACTGCATTTTCCTGATGCTCCTGGTCTTGACTTCAACACCTAGTCTTCAGTTTATCTAAAAGGAGGGTATATATTCCTGCAAAACCAGTTTGTGAGACCAAATCAAGTTCTCCTGGATACGATAACATATCTGAGGATTCCACTGGTACATGTCTCTCTGTGCTGTGCTTTGCTGCATCCAAGAAAGAAGGTGAGTCACCAGCAGCTCTATTGGAGCCATCAGAGAAAACTCAAATAAGGTTCTTGCTCTTGACACATTTGCTCAAACTGGAATATCTGATCCAGAAACACTGCTTCAATATACGTGGCCAGTGTTTCCTAAGTACATGAAGCATATAGGTTCATTAACTTGGACTAAGTGAACTTCCTTGAATGGACCATCCAAGACATCTACCTTACTGTGGACACAGTGATAACTCTTTGCATTTTTTTCTTTGAAATCTCAAATTCCACAACTATTGTTTATTATAAACAATAATATAATAATACTGATGGATCATCAGTAGTATCTCTGGTAATGAGCATAGGCACCAGGACCTACAAATATTTTCGAATCACAGTGATGAGGATCAGCTAGTAGAGATCCATCATACTGGGTGCGAATGTCTTTGATTTCCATCTTGGAAGCCTCATCCACATATTTCTGGGAAGAGGCCACCAGGGCTTTGGAGATGGACTGGCAGATCATGTAAATCTGGCCATGTGACCACCACCCTTCACTTAGACTCCAATGCCCCTCCCCCAGCAAATCACTTATTGTCCAGAAGCAGAACAGTTTGCAGTAGTTTATGTTGCAGTGTACATGACTTGATTATCTCCAGGGGCCAACATTCATCTTGATGAGGCAATGTGCAGTGCACCTTGGCTATGGCTATCTTTTCTTGCATCTGAAGATCTGAACCAACTAAAGAGGGCCCTTGGATCACATGGCTGCTGTGAAGACAATAGCTTCTCATCTCACAGTTCTGCAACCAGGAAAATGTTACCTGTACACATGTGTCGTGCATGCAAACTTTCTATCCTGCACTTGCTCTCCAACCTTGCTCTGTGTCTCTCCAGACTCCAGGGAGAAATTCAACTGATAAGGTTGAGGGGAGGCCAGGAAGCATGGTGCAAAAATCACTGGGCAACAAGTGAGGATACCTGGGTTTCAGACCTATGGATGCCACCAACCTTGAGAAAGACATGTAGATCTTTCTAGGTCAAGTGATTCACTTACAGAGTCAACAACTTAGATTCAGTTAACAAGCTCCTTACAGCTCTAATTTCCAATGGATTTTATTATAGAAGATTTAGTATTGTGCTATACTTAAGAATCTGTGTTTTCTAACTTCTAACTGGATGGATTAAAAAGTGAAAGGAGCTTAGCCAAAGTTTTAGTGAAACAGTCTTTGCATATTTGCCTGTAGATTTTTCTCCCTAACTTTGTTCCCACCGCAAAACTAAAGAAAAAAAAATACCAATGGTTTCTTTTCACATCTATGAAAAAGAACCTTCCAAGAGACTTTCCATCCATGCCTTCAGATTTACTCCACTGTGAACTGGTGAGATCCTACTGCATTTATTTAAACTTCTGTCGCCATAATTGTGAATATAGCCAGAGGTGTCCTGTGGGATGCTAGATGAAATGCTGAATGGCAACAAAAGTAAACAATGCAGCATCTCACTTTCTGTTCTCCTGGCTGTGCCATTGGTGTTTAATGACATAAGAAATACCCAGAAGCTATAGCAGAGTTAAGCATGAGCATAAATAAAGTGACAATCCAGCAAGCTAGAATGCTCATATTCTAAATTCTAAAATCAGATTCCTTTCTCTCCATGAACCTGTCAAGCTGAAGTTATGTTTTTTATGTTCTTACAAAATTTACTTCAACAGTGGGCTTTTCTAAAATTGAAACTGTAGCTCAGTAAATAGAGTGAAACTTGGGTGAAGTTCATGGTGTGTCCACTCCCTTCCACGTTTTCTGTGCCCTATGGTCCTGACATGGGCTCTTTCTTTATCCTCCTCAGGAATTGAGCATCTTCATGGTCTCTTTGTCCCAAAGTAAAAGAAATAATTAAAGATTACAACTATCCTAAATTGAGAATACTAATAATGGCTAGTCTCTTTTTGGTATAAATAGCCTATCAATAAAGTGATCAAGGAACTGGTCAGTTTTACCTATTCTGTCAGTTTATCACACTTAGAATCAGGTCTGCCCAAGGTCTGAGGAAGGTAGTAGGAGCTGAAGGGAATAGGTATCCCAAGTTGCGGTGAAACAAACACACAGTGAGTTGGGTGAGATGTGAGTTTTGGCAGGTCACCCAAGATACAGGTAAAAAAAAATTGTTATGAATAATTGTATCAGAGTGGCATCAATGAGAATTTGAATGAAGGTGCCACTGGCATATGAAGAAAAGGATTAGAATCAGGGAACTAGGTTTCTAACCACACCTCCATCTCTGATTAACTTCTGGGCTATAGGAGAAAAACCACATCATTCTGAATAAGTTTCCTCATCTGAAAATTAATTCAGGAACAGGAAATTTCCATTTAATAAAAAATCTGTTCCAGGGAAAGAATAGTTGTAACTTCCAGATAAAGGGAAGAACAAAGAGAAAAGAAATGTGGAAATATGAAAACACTCAGCAATTCAAAAACCATAGTATCCTCGGATATGACTAAATTTCATGAGTTTAAGAGTGAGGCAGATGAAACTGGAATTATTTTTGACAGAGTTGTGAAGAACTTTTCATGTCATGTTATGATATCAGGACCATGCCGACTAGGCAAAGGAGAAACACTGATTTTAAGTAGGGAAATAGCATGATCAGGGACATAGTTTGCTTTATTGCTTAGAGCGTGAATAATGCTATATCTCTTTTTAATATCCAAGGTAATTACTTAAGCCTCCATTTCTCAGATAAGCAGAGAGTCCAACTCCTTTCTCTAGTCTTATACCCTACTTGCCCCAGTAGTATAAAAATAATCTAAGAATTATACAACTCAGTCCAAAGACAATAATCACAATTATAAACAGAGGACTACAGACCAAGGGAAAACATGAGACTATCTGTTTCTTGCTGCCCCTGTTTCTGTCATTGATGTTGTTGAAAAGTGGCTTTCTCTTTTAGAGAAGTAGCTTCTCCAAATCTCATATTTTCCCTGATCACTGCTGCAAGGATCACATTGCTTGATCTACTATATTTTTTTTTTAAGTAAAGAGGATGGAGAAAGTAAAGGTTACTGTCCAAATTACAGTTACTTCATCTCACTTCACACCTGGACAAGGAGCTCTACACCACCCTTAGCCTGAGCTTTTAAATTCAATTTATCTTACTTGTTTACAGAGTCACTTTCTAAGAAAAGTTCTCACCTCTACACTAGACACACAGAATAAATTCTGGTATCTACACTAGACCCACAAATTCTCTTTGACCTTCATATTTTGTCTTCTGAGTCTAAAGTCCCTCCTCATCTTCATTCCAACTCCATACCTATTTCCTCTTGGAGAAAGAGATACATTTCTTTGTGGAGAAAAATCATGATGTATTACCACTGTATTTAATTTAATTTAATTTAATTTAATTTTCTTGTATTTTTAGGGCCACACCCGCTGCATATGGGAATTCCCAGGCTAGAGGTCAAATCGGAGCTGTAGCAAAGCCAGATCTTTAACTTGCTGAGCAATGCCAGGGGTCGAACCCATGTCCTCATAGATTTTAGTTGGGTTTGTTACTGCTGAGCCATGATGGGAACTCCCACCACTCTATTTTAGATAATGGCCTGGAAAAATTTCTGAGTGAAGGCAACCTGCACAAAAATTACTTGGGGGTGACTAATCAAAGAAATACAGATTGTTTAGATTAAATGGAAATAAATGGAGATAAAAATGGGCTAGAAATCTGCATTTTCTTTTCTTTTTCTTTTCTTTTTCTTTTTATGGCTGCACCTATGGTGTATGGAAGTTCCCAGGCTAGAGGTCTAATCAGAGCTGCAGCTGTAGGCCTGCCCCACAGCCACTGCAATGCAGGATCCCGACCACATCCACAATCTGTGGTGCAGCTTGGGGCAACACTGGGTCCTTAAGCCATTAATCAAGACCAGGGATTGAACCCTCATCCTTATGGACACTCTGTTGGGTTCTTAACCTGCTGAGCCACAATGGGAACTCCAAAATCTGCACTTTAAACACATTCTTCCAAAGATTTTTATGCACAATAAAGTGTGACAACCATTTGCAGAGCTGTTGAGAATAAACAGATCAGAGGGACACCAGAAGTGGGAGACCAATGAAGAAGTTATTGTAATCACATGGACAGATAATGATCAGGGTGGTTACTGTGATAGAGATTGTGGTAAAGAAGGAGAGGGGAACATGAATGAGAACTATGTCAGAGGTAGATTTCAGAGATCAAATTCATCCTTTGGTAGCATTCAGGCTGGAATCAAATTAAGCTAGCTTATCAGTGTGTGTGGAATCACCACTGTACGGAATGGTTCTCCCTGCAAATACCCTAAGCTACTTTGTTTGACTGGAGACCATGCTGTTGCAACCAACTTATTAAGCATTTTTTGGAGGTTTGGAGGGTGTCTTGGACTCACTTCTAGTCATGCTACAGCTATGTTACTTTCCACACACATGCACGAACACAGCAGCTGGGATATAAAAAGAAGGCATCAAGGAGGATGGATGTCAGGTAGATTCAGAGTTGGAATAGCCATCAGGAACAAGCATGCCCCTGTCCACTTGAGATGCAAACCTACATTGGGAAATGCATTCCATTACCACTTGGCCCTGCCAGGTCCTGGCGGCAGCTTCCTAAAAATTGAGAAATCCTGTTTATTGCCACAGGTCTGCTTGTGCTTTTGAATCTTCAGTCTAAAACCACCAGAGTGTATACAAGGGATCAACAGGGATGAACACATGAAAGAACAGAAAACCAAGTGTCCTGCATTAAAGCAGTAATTCCAAACTCTGCCGTAAGGAACACGACCCTTCAGGTGGGGTGGGGGTGAGGGAGTCAGTAGGTTTGTCTTAACAGAAAAACACAATAAGATAAATTGGTCAAATACAGGTTTGAACAATGTTAACCAACTTTTTCTCCTGTGGGGCTTCTTAGAACCTCTAATAGGATAACATGCACAGAAGCTGTAGGCTCTAGAGAACACACATCCTAGAGAGAGGAATTCCAAGGATCAGACCCTAGTTTGGCCACTGACGAGGGTATCAGTCCTCTTTGTGCTTCAGTTTCCTTCCTGAGAAAGGCAAGTGATCGTCACTTCTGCCTCATATAGTTGTAAGGAGAATTAAATAATGAATGAAAAGGCGGGGGCAATGCTTGGCACCTGGTGAGTATTCAATAAAACCATCTTGAAACAAACAAACAAACAAATGGACAAGAGGGCAAATACCACTTTGTGAACTGCTTGACCTGGAATGATTTGGGGGTTGATACAGAGTGATTATATATTTTGCTACCATTTGAACTTTGCTGATATGGCTGTATGTCTTGGAGTCTTGGAAGCTGGTCAGGGAAAGAAAGCTTCACAATAATCTGCAAGAATATATATTCCTCTTCTGCAGAAATTATCTTTCTGATTTCTAAGTCAGAGATTGTGATTTGAACAAAATTGAGATCCTGTTAGTAGAGAGAGTTTTTCTTTCTACTAAGAACATAAGAAAAGAAATAATGCTTATTCCTCTCTGTATTTCTGACACTGGGTGTTAGTGCCTTGACTACCGAAAAATTAACTAAATGATTATTGAATAGATTTTCTTATAGATAGCTCTTTAAGCAATTTGGGTAATGAGAGAAAAACTTTCTGTTCAGTTTACTTTGCACAAAAATAAAACCAAAACTCCTAGGTCAGTGGCTCACACACCATGATCTATGGACCACTGGAAATCCAGGGTCAATTCCTTGCTTGGGTGACAACTTGATAGGTCTCAGAGTAAACCAGATTGTCAAATAACATTGCCTACAGGAACTTGACATAAAAATGTGCGATGCCTGTTAAATATCATCCTTCTTTCCCTGTTGGAAAACCCACTGCAGGAAAATATACTATGACAAAACCATTTTTTAATCCATGTGTAAATACTCAATTATTAGGAAGCTCTAGATATTTGTAGTATGGATAGAGTTATGTTAATTTTCATGAGGCAGTATTTTTTAACCCTGTCTACATTTTAGAACCATGAGGGTGGGGACATGGACAGAGGATTTAAAAAGTAATGCTAGAGTTCCAACTTCAGAATTCCAAATTTCACTTGTTGTATTAAATAACTTGTTGGTATCATGTTTCACAGAATATTTATTTTATTTTTTTGGGGGGGGTACAAATTAGTATTTTATTAATAGTATCATTTACACATATTATTTTAATAACCCATTTATAATTATACTGAAAAACAAAAAAGGCATACAAAATTCTTCTTAAAGACAAAGAAAACATTATTCGTGAACATATACATAATTTAGACACCAAAAGTTATGGAATTTAAAGTTGAGGCAAGTGGATGGATGGTTCGTTCACCTCTGGCAAACATATGAAATGGCACAAATTTGAATATGATGTTCTTTCTAGTATATCTTTTAAGTGAAATGCATTCTATTCCTAAAAACCTTTCACAGAATATGTAAAGCTGGATAGCCATTTTCTCTAAGGGGAGGGTTGATGGAGACTATCCAGGAGAATGTTAATAGGTAAGAAGAACAGGAGAAGGCTTATGAACACCTGGTGGGTGGACCAGGTAGCGCTCCTGGAAGTGAAAACTGGGAGGTGGAGGCATGGAGTAAGCATTCTGCCTGTCTCTTTTTTGCCAAAGGCAGTTGAGGGCATCAGTGTTCGTGGCAATGAGCCCTGATAGGAGAGAAATTGCAGTAGTGATGAAGTTGATGATGATGATGGTGGTGGACAGAGTGAGGAAAGTCAGCAATGAACAAGATCCCTCTGTACAGTGGAACTGGAATTCTTCTTACTCATCTCTCACAAAAATTCTAGAAAGTAGATAGCAAATGAAAATACCCAGCTTCCAGTATATATGAGATATAATAACTTCTCTTCTCTCCCTTTTATAAACAATTTGGGATATTTTTTATCTTTAATAATTTTTTTTTTTTTACTATTGCACCTGCAGCACAAGGAAGTTGCTGGGGTAGGGGTCAAATAGGAACTGCTGCTGACAGTCTACACCACAGCCACAGCAACACTGGATCTGAGTATCCTCTTTGACCTACACTGCAGCTTGAAGCAAAGCAGGATTCTTAACCCACTGAGTGAGGCCAGGGATCCAACCCACATCCTCACTGATACTATGTTGGGTTCTGAACCTGCTGAGTCACAACAGAAACTCCTGATATTTAATAACTTTTGAAACCAGGAGTCAACAAGATAAAAATTGTGTAGGCTTTTGCAGGGAATTAAAACCCGGTCCAATTATAAAAATTATTTTTCAGACTACAGTTAGTTCCTCAATGCTCCATAAGACATTACTGAAAGACAGACAGACAGACAGACACACACACACACACACACACACGCACGCACAGACCTATCTTGTGAACTACTGACACTGTTATTTATGAAAGCCTTCAGGAAGAAGACAAAGAATTCTCTTTCTAGTTTCCTGGATTCCAGGTGCTCTCAAAACAAGAAGGATGATCAGCTACACCAAGCATGCAAAGCACCGACCTGATACCCTGTGGAACCTGGTGGTCAACTAGAACACCTGAAATGAGGTTTGGGTCCAGATGCCAAGGACTATGTGGCCATAATGATTCGCTTTAGGAAAAGCCACTCCGGCCTATGCTTAATGGTTAACATTATAGAGTTGTGGTACTTAAAAATTCTCAATTATTTTCTGAAAACTTTGTGGGAAGGGAACAATGACTGAAAGTTTCCTCATTTTGCCTCTGAATCATGCATACCTTCCTGACAGTTCATTTAGGGAAACTTTCTTAATTTTCTCACTTCCCACTTTAGAATAATGCAAAATAAATCTGTGCTCGGCTTCTGCCAAGACAATGCACTGAGGGCTTCCAGTGTTCCCTGGGAATCATTACTTTGTTTTGGTTTGCTTGGGTTGAGACCCCTTGAGATGGCCCTTGAGTTTCAGGTTCATTTAAACTGCTGAGTTGGGCCTGGTTTCCATCTGCAACCATAAAATTGCTTTGAATTTCTCCAAACTCAGCCCAGGTTTGCTGAAAACTCCTCTAAGACTTGGCTAGGGTTCACTGAGAGGTTTGCAGATCTATTTGATTATTTTGCTGTTCAGAACCCCAATTTCCAAATTACCAAGGTGAGAACTTTACCTGGTTGGAAATTCTCTCATCTGGAGGCCCTGGCCTGCTACTCAAACTCAAGTCTAAAGGCTGCCCTTTTTTTTAAGTGTTAGGGAATCTTAAAGTAGAATACGTGTCTCCAAATCTCAGAATGCCTCTTGAATTGTTCCCCAGGTGAATAGTAAAAACATTCTCTTATTAAACTCCTCTTGTATAGAGCATGTGCCTATATTCCCTGCCAGCGTCTCCTTTTTCATTGGAAGTTATTGAGATGTGTTTTCAAATTGCCTCATGTGAATTACAATTTAGCAAGTATAAAGGAACTTGAAAATATTCTGACTTCAAAATCAATCAGAGACTAAACAGCGTGTGGAGGTAGTGGTGCATGGGGGAGGAGTACATGTGAGCCAGTGTGGCTGGACAAACACAGTTTTATAATTAAAGGTGGAAGAATGGATAATGGAATCCATCGTTGAGTGATGAAGGGACATGAAGGACAGTTCCTAGTGAAGTGGTATGTCATAGATTTAAAAAGTTGAGGTCCAAAATTTCATAAGATTGAATACCTTTAAAAATGTGTTGGAGTCCCCCTGCGGTGCAACAAGTTAAGGATCAGAAGTCCC